>NW_005187438.1:1786833-1893859 GCF_000239375.1 Pundamilia nyererei | reverse complement strand
TTTTTTTTTTTTTCTTTTTTTTCTTTTCTTTTCTTCTCACCCTCATCTCAGGGTTAATACACTCTTCACTAAACCTGCTTCCTGGAACGCAGCCCAGAAAGCTTCAGATAAGTTTCTACTTGATTTGTAAATAAATCAAGTAGGACTATAAATATGATGCTGCTATTCTAAATTATTCACCGTGCAGCTCCTAAAAATCTATTTGATGTGCATATGAATGGAAAATATTTCAGTTTTGAATTAACAGGCACATCAAAGACGAAGGTATTTCAGCTTTTAACATGTCATTAATAGCGCACTATCAGCTCTGCAAGTTTGGTGTCACAGATCAGGCTGAACGCAAACCCAGCTGACATTTATACCTACATCAACTCAAGGTGGCCGGTCAATCCGTGCATGTTTTACCAACATCTGAACAGTAATTTTAGTGCAATCAATACTGAAAAGTGCATCTTTAGCGCTCTTGCATGCATACAGATACACATCCTCGCTCTTGCGGATGACTGTGTCCCTAAATATTTCTCAGTGGTTGCTGAATATTTTTCTGCCCTTTTTAGAAAGTTTCCAACAGCGCAGCTTAATGGTGAGATGCTGGCTGTGAAATTTCTCTTGTTACTTCATGTAACGCTTCAATGGTTTAATGCTGAAAACATCTGAACGCTCTTGTGAAGAATGATGATGAAAAGAAATGTTATGTAAAAACTTTACTTTGCTATTTTTCTTCTTCTTCTTCGCACTGTTGCGCTATTACTATACATACAACAAGACAGTTGCCTGATTCTGTCAAAGCACAATCCATTTTTAGATGCATGAATAAAACATTTAGCCATCTTAGAGGTTGCCACTTTGCTCTGCAAATGAACACAGGATAAGACAACTGGTGCGCCCTCTAGTTTGGGCTGGAGCTCCCACTCCGTCAAATATCGCATTATTTAAGGTATACTTTAGCGGCAGGCGCATACCCAGTGAAACTCATTTGAAGTTTTTTTGGGTTTTTTTTCCTGACTAGGGGATCTGGTTCCAACAGCTTCCACTACGTCACAGTAGTCAGTGAAGCTTCACTCATATACTGTATTCAGGGTTTGGGGATTTCCATCATCTTCAAAAAATTACGGTCCAATCTGTACCTGTCTTACGACTTCAAAGCAGCCTGCTGAGCTGTCTGACATGGATACATTCGCACCTCCCATTGGGAGAATGGGTTGTCTCCTGTCTACTCTCTGGACAAGCCCTGTCCCCTGCCAAGCATTTGCGTCTCACTCATGCACGAAGCTGTCATTTTCCAAATGCATCAACCCCCCCAGAAAGGTGTCACTGGGGATTATAGGATACCTCGGGGGATTAAAATGTTCTTGACAGACTGGCTGTTTCACTTATTCCCAGACGTCTCTCTATGCTGTCGTATGTGAAAGTATTGATAAAAAGTTCACCTGAGATATCCGACTGTCAAAGGCCAAATCTTACAATGCGATAGACACGTATGTTTGACTGCGTAGATGTCCTAGCACAAAGCAGCGGGGGTTTTTTTGGTTTTTTTCTTTGTTTTGTTTTGGGGGTTTTTGACCATGCAATGACTTTATCTGAATGTTTTAATGATCACAGAACGTCTGTTTTAAACTTTACATTTTTAGATGAGTGTTGGCAATTCCCTGCAGTGGAGCTGCTCATTTGCTGCTTGCTAACGTCCAGAGTTTTTTAATCAAGAAAAGGGGGAAAAGGAAAAAAACAAAAACAAAATGTGCCAAGTGCATTAATCCTCCCCCTCCTTTTCCTCCTCCTCGTCCTCCTCTCCTGTCTTCGTCTAATTAAGGGTCATTCTGTCTCCTGGCCACATTAGGACACTGCACACTTGTCTCAACCCACATAATTAAATGTTTTTGTGCTTACCATCTGGAGACCTCATCTCTTTAAACATGCATGTCAAATTGACTCCTTAATAATGTTTATGTTTCTTCTCAGTGCTTTTATTATCATCCAGGATTAGCTGTTTGTGTTTACTTTGCTTTCATCAGCATCACCCTCCACACACACATATACAAACACTCACACAAACACAGAGTGAACACACAGAACAAGAGTACCCTTAAGGTAGCAGCAGATCTAGCACAGAGCAGTCAGCAAACTTAACAATCGTGAACTTCAAAGCAGTGGACAAATTTAATATAAAAGTAACCATGTTTATGCAATAAGTGCATCAACAAACCGGTGCCCCAGATATGGTGCAGCTATTGTTTATTACTGCTTCTACTGATGCGATGCCTCATCGATGATAAGGATGATATATTTTTGGTTTTCTGGGAGTGCCGATGTGGGATTTTACATTATATTAGGGAAAAAAGAAAACTTTTCAACAATAAAGATCCCAGATTGGCACGAATAGCAGACATTTAAGGTTGAAAGAGATATTTGCTGATGCTTTTTTTTTTTTCCCATCTCACCCTTTGTCCAAGCATGTCATTCCTCTTTCCTTTCTTTCCCCCTTCAAATAGTACCATTGTTGAAATACAGACATATGTGGAGTCAGAGAAGCGTTCTGCCTTTCTCATTCCCTTTTTCTCAGAGCGCAGTTGAGGATTAGTCTGTGCCTGAGTGCCTAGAATAATGATCACTGCAGCGGAGAAACACATTTTCACATTTCAGGAGATAAGGGCAGGCAATCTGCAAGCAGAGGACTTAACCAGCTCCCTGTGGCTTATTGTGGAGCTGACAGAAAAGTCACAATCAAACGCCAACACTAGGCTGCATCATACCTTGCACAACCAGGAAGAACACCCACTACTATGTTTTCCACTGTGAGGGATATCAGTCACTCTGACACTCCGGTGGCACTTGTAACATTTCCAACGACGAGGCATCCCAGCTTACTGTGCTAGTGTCCAATTTCTTACTGAAGTGGTTAATTTCCCACCATCTGATCAAATCTGGGTTTATTTCCCACAGAGAAACCAAATCTAATATTTCACTTCAAAGATGGCTTGATGTAGAGGGCTACTCTCACTTTCAGCCTTAATCCACTCTTGCGCATAGCTGGCTTCCCAGAGTTGTAGGCATGCTGAGAGGCACTCATTAACTCCAGAGAAGAGCACATTTTTGGACATTATCATGACAGAATTGGTTGGACATCATAATGTCAGAACTACACACCTTTACAAATGAGACCTGAATATTTCACATCAGAAGACAAGGGATTTGGTGTAGTGGGGGGCACATGTATAATGCCGGCACAGCAATAAAACAGCTTGCTCCTTTTGTAAACTGTTATAAAATAATAAAGAAAATGGGGGAGGGTGGGAGAAAAATGTCAAGTAAGCATTTACAAGCTAGTTCCCTGAGATAAAAAGTTTTTTTTTTTCCCCTTTTTTTTTTTTCCCTCCACGTTTCAGTCAATTGAATAAAAACCCTACCTTTCCCACATACTGTGCATCTGGTCCCATGTGTTCTTCTAAAACAAAGAATTGGTTCCAGATCCATCCACGCTTAGGCCTGTGGTGCACCTCCGTCTCCCCATTAGCCAGTTTGGTCTGGTTCTTGGAGGGCACTTTGGTAGGAACGTGATGGCTCGCCCCAGAGCACCTCTGGATGAAACAGAGGCAGACCAGAAAGGGACACAGACAAGAGGTGGTGGATATCCTCATGGTGGCGTGTGCTTTTGTAAAGTTATCCCCGCGTTTCGAGGTGGCAAGGTCCTCCCGCCGCCGCTGCAGCTGCCACCTACAGCCACCGCTGCAGACCTGTGCAGTAGTCCCAGCAAAAGAGGAATCTAAATCCAAACTATAGATGGGATGGTCCGGGAGGATCCTCTAAGGTTCATGACCCAAAGCGATATACATTTACATTATGGAATTTCCCCGACTAAGAAAGGCTGTACACATGGACGTGAACTTCTGGGTAGATCTATGAAGAGCAGAGGTTAATCCCGGAAGCCATTCTGGATTTCCTGGGAGAGGGAGAAGAGGGAAGAGAAACACAGAGTTAGAGATTAATTTGATGGATATTAGAAGCTAAATGTTCACTAATTCCCTCCAATTAAATTGCAGCTCGTAAATCCTTACAGATGAGGATGCCCACTTCAAACTGGCTGACTGTGATAAACAAAAACAAAAAGAGCAGCAAGAAATCCTGCTTAGTATTGCAGCTAATTTTGCCATTATGCAGATAACAAAACAACTTCTGACTTGTTGAGTAACAGTGCTGTTAATAAGGTTGTCCGTGCCTATGAGGTCAGAGCGCTTGGTGACTGATCCTGCCCTGTAAGGTCTGATTCATGGATCGCAACAGTGTGACCCAAACGAGGACTTTAAAACCTTTTATTAAAACCTTTATTAGCTTTATTTTTTTTTTTATGTGGATGTTTTAAATACAGCTAAGGCGTACTGTGAGGCTGAAGACTGTGCCACATGCACAGTGAATAATAAATGTGGCAGGAAGAAACACATTTATAATGAAAAGGACAGACATCAAGCCACTCAGACGTAAGGCAGAAGGTGATTTTCAGATGGCAGTGGAATGGAAAAAAGGGAGAAGGAATATTTTTCCTAAATCAAAATTATATACAGTATCGAAGATGGAATTAAAGTAGTAAAAAATAACTGCAAGCACTGCTGGATTTCTCTTAGTGTGCATTCAAGTGAAGCGCAGTCAGTCCCTGAATTCCCTTTAAAAAGAATGTGCATTACAGGCGCACCTGCAACTCAGCGGCCTTTAAGGAGGAGGTATGAGTGAGTGAACTGTCTGATTTCTGGGGTGTATTTTAAAGCTAGATGTGCTATTTAACTGCTGCTGAAGCATGAAATCAGTATTCACTGCTCATTTTCCTTTTTGTTTTTTGTTTTTTTTGCTGAGGAAATTTTTCAATGTGACCTTGCTATTCTGAAATGCCCTTCAGTTTGATGCCACAACTAAAGAAAAATGTCCAACTTCAGTGTCTGATATGTGATTCTACTGCACGGGGACACAGGAGGAGGAAAAATTGTGCATTAGTAGTAGGTATAACTGTAAAGACACAGAGACGCATAATGAGTTTTGTTGGGTTTTTTCTTTTCCTTGTAATGCGCAAAGCTAAAAGTACTTAGCTGGAGAGCTGTCTGCTGTTACCAACTTAAATGAACACAAATGTTGAAATTTGTTTTGATCACAATACTTTTTGTTGAAGTTTGCACCATTTTTGTAAATCATGTTTAGAGTAGAGATGGCACGATAACACTTATGTCCGATACCGATATCATAAATTTGGATATCTGCCGATACCAATATGAATCCGATAGTGTTTTTTTGTTTTTTTTATATCTTGCTGCATTTTGTATAAGTTCATACTCAATTTTAAATAAACAACAACACTAAAGCTATTCTGTTATACCTGTATGTAAAATAATACACTGCACCCAAAATATTTCATAGTTCAGCAATACTGATCAATCTAATAAACTTAAACCTACTCCATCCTTCCTATTCTGGTATTGTAAAGATTACTTGGGTTGCTTTATATTTCAAACTATTATGGTTGCAAACTCCCAGCAAAAAAAAATAAAATAAAATAGGGAACCACCTCATGATGCTTAATCGACGTAATCAACTTTAATTTGATGCAGTGTGGGGAAAAAAAATTGCACAGAATTAAATTATTTTTCAAGAATAATTAAATGGATTCATCATCTTTCTTCTACAGAATTGCAGACTGCACAGATGGTATCTTTCCAAAGGAAAAAGTACTATAGCTTACTAGGGTATAATAGACTTAACAGTTACTATATACAGTAATGGACTTCTATATATTTTACATCAGACTAAAACTTTGGGTGTAAGATTCAGATAATTATTTATTAAAAGCTAGACATTTTAAATGAGAATAAGAAAGAAAAGTATGTCTTTGTGCCCCCCTCTTCCCTGTTAATGCCCCACCTGGCCCCCTGTCAAAACGTTGCTAGATCCGCCCCTGCCCAGTTACCAGCCATCAGCTGCGTAGAAAAAGATCCTGGTATATAAAGTAATACCAAAAAAAAAAATCTAACAACAGCTTATCAAGGTTAAACGTGCTGCTGTTGTTCAGCCGCTGGTTTCCTCTCTCTAGTGCAAAGTGGGCGAAAAACAAACAAGAGAGAGCAAGTGTTGTGAGGAGCTTTTGTGATATTTAATGGATCGGATTACATTTTTTATTTCTCTCCGATATCCGATCCAGTAATTTACGTCAGTATTGGACCGATACGTAATATCGGATCGGTCCATCTCTAGTTTAGAGTATACAGTTAATGTACCGTGTCAAACATTTGAATTTCACCTTCACAGTAAAGCAAAAATAGGGTTAGCAAACTCTAAGTCTTGTTTTGGCTAATCACGCATACTAGGCATCTGACAGGATACATGTCCGCTCCATATTTACAGAAAGCATCTGTAATGCATGTTGACTGCATCCAGACATAGAATTGGAACATACTGACTGACATTTCAATTCCACTTTTCAATTCAACTTTGTTGGGTTTTTCTCTTGTTGTGATTTGATGCTTTATAAACAATCATATGGACCCATATGAGCAAGCACTTTGGCGACAGTGGGAGGGGAAAAACTCCCTTTTATGAGGAAGAAACCTCCGGCAGAAACTGACTCAGGGAGGGGCGGCCACCTGCCATGACCAGTGATGAGAGAAGACAGGAAGTTTAAAAAAAAATGCTTATGACAAAAAACCATGTTTGAAGCAAGTAATAATGTCAAATATTATACTAAACTATTTATAATGCATGGATTTTTTTTAATTAAAAACCTCTGCCCATGTCTTTTGCTTTTAAATTAAAACTTAAGTTCTCCATTTGAACATGAAATGATAAATGAAGTGTGAATAAACACAAATACAGTACAAGAATACAAAAAAATGTTTAAAAAAAAAAGGAAATAAATGTTAGGATGCCTGGGTCGTCGACCCAGGGCTTTTGAGTTTATATTATTTTTACTGTCTAGTTTTTGGTTTCTTTGAGTTCTATCTAATGGCTTATGTCTCTGTCTTCTTTAGTTACTCTGTCTCCCCTATCACCTGCATCCCCTTGTCTAGTTTGCGTCTATGTGTATCTTTAGTTCCTTTATCCCCGTGTTCAGTCAGTGTTTGTCTGCCCTGGTCCCACGTCTCTGTTCCCTCTGTAGTGCCTGCATGTGAGTCTGTGTTATGTGTTTCCTGTTTTACTTTGAAGGTCTCTGTCTTATCTCAGTGTGTTCAGTTTACGCTTCCTTTTGTCTCGTCAGTTCTGATTTGCCCCAGCTGTGTTTCCCTCCTGTTATTCATTCCCTGATTGCTCCTTCTGTGTATTTAAGCCCTGTGTTTCTTGGTGTCTGTGTCGCGATCTACCGTTTACTTTGCTGTGTGTTTTGTCAATCCGTCGGTGTTAGTTTGTTTTTTGACCTTTTTCCAGTTATGTTTTGTTTGAGTTCAGCATTAAAGCTGTTTTTGGTTTAAGTTCTGTCTCCGGAGTCTGCACTTTGGGTCCAATTCCTGCCTGCACACAGCTACACCTAACAATAAATACAAGGAGGAAAAACGTGTTTGTACTTTGTTTCCCTTCTCTTCCCCCCATAATAAAATGTTCCACAGTCTTGAATACTAACGTACAGCAGAGAGTTGGTCTAGCATTCAAGTGTTACAGCAGAATAGCAGCTTCACAGGGATTATGAAGAGGACAAATACTTGCATTTGATATATAACAGGATAAAGGAGCTGACAGACTTCAAAGTGTGCTTCTATCTCTTACAATGCATGTGTCAACATTAGAGAGAAATGCTGAAACAGGATATTAATGCAACTTACCACTGTCACATACTTTGAAGGATAATCACTGAATTATTTTTTTAGAAAAAAAAAATTTCTCCTCCATGTGGATTAAGATGTGCTCAGAACTCCTTGGCTAATCCCCATGTATTAAATATCTTTACACACAAATTATTGAGCTAAACTATAGTTGTTGGTCATGTTCACTAAGTGCAGTGGTTGTAATGTGAAATACTGAATGTCAGCCCGTGCAGTCAAAGGAAAGGAAAAGTGGTGTGGTACAAAGTCTTGGATTAAAGCTGAGCAGGATAAATACTCAACCACACACTAAACCTGCAATCTTGGAAATGATTTTCATCTCTATAGGTAGCTACGCCCAAATCCTGCTTCCCCTGCTCTCCACCTATATCTGAGAAAATTATACCAAACCCTGCAGAAAATTGTAAAGCAATATCATAAATAAAGTGTTTTAGAGATTTTAAGGTTTGTTTCTTGGATCACAATACTTTTTCTGACTCAATAATATAATTCAGTGACAGTGTAAAACATTTTCCTACATGGGAAGGCACTGGTGAACCGTTTGAGGTACCTGAGCAAGTCAGACTGGGTGTCAGAATATCTTTTCCAGTAGTTTCACTTTCACCTCCTGGGGCTCACTTCAATCAGCCTCCTAATTGTCTGATTATCGTGCTGATTCTAAGCAAAATACATTTCAGGGAGCCATGAAATCAACAGCATCTGGCTCCATCAATGGAAATAATTTCCCCCCTTTTTATGATGATTATATTGTTTTGAGCAGCCTTCAGCCCACGGCATGTTTAAATATGTGCAGCGCTTAACAGGATGGGTTATGCAGCACAGGCAACCGCAAAGATTTTGGCAGAATGTTTGCTAGACTGTCTACATTTATAAGCGCGTCAGTTGTATTTCAATATGATTTTGTGCATGAACTTAACTGGGATAATATAATGAAAAGTACTGCATTGACAAAGTATGCCAAACCAAATGTTTCTACTGTTTCTACGATAGTTTTAAAGGATAAAGATATCAACAATCACCAAATATTTGATATTTTTCTATAACAAATCCAATGTGGGTTAACTGGTTTTAATGGATTTGATCCAACTACTGTACAGTAGTAGGACAGTTTTTTCTATAGCCGAAGGCCCATATGAGCAAGGACATTTAAATACAACAATACAAACAAAATAAATAGTACAGAAAGATGTATTACATTACAAATATCTGTATCTGCAAACAAAAGCATATTGGCATAAAAGCTCCTTCTGCAAATATTTCTGATTTTTCCTAGTGGCAACCTCAAGGGCTGAAAAATGAAGCCAATCCCAAAGTGCCAGAAACGACATCTCTAGAGGCCACTTAAGGCTGGCTCCAAAAGGGAGTCAATCCCCTACACTGCCATATTAAAATCCTGAACTAGGCAGCACTGAGAAGAATATTGAGAACCCTTTGCAAAATAAATAAATAAATGTGTATGTGTGTGTATACACAAAACAAAAACCACCAGAAAACTTTGTGTGTGTTGCTATTGTCCAGAATTTAGCAGTCTATTGGCTGTGTGGAAGAAGCTGGTTTGGGATTGGAGCCTGTACCACCTCCCAGAGGGAAACACAGTGAATTGTTTGTGGTTTGGAAAGGAGTCATTTATGATGTCGTGGGCCTTCTTCACACTGCTCTTCCAGGATCCCAGGGTTTGTTTGTTTTTTATTATACATACAGGCATGAATATCAGCTATGGGATATTTGGTTAAATATCCCTTAGCACAGCGGTCTCCAACCTTTTTTGTGCCACGGAACGGTTTATGCCCGACAATATTTTCACGGACCGGCCTTTAAGGTGTCGCGGATAAATACAACAAATTAAAACTAGTACCGGTACCGAAAAAAATATTTATTCATAACACACGTGAAAAGACTCAGGAAAACCGAGTTAACAATAAAAACAATAACAAAATAACGCTGAAAACGATTAAAAACCCTGAAAACCATACATTTCAGACCTGAGCCTCAACTCTTGCGGCCCGGTACCAAACGACTCACGGACCGGTACCGGTCCAAGGCCCGGAGGTTGGGGACCGCTGCCTTAGCAGGTTGCACCTTGACCAGATGCCTTTGGTGCCCATCAACAAACTTCTGTCTTCTAGTTTTGACAAGACATTTTAACACTCTGCTTATGAGTATGCCTCTTGCCAAAAAACCAACCAATTTAAAATAACTCTACCAATTTGGCCAAGAAAAGGCCATTCAAGAACCTTAATGTTAGCCTGTTTTATTTATTCCAAAACCAATGGTGATGTGTGTTTGATATCACTGTCCTGTTGTTCGGGGATGGGGAAGAACGATCAGCCACCTTGACTTCTCCCACAATTGGTGGTACTTCAATCTTTACATACTTTTTCTTCTACTTTTGTTCTCTCTAAACATCAAACAACTTGAAAAAATATATCTCTGTCTCCTCTTTTATTCATGGGAACTGGAAAACTCAATCGCAGTGACTCGACTGGTCCTGTAAACAACTTAAATTTAATAAGACCTCGGCAGAGCCAATCGTTTTTGCACGTAATCACACCCGCTGATGACACTTCAGGAGATGAAACACTTTAAAACGCAGAAAGATAAAACAAAATGACGGACCAATATGGTGGAAGAGATGTTGGAAAACGCAGAAGAGATGCACCTCAATTCAGTATGGCAGAGATGGAGAACAGGCGTCTGTCGCCTGCTGCTAATAGCTAATGTTTTGGCCTCCTGCTGAGAGCTCACCCACTGCATTCGATTTCACAGCATCGGCTTTCTGTCTATGTCAAACACCAGACAGCAGAACACAGGGCGGGTCAAAACGCATATCAGTGAACTACTGTTCTATCCTCAGAACAAAAAAGGGCCAGCTAGAGAGCGATGGCCACAGCAAAAGAGACTCTTGACTTGTCACCTCACAGAGGAGAGAAATACAAACATTTTCCACCAGTTTATAGGGCCTGTTTGTTGCCTGTAGTCTCAGGCAATGTTACACTGAGCTGAAGAAGGTAAACAAGAGGGCTGAAGTGAGTACAGGGAAACAAGCAACAAAGAAAAATTAGTGACACAGCAATACGTGATTATGTGAAATCAGACTGAAACACTGCTGTGAAATGTTCCTGAGGCCTGAACATAATTTTATGTTTCTGGTGTTTCTGTTGATTCAGAAAGGGCTCTCAATAAACTTGTTTTAATGGATGCTTAAAAGAAGCCAATTTAATGGCATACTTTTCACTAATAGGTCCGTTGAGTCATTTAGTCTCCTCTTTAAAAAACGAACATTTTCTGAAAAGAGGAGAAAGACAACAATTTAGTTGCCAAGTGTCACAATAGAAGCAGCCAGACAACATAGATAAATCTCTTCTAGTGGTTTATTATTCTAATTGTGATGTTCTAGTCTTTTAAAATCCCCCCACTACAGTTTTGTACTTCTGTCTTCTGTAAGGCCAATAAGGAGTCCCTAATCTTTTTGGTCATATGTGCTAATCTTGCTGCTCAGTTGTCTTCATCACTTTTGTTCTCCCATGCTGTCAACACCACTCTCTTTTCCAATAATCTATCTACCCATGTGCTTCACTTTACCTTTTGACCATCTATTGCACATCCTTCCTCCTGCCCATCTCCGCCTTATCCATAAAGACCCTGGGGGTGTAAAAACCACTATTTCTTACCTTCATCTGAGATTCTCTTCTCTGATGTTGCTTCTCAGCTGAGTTTAACTGCCTAAAGGGTTTTTTGGTTATTCGGCAAGCAAATTTTAGCAATAAATGCTGCTGATCTGTCCTCATTATATTGTTGTTCTGGTCAATGCTGCAAATCAATGCAAAGGATTTGCCAAACTTTTGAAGTCTTTAACTACTTTGCTTTGTCAGACTCCTTGTCCTGTCATTGTCCTAAAACAATCCTATTTAAAACAAATATGTAAAACTTAACATACTATAAGAGATATTTATCCTTAAAACCACACCTGAGGCAAGTGTTGGATTTATAGAGATCAGTGGCGTGTGGTGACTCTTACAGAAAGGCAAGCGGAGACAATTTATGGATCATTTTTTCTAACTATTCTTTGTTCAGTTCTCTGTAACTGAGGACTAACAGTAAGACGCCCTGCTGTTTGGAATTTGTCTAATGACTCCCTGTTAACATAATTTACCTATTTACTACAATACAGAATTGAAAAGTTACTTTTATGAGAACTGTAAAAATCACATTTGATTGATCTGTACCAGTTCTAAAAATAACCACTGTTTAGCTAGAGTCTGTTGGGTCATTCGACCCAGCTCATTGTTGATGAAAGAAAGGAGATTAGTCTGATCAGCTTCACAAGCAGGGCAATCCTCTGAATGTGTGGCAAACCCTGGAGGTTCCATGAAATTGGAGACAAATAGGCTGTAGAGAGATGCCAGGAATTCAGAGGTTTACCCAAGCGGTAATATTTCCACAATGAAATCTTATTAGAGTATGCAGGAAATCATGTCTGAATGGACTGCTTTAGTGGTTAGTTTATTGACCCAAATGCCTGATCTTACAACTCTGGCATAAGCTTTCTAAGATGCAATCTGGCTTTAGTTGGTGGTGATTTCCCAAAAAAACCCCTTCCAGTCTTGATGCATTAGAGGTCCAAACAGCTTTAAGAAAATGACTCTTACAGATGAAAGCTACCCTACAATAATACAGTTTTTGTGTTACAGCAAGTGGTGCTCAGGTGTTGGTCTTCCTCAAGAGAATATTGCAAGTTTTTAAACCAGAAATATGTCCTGCAGTTCAGACAGGCAACCCACATTGCAAATCACACACTTGTCTCTCTAACATCCCAAAATTCCAGGACCCCTAAAGACAAAACACCAACATTTAACACTACACTGGAAAGGCTCTAACATCCTACTGCTCTACACTGCTGCTTTTAATAGAACTTCCCAAACTTTTTTCGTGTGTGTGTGTGTGTGTGTGTGTGTGTGTGTGTGTGTGTGTACTTTTACTGTTTTCTTCTCCAAGTTACTATGAGCATATATTCCAGTACCTGCAAGAATCAACTTTGATCACATTGCATACCCCAAGGATGGTCGGCACAAAACAGCCCCGGGATCATATATTAATCATGAGTAAGTTCTATAGATAACATTTCCCTCATCTTGTCAAACCAAGATCTAAAGAAGTGAGAATCTGCCCTCATCATTTTAGGCAAGAAGAAAGAGCGAGCTGAGTGCTTTAACTTGACTGACTGACTAACATTTTAAATGAAGGTGTATTTTGTGGGATAAAAAAAAAACCGAGAGAATACTGGGCTGTCAAAAACACTTGTGCTGCAGAGAATGAGGGAAGTAAAAGCCTTCAATCGACAGAGTGCAGGAGACTCCAAACTTCAGAGTACCTACAACTAGGCGTGAGAAGCTTGAAAAGGTGGCATATTGTAAACATTCCTGCATATATTCTCTCTCTCTCTCATGCACATGGCAAATGCAGAAACACAAGAGACAAATGCTCCAGCCTTGCATTTCAATCTTCTTCCAACACTTGTGGGTAATTAAAAGCAATAAGCAGCAGGTTTTTAAACACAGATTAGGCCTGAAGGTAATTAGGCCCATTGCAGTAATGACTCCCACTGAGTCATGTAGGCAGGATGGTGTGTCAGTCACCCCCTCCCACCATTTCTCCCAAAGTCAACAGCAACTTGTCCTTCTAGTAAACAGCCCTCCAAACACCATCTGTCCTAACCCTTAGCTTTGATTACCTCAGACCTAAAATGCACCATTTCTCACTTGGCTTGGCAAAGCAAAGATTGGCAAAATGAGAGCGAGAATTAGATTAGCCTTTGTTGTCTCCCTTAACAGAAGTTTGTCTTTGGCACTCGAGTGAACACAGTGAGCATAGCTGCACATATGTACAATCAAACTCCGGTTAACACTAAGTGTCCCAACAAGAATGGTAAACACTGAAACATGCGTACAACGCTATTCCACCAATGATCTGCATTAGGGCGATATGGCCTAAAATTCGTATTGCAGTAAAATTTGAAGCATGTGCAGTAATGATATATATATCGCGATATATTATTTCTTCTGTATGTCAAAATGACTGAACAGTATAGCATGCCATTTTAAGAACATTTATTGTGCAAAACTTTTCTTGTTTTCAATGTGACACAAAATTCTTAAATGACAAATAAAAATGAAGACAAATGCGCAAAAATCTTTTGAGTAAAAAGATACAAGTAAAATATCGATAAAACACAAAATTCTAAATGGTTTAAAATAAAGTGCAAAATGTGCCTTTAGAAAAGGCTTGGAGAATATCAGTCTATTAGTGTGTAGGGCCACCTTTTTTCTTTCCACCTGACTGACTGGGCGTTTGTGAAAGGCGCAGTTTTTGGCTTTCCTCATATTCCAAAACATGCTTCATTTTCAGGTGATAAAACAAATTACTTGTACTCCTTCTCTTGGCTATTACTGTCGCCCGGCATAATTTGCAGATGATATTTTTCTGCTCAACTTCCGACTGCCTAAACCCAAACAAGGTCCATATGACCGATGTTTATGAGCACCTACTCACACATAGCGCTGACCATCTTAAAAAGTTATTATGGTACGTCTAGTATTAGATAACTAAAACTGGTGCTTTACACAGTCTGTCATTCAATACTGCAGAGATGCCCCACATTACATTACACGTTTCTCTCAATATGATCCATAGCACACACACAAAACGTGTAGTTCTTCAAGACCTCTAATGGTTTCATCTCCCCATGTTGACAAGTTAAACAACCTTAATTATATCTGTGAAGCAGGACTCCTTCCCAGACTTTTTTTTCCCCCTTCTTGGTGTCAAATTAGAAAACATGCCTGCACTCGTCAGCCACACTATATGTTGTTTGGCTGCTTAATGAGAGCTGGGCGGAAGATGGAAAATGTCCCATCTGTTGTGTGTTTAATGGTTGGATTTCTTGAGCTCTCCTCATACAGGAGGATTGCCAGGATGGAGTAGACAGCACCCATCTGCTGGCCACTGCAGGGAAAAAACAGTTTTTCAGCTCGCATCATCATCATGTCTCTTCACTTTGAGTGCAGCAAAACACTCCAGCAGAGGTCCATCAAAATTATGCAGACAGACTACAGCACACTGCCAAATGCCTAAATGCAGGAGCTTATTATTTATCTTTTTTTGTTTGTTTGTTTTTTGTAATCAAAGAAAAACATAAAATGAGCCGGTTCAACAAGCACACCATTTTGTGTCGCTGTTTAATCACTTTCTATGAAATGATCAGTTCATTGTTACTCTGCTTTTTTTCCATTTCTATAAGAGATTGTATAGCTGCACTGAAAAATGCTCCAAAAGGTCACCTGGGGTCTTTTTTTGTTTCTTTGTTTCTTTGTTTTTTCTTTACTTTTGGTAGCGTTAGAGATTAGGGGAAGAAAACTATATATTACCACTTGATTATATACTAATTTACAACAGTATCAATACCAGCAGTAGTGTTGTAATTCACACAGCACCACTGCAGACAGGCTCACAGCCTCCCTCACTAGCAGCTGAAGTAGTTGACATTCACGGCACTGAGTAGCACTTTAAGAGGAATTTTGAGAGGCCAGTAAAGCTCAAATCTCACCAACGCTGAGGTTTAAAACATGTAAAACTGTAAAGTATCATGTATGTGAACCTGGCCGTCACACTTGTTTCTTTTAAATATTAATATTTATTACAATGTGTTTATTGGCAGTTGTCTGAGAGCCATATTCTGCTAACTTATCATTAAGGTAGTGACAAGAAGCTATGGATAATTAAAATATGACTGTAATACTGGAGCTGGGCACCAAACAACATCAATATTGCCCATCTGTAATATTAAGATACAGTTCTAATTTAAAGCATAGCACGATTATTAATGTCTTAAGAAGTGTTGTGTTTTTCTTAAAATCCCAGATTGATGCTGAGAAAAATCTACTGGTAACTACACAGAAAGAGTGGCAGCCTACTTTAACCTCTGTCTTTGATCAACAACAAAAATATGGCCTCAAACAACCTAAAAACACTGTCTTCTTTGTGTTTTTGTTTTGTTTCTTTGCACTGCCTAAAGGAAACTGATCATATACACCTTACAGTTAAATTACCTTTTTGGCTGTTTTTGTTAGATAACTAGTGTTGTCTTTCATTGTTTTGTAATAAATTTTTTATTTAAAAAAATAATGCCATTGCATCAAAAATGGTATTGAGTATTTTCTTGGGTATCTAGTATCGTGACAGGCCTACACATTATTAGTTTTCAGTGGTAATTCAGCACTATAAGTCCAAATGCAGGGAAAAAGGGGGCTGAGAAGAATTTTAAATCTACACTGTTTTCATCCATATTTCCTTGATAGCAATGTCAACTAAATAAGGATGAAATGAATTTGAGATGGAAATAATGAATGTTATAAATCCTATAATGAATCTTCAAAATGATGAATTTATTTTTTTATCAAAACAAACAAACAAGGCATTGATGATCACATTTAATAGCTAGGAGGTGGTTCAAGAAATATTGGCCATACTGCATTAATAAATGACTAATTGCTCAGAGAATTTGTTGAATAATTTTCCACCAATTGGCTGGTCATTGAACTGACTACTCATTGTAGCACTACTTGAATGAACACCATGCTTTTTGGGATTTAAGTCAAACAGAACAAGACAAAAAGGCACAAGGTGAATTCAGACTGGAAACATATTCATATCACCTACAGCACTCGGTTCTCTTCATGTCTGAGGAGTCTAAATTCAAGCTGAAGCTACTGGAGTTTGGCAGGCTTCACTGTTTCACACATGCTAAAACACAGAGAGCAGGTGGGTTTTACAACAAGGAGGGTGTCTGTGCTCTCATCCACAAAGTAGGGCTGAGGCTATTCACATTAGCATTTCATACACAGATAAGCTTGCTTTCTTGCTGCCAGGTAGATTGCCTCACGAGAGGATGAAGTGCGAGAGATTTGGGGGTTTCGCAGATGCTTGCCGCACTGCTTTTCAAGTGCCCACAGAGACTAGCAGGGAGGGTGTTAGGAGCATCAACAGACAAATATGCCACCTCATCATCCAAATAAAGAATAAACTGGTGATGCAGACGGCAGAGGCAGTGAGAGGAGAGAGAATAGTCATAGAAACGTGTAAGGAGGTATATGTACAGCGGACTGTGGGCAGACGGGGGCAGTAAAGGTTTCATTTTTTTTTTTTTTTTATATGTACATAACTTTCAGGACTGTCAAAAACTAAAATAACTGTAATATTGTTAACATAATCTAGCCCTATTTATTATGAATTTGAGAATCTGATTTATGTTCTCTGAATCACCACTGGGGTTTCCTAGATTTCGATTCCTTCAGTTTTCTGTTTATCGTTCCTCCAACAATTACTTTTTCAGTAATTAGAGTGAGACCTGACACATGGTACGTTTTCTTTCACCACCCTGGCTTAATGCAGGTTTCCATGTCTTGATGCAATCTACATTCCTTTTTGTTGAGTTTTATACATTTCTCACTATGGTCTTTAGCTCCTTGGTGTGATGGTTAGCTCTGTTGCCTCATTGCAAAAAAAGATCCTGGGTTCAAATATACCCACTGGGACAGTTTTATGTTGAGTTTGCATGTGCCTGTGCTGCTTCTCTATGCAACTCTAAAGTGGCTGGAGGTTTGATTGTAGTCTTTAATAGTCTGGCAACCTGTCCAGGGGGTACCCCACCTTTTTCCCTATGACCGCTGGGATACTCTCTAGCCCTGAATTGCATGGAATGAGTGGAAGAAAATGGATGGATGTATAGAGTTCAGTGTATTCTGTGCTAGGAGATTTGAGTAATACAAGATTATCACTGCTACAATCAACTTTACCCAGGCCCCGTGTTGATGTCTTCAGATCTTATTGTGTACTCAAAAATATTGCAAATTAGATTTCTCGTGATTTATAATCCAGTCGACAAATCTGAAAATGTCTAATGTTGCCTCATGCTCCAAAAGCAAATGTCAGTTTCTCACAAACCTTTTTATTTTCCAGATTCTGGATTTAGTTTTTAATGCATTCTTGCAAAAGAATATCAAATTGGCCTTTTTGGTTTGCTCGTTACAGAGAAATTGGTGGTACTTGGTGCAATGCCACAAATAAAATGCAATGCAAAAAAACAAAAAAAACAAACATCAACTGGATGTCAAGGTTATCGAGCTTAAGATTTGTTCTTGGCATGTTTGGCAACAAAGTGTCTCTCCATGCATTGAAATTAATTGAATGTGCGTGAGTAAGTCAAACTGTCAAACCATGTGCCAGTTTACAAGCTCACACGTACAGTCTTTGTGCTGTGGTAGCAGGCAGATGTTACAAAATGGATGGTTCAATCATGAGTCTTAAAACTACAGGCTGATTACACGCCACGCAACTTGGCTCGAGAACTAACAGTAATGGCAGTGAGTCAGTACAGTCAGTGTTGTGACAGGATAAATTATATTTTTGTTATTTCAGAAATATTACGTATGAATACTTGGGTATAAATACAATTCAAAGTCTAAAATTTAAACTAGGATAAGGAAAAGAGCAAGCATGGCACCATTCTTGCTATGTGGGAACAGTAATGTTAAACTCCTCTAAAAGGTGATGTTGGAGTAGAATTGAAGTTTCAATAGCTTGTTAGACTATTTTCTAACTTTAACAATTACCAGGAGTAACTCAAGGGGTGTTAAAATTCCATGTGTTGTCTAACTCCCATGCTTCTCTCGTGTTCCTCAGGCCTGTGAATCAGTATGGATACCCTATCCATCCCCCATCTTGCCCTCTCACTCTCATAAAGCATTGACATGGCCCAATTAACATCTCTTTCGCATGCCAGAAATGCACGTGAAGGGTGAACAGGTCTGACAGACTCAGAGCACACTAATGTTTTATCAGCACCACACACCAGGGTTTCTCCGCTCTGTGACACAGACAACTTACCGACTTGACTCTGTCAGCTCACTACATGACTTCTGAATTAGTCTGCATTCCACCCATCAACCCATCCCTCCATTTTCTACCTCTTATTCAAGTCTAGGTCTTGGGGGGTGCAGTCAGAGCAGACCCACTGAGAGTTCAGTCTCCCCTGCCATCTCCTCTAGCTCTTCCTTAGAGACACAAAAGGGTCCCCAAGCCAGTTAAGACACATCTTTTTTCTGTTTCTTGGGTCTGATCTGAGGTCTCATGCCAGTTGGGCATGCCAAACACACCTCACCTTGCAGGGTATGCTTGTGTTGTGTTTTTTTTTTTTGGTGATGAAGAACATTAGCTGTACTTTGGGCCCCTCTATAATGATTTAGCTCGTCTTCCTTGATTAAAGGACGAGTCCATACAGCCTTCAAACACATACCATCATAGGTATAAGGAGCACACCACTTCAAGGACTTCAAATGTAAATTTGACATATTTTAAACTTTTTGTACCAACTCATTTCATTTTATTACCTAAAACTAAAAAAAAATTCTTTTTTTCCCTTCCTCAGTGAGAGTAAAACTGATGTGACGAAACAGCTAAACATTGGTAAATGCTATCTTATTTGATTAAAGGCTGAAGGCAGTCAACATAGTAGTACTACTAATAATAATACTCCTCTTTACACGACATATTGATGCATTTCTAATTTCATGGTTGTAAATGAAACAACAAGGTTAGAACTATGATTTAGGTCATGGTTAGGGTTTTATACATTGTTAAAAATACACAAAAGAACAAAAGTGCATAGTGGTAATACAAAAACATCGATTTTATGATATCAGTCTGTCAACAGGGGCTGATATCTATAATCTTTTTGTTTTGGTCACTCACAGCTCGTGGCGATGGGGTCATGGGTAGAAATGTAGATTAATCATCAGTTTTTGCCTCTTGGCATCGCTCTCCTTTCAACAGAACAAAAGTACATTATCTACATTACTATCTACAAACTGCACAGATCCATCTGTCAATCTTTCAGCCTACTCTTCCCCTGTATGCTCATGAACAGGACCCTGAGGTATTTACCCTGAGTTGTTACTTCCAACTGAGTTTGTGGATGCAATGCCCCTCAAGTTTGGATGTATAGTATGACAAACATTTTACCAACCAATTCTGAGGATGATCTGATATCCTCGTGTTGGTGTTGTTCCCAGACCATCATGAAAATGTTGTTCCAGGTTCAACATTGCAAGTGACCAATCACATTTTTGTGACATTATTCTTTTGTGCGCCAAGCCATTCGTGCATTTATGAAATTCCAATGTTGCAAGGACAATATCAATTCTGCTTACTGTTTATTAAAGGGTTACGGTTAGGGCCAGGGTCCGTTGATCGGCGGACAGAGGCGGTTTCTCGCAGCTTAAGTACAGTTTTTTGTTTTATGCCGGTTTTTCCCGAAGTCGCAAAAGTATGACGTCACAACATTCTGATTGGTCACTTGCAATGTTGATCCTGGAACAACATTTAGTATGATGATCTGGGAACAACACCAACACGAGGATATCAGATCAACCCAATTCTGATGAGGTTTCCACAAACAGCAGATGGATACACTGAAGTTCCAGATGCATCTCTCAGGTCTCATTTCAAGTCTTTGCTGGATTTCTTTTTCCTGTTTCTTAAGGAGATGACTTTCAAATTCTGTTCACCGGTTCTCCATTTGTCCACTCCTCAAATCTTTTAAGAACAGACTGTGACACACACCATGCTGAGAGATGCTAAATTTTCAACTAATAGCTCTTTAGGTATTCCACTTGTTGGTGCAGAAAATTTTATTCCTGTGAAACTGTTATCTTTGTTACTAGCAGCCTGTCACAAAACCATATAATTTGTTTCCATTTTCAACACATTTTCCTAAAGTTGCAACTTAAAATGAGTTCTTTGCTAAACTGTTTGCTATGTGTAGACACAACACTGGTTTATTTCTTGAGCCATTTCTTGAGCCTCGTTTGTGCTTGAATGAGTCATAAGCCGATGTTAAGTGGTTCAACAAACTAAAAAAATCTTTCGACCTTCAGAAAGCCTGAAGATCTATTGCGGAAGACAACTTTAAAAATTACCAGGAAGTCTGAGTGCCTTGTAGAAACATATGAAGAAATGTGGATTGACTCCAGACTTTTACACACTACTGTAGATGGACTGTATTCTTTAAAGTCCTATTAACACTAAAAAACACAATATGTCTTCAGATGTCTCCTGTTAATGAAAAGAATGTGTTTCGTTCACCGGAGGTTTAATCTCATTTTGGATATAATGAAATGAATAAATGTGCATAAACAGTGTTGAACTGTTCTTGAGCATAATGCTAAATATCAGCCACATTACTCTAGATTTACATTCTGACGTTCTAGAATTTTTGTACTTGGGACTACGTATAATAAAAGATGTAACCAGGTGAATATGGTGAGTGTGACCAAAAAGGCGTATCCACAACACACTCAAGCAAAGAAGAAAATAAAATACTGTGAGGCAGCCTTCAGGATCCCAGTCACAAATGCACAGTGATTACATAATGACAGTTCACCCGTAAGAGCTATGTAATAAAAAGAAGAAAAAAAAAGGAAAGTCTCTGAACAAACCCTAACAAATGTGAAATGGAAATCCAACCCCTCTAATAGTACATTAAGTATTCATGCAGCACATTGGCAATCAAATGGCTCTGTTTTCATGGCTGGCAAAGTCATTCTTCCAATAAAACACTGGACAAATATTCAGACAAAATGCTCTCATATACTTTCCTTTTTTCTCTCTTTTACAGGACACCTACATTTTCATTCATTTATATTTCACTTCATACACTTTTGTCTTCATTTAAATAAAGCATTGTGCAAAAACTGATTTTTAGATGCATTGTTTTTATGTAATTCTCCTTAATGGCACTATACTCATTCTGACAGAACACAAAGCCTGTCTCCTGTACAAGAGACCAGTGTTTCAACTAAATCCTTAAAAGGCATTTTTCAGTGCTTAGAGAGCTGTGAGCTGGGGCTTTTGTCTGCTGAAAGTTAGCAGATGCTGGAGACGGGGAGAAGACGGGGCTCCTGTTAAGATTGGACGAGTCATTTTAAGGATCCTAAAGTTTAAAAGAAGCCAAAAGAATTCCTCCAAAATCGTTCAACGAAAAACTCTGGTTATGGATTCATTCTTTAGCCAAATAGGAACAGGTTTATCATTCACTTTGTGTTACTGAGAAACCACAAAGCAATGGCCTACAGGCTTGCCAATGATCACACTTCCATTTATAGTGGTGAGTGCTCTATAAGGAAATGCTTTACTGCTCTTTCGTCACTGACAGTGAGAGTAGGAGATGAATCATTCTAATGTTGCTCTCCCCCATACAGAAGACACCCATAGTGCAATAATGTCAGGGTGATGCAGACTGTTCGGAGTTCCACTGTAAGCAGTGAAACCCTAAATCAAAATATAGGAAACGCTAGATGCCAACTGACCTGAAATGGCGAGTTAAAAGTAGAAGAAATGATTCAGGCTCTTACTGGTGGGTATTAATGAGCCAGCTTTGTGTTATTGGGTTTTGCTGAATCACTGATTTTTCTTTGCCTTTCTTCTAAGAAAAGGAAGACCAAGGCTCCTCCAGGATTATTTGATCTGAGCCACTGCCATGTATCAGTTAAGCAGTGTGGGCCAAGACCTGATCAACTAACTGTCCATAATTGCAACTTTAATAGCGTGAACAGGAGAGCACAGAAACTTTAGCAAAAGGTGCCTCTTAAGGAATGCTAATGACTATCTTATAACTATCTCACAATGGATGATAGTAAGCACCGATCCTGATTAACTAAACTGGTTAACAAGTGTACAGTAGGCACCTACCATAGGACAATGGATTATATACCAAAATATCAGGAATATGTGATAAAATATGAACTCCAGACAGTATGATATCAGTGAATCCAACAGACTTCACCCCATTTAAATGATTTTCTACAAACCTTAGAACTATTTTACTAAAAAAGCAGTGATGAAACCAAAATGGGTTACAATTCAGCTTGAAAGATGTCTATATTTTATTTTATTTTTTAACTTTGTTCTGCACCTCATTTGCAACAATCATTTTCAATTATATCCTGGTAAAGGTGTCCCCTGGATTCTCTCAGTTCCTTAATTTTTATTAGGGCTGCTTTTTCTCCCTCCATCAGCTGTTCAAATTAGCTATTTCTTTCTTTTTTTTCTTACTTGTTTCAAATTAATGACTGCTGCCCCTGCCGGGAATTTAAAATACAGTGTTTAGTGCATGATTAACTCTCAATTTGAGAACTCATTTTTGCGTGTATGAATACATTCCCATCAAGGTGTCATGTCGCAGAAGTTTAACAACAAAATCCCATACATCATTTAACACTGCAAGCCACACAATACAGTCACACTGCTGCATTACAAGCAGGGGATTATTTCACCATCCTGGATTTAGAAGAAGATTGCAGTGCTGACAAGACTCGTCAACACTTGCTTTTCCGAATCTATTATTCTTCCTTGAATTATGTTCTTATGTTTTATGTGCTATTGAGCACACATAGGGCGAGTATGACCACCTTTGCTCTCTGGGAAGAGATTGTTTGGAGGCATGATTCATCTTTTAAATGACCTTTTTGAATGTGCTGTTGGAGCAATAACAATCCACTGTTCTTATTGCTGTCTAGTCTCCTAGAGATATGACAGAACCTTGGTGTTCAGTTAGACAAACTTATCAAAGAAACGATCAAAACATTGCCTTTCAGAGTTCTTTGGCACAGTTTTTTTGTGGCTAGCAGGGGGTAGCTGAGTGTAGCTTTCCTATAATTTGAATGCCTTCTCTGAAATTGCACCTAGTTTGACAAACTGTTATTTTGTAGCTGCCATGCTGAGTGTTTAAGATGCCTGCTCTGTTACAAACACACTGATAATTGACTGATAATTGCTAAATTTTTCACACTTCAGTTGACACTTGACTTTATGGTAATGTTTGCATAACTCGCATCAAACAAGGATTTCAGTGATTAACATGTTCACTTTGGCCTTGATGCATTTATCACACTATGAACCATATGCATTATACACAGCGTGATATTCAAACACTTACAGATGATTTTAAATGCAGCTTGCTTAAAATCAAATTTGACTGAATGGTGCAATTAGCTCTGGACACTTTGGAGAAAATAAAAATCTTCCATATCAACCAAGAGTGTCTAATGAAGTCAAGTCAGGCTACTTTAGTACATCTGCATTTCACCTTGGATTATTACCGGGCAGGTAATGATCTCTAATGTGCCACTCCATCTTATTGGATAGATGCATCCTACATGATCATCTGGTCTGTTAAATGCTGGAATTACATGATTTGCTCATGTGTGTGTGTGTGTGTGTGTGTGTGTGCACGTTTTTAGAAAATGAATTTAACTCCAATCATTCACTCATTATTTCACAGAAGTTCATTATAATTTGTAAAACTTACTATCTGGGCCATGTTACCAGGTAAAAAAAAATATAGGTGTGTGCAGGTTCATGTCAACATCATAGATTTAACACATCTTACTCAGATGAACATGAAACTGAGGCTGATCACCTAAAACTGCGAAGTCAGTCTATCTGCTCCTCTTTAGCTCTTATTTTTTTAGGTATTTTATTTTTGCTAGTGCAGCTGGTGGGTTATGTTTTGCATATGTTGCCATGCTATTCCAGACTCTTCCACTTGCCAGATTAAATTGGGCAGATGACCAGTACATTTCAGATTCAAGCACCAACTCTTAAGGCCTCTTTAGAACCCAGTCAGCTGCCTCAGTTTTGCTTCAACAATGTGCATAGAAATGATGATAAAGTTAACACTTGCTGCGTTATGTTCCTGCTATCATTATAACTGGACTTTAAAGGCTGTGATAATTAATTCAAAGCTTAGGTCAGTAATCGTGTGGTGCTCCTGTAACATCTTCTGACAAATATTCGAAAAATAGGCGATAATGGCTTATCCAGGCAAACACAGAAAGATAAGACTGGCAATTTGTAGCACGGTTCTGCAGAGGGCCTTTCCTTCATGAAATGAATGCAAGTATGTGATGCCTTTTACATACAGAAGGTCACTGTTGTCACCAAACTACTGGTCTTCAGTCTGGCTCTGAAACTAATCAATGATGTTTGATTGATTAATTATTGGAGCCACCTATAATGCAGAAGTACGAAGTGAGTGTTGGTAAAAGCTTTCCAAATGTGGGCCTTTAGTGATTTTTGCACCATGGAATACTCTTATGGCCATTTTAAGTCATCTTTCACCATCCTATCAACTAAACCCTTGGCCAAGTATCTGGCAAATGTTTGACAAATTAACTGATACTAAACTACTAAAATAAAGTTGTTTTTCCTCTAATTATATCTAAATTGGCAATTGGAATAGTATCCACTGTGAGTATTCCCAGGGCCCCAAATAAAGAAAAGGAACATTCGTACACAGAACCTTTTTCATAAGAAACAGGATTTGCATTTCAGTCTACATCAATGTCAGAACTCCAACAGTAGCAACCAGATGGTTTCTAATAAAGCCATTCAGTATTCAGCTATGAAGCAAATATCATCCTTTTCCCAGACACTGCAGCCCAAAACATGCCACTGAATTGCATGACACTTGGCATCTTTTTTCTCAAACATTTGCAAACACATCAAAGAGGTGAGGATCCCTGAAAGATGCAGCGCAAGACTGGCAGCTATACAATCCACCCTGTGCTTACCAGGAGCCAATCAACGCAACATTAACAGGGACAGCTAAACAACTGACACTTGCCTTAGGCATTTTTACATTTTTACACACACACACACACACACACGACTGTCAAAGCATCTCCCAGAATTCAGATAACTGAGGCATTCACTCTAAATGCGCCTTTATTTCTGTCTCCCTACAGAGAGACGGGGTCTGGTGCGGAGAGAGAAAGCTCTACTTAGAGAAGCTGCAGTCAATGAGTGGACTCTTGTTTCCTGCAGTGCGCGTAAAATTCAGTCTGGCTACACTGGTGCGGCACACACATCAGAGGTATCGGATAGCCTCCAACTCCCACTCTGTTAGAGCAGCCTGTCCATCATTCATAACTCCACCGAGCCGATGTGTGAAACAACACCCCGGGAGAAAAGACCGAAACGCCTCAGAGCCAAATACACTTCTGATAACCCCAAAAAATGACGTGTGCGCACTCTTTTACTTTTTCCCCCCCCCACCTTCTTATGTCCGTTTCTTTCCGCCTAATGCTCAATTTCATGCGGGGTGAAAACGCAAACGTGCGCACGGTCAAACTCGGCTTAAAAGCGCGTACTCACACGCGCAAGACCCCCAGGCAATTTATTTACCAGGTCTATGAAGCACAGCAGCGTATACGCGGAGGCACAAGCACGCCACCGAGAGTTAAACGCACACATACAAATGGCAACTTAAAATAGGTTAGACAGCGAAAAAAGCCAGACAAACTTATTTTTCTCTTACCTGTCCACGCGCACCCCCCTGAACCCACATGACAGCTGATTAAGGGCGAAAAGAATGCTCGCGTTTGAGTTTTTTCCCCATCCTCTGCTTTTCTGCGTCTCTTTCAATTCCCTTCCTCTACCACTGTCATCCTCTCCAGGGCAAAGCTTCACAGCGCGGCTTGCAGAGAGCCGACACTCTCCCTTCCTTCCCGTGTGCGTGTGCGCGTATGTGCGAGCGACCGGATGAGAGCCGTGTCGGTGCGTGTGTGCGCATCTCTCCGCCAATGAATCCTCCAATCGCGCCCGGTTACTGCGGCGGCTCAAGTCGAGGAAGGCGCGGGATTGGTCGGTTTTCAGATCAATCTACGGCTCTGAAACTCGCCTCGCAGCGCCCCCCCTCCCCCCTCCGCTCCCCCACCTCTCTCCATTATCTCCCTCTCTTCCTCTTCTCCTGTCTTTCTCTGTTAACACGTGATTATGTAAGATAGTGATCAGGAAGCGATACGTTATCCCATTCTCATTTTCTTACACACTCACACACACACACACACAGAGCACCAGACACAGCCTACCTTCCTAGAGCGTCCCAGCAGAATACAGAACACAACGAACACTACTTCATGGCAAGAGAAGGGGTGTACTTGAAACTGGGAAAAAAATGGCAAATTGAAAGTTTAAAGGCTTAAAAAAGTTACTGAGGGTGTTTTACCGTTTTCTAAATATCATTATTATTATGTTCATGTGCAAATCATCTAAAAAAGTTACTTCCATTGAACATTTCATTAATTACACCTTGCTACCACTGGATTGGACCCTTCTTTTACCTTCAGAAGTGCCTTAGTTATTTGTGGCATATACAGCATTGCAACACCACCACCAGCAGTAGCCTGAATCATTGATACAAGGCAGGATGGAGCCATACTTTCATGTTGTTTACACCGAATTCTGACTGTAGCGTTCGAATGTTACAGCAGAAATTGAAACTTATCACACATGATGGTGTTTAACAATTTTTCTGTCGTCTAGTCGTAATGAGCCTGGTTGAATTGTGCAGTTTTCTCTGCTTAGCTCACCGGAGTAGCACTTAGTGTGGTCTTCTGCTGCCGTAGACCATCTGTTTCAAGTTGAATGTGTTATGTTGAAGAGCATCTCTGAATGCAGAAGCTGGTTGGATAAAGCATTTATTTGAGCTACTGTTACCTTCCTGTTAGCTCAAAACAGTCTGTGTCTTTCTCCTCAGACCTCTGGTATCAGCAAGGCATTTTCTCCTAGAGAACTGTCACTCACTGGATACTTTGTCTTTTTTGGACCATTCTTTGTAAACCCTAGAGATGGTTGTGTGGGGAAAATCCCAGTAGACCTGCAGATTCTAAAATCCTCAGACCAGCCCATCTGGCATCAACCACCATGCCACATTCAAATTCACTTAAATCACCTTTTTTCCCCCATCCTGGTGTTTGGATTGAATTACAGCAGGTTATCATGACTCCATACCATATGATTAGATATTTCCATTAACGAGCACCTGAACAGGTATACCTAATAAAGTGGTTGGTGAGTGTATATGTGTTCTAGTCTGTTTTTCACTTGAAGCTAGAGTTTCATTTTAAAAGCACAAGAGACTCTAAATCAAATTGGTGTTTAGAACAGTAGGAGCAACAGATTTAATATTAAGTTCTCATTTTAAGTGTTTAAAACTAATTCAGTTCCAAATTGTCTTTGTTTTCTTTTACCTTTCCCACACTGAGTTTTCCAATTGTTAAAATAAAAAATATATATTTTTTTTAAATCAAAAGTTTGTGATTAAGATTTATGAATTCATAGCACATAGCTGTTAGCAATTCTGACTCAAAGCATTGAAATGAATAGTAAACAAAAGCATTAAACCACATAAATGGACAGTAGAAGAAAGTAAATGCTGATGCCCTCGAGGGGGAAAATTATAAACAGCAAGCTACAGTTCAGTCATAAATTACAGCATAACAGAAATTCTTATAGTTAAATCAGACCTCAGTGTAACTCAGTTGCTCAAGCCCAGACATGATTCATCATCAACATAAAGAAATGAAAAAGCAGAAAAGTAGGCATAAAATGTCATATATTGTACTGGCCGGCAAAAAGACTCACATGAATGTGTGTGTTTAAGTTCAAACTGCTAATTTAGTTGTGATGTATTGGTTGTTTGTCATGTTGAGTTTTGAATGTGATTGTTGTGAAAATGGGATTTCCAGTGTTTTGTATGGCTGACAAAATTATGAAGGTTCAGCCAGCAAATAGCTACCATTGTCAAGATTTCTGTAGCAAATGAGAATGTCTGGCCAGTGCTCATCTTCAGGGGGGGGTGTTAAAATTTTCAGAAGCAGTATTTCATCAGCTGTGTTATAACTGTGAATCGCAAATAGTAGGAGAATCATGAGAGAAGCTGATTTAAGTTGATATCTTGCCAGAATTCATCAAACAAGGTACACAGGTGATGGCATGCAAGTTGAGTCCCAGTTTAGCATGAGGGATGATGTTTTTACGCATATAGATGTGTAGTACTTTATTATATCAATAAAATGTGAGATTGCACCAGTAACACTAAATTAATGCTTGATTTATAGTGCTGCATTAAATCTACACTGTTGCTCTGGCGTGTCCTATGCTGCAACTGTAACAAGTATGCTTGGAAGTAATATGAGATGTAAACACAGTATATTGATTGACATATGGATAATGTCTTTGTGAAAGAAAACTGAATAAACTGTAATTGTATTTATGTTTCACATTATGCTAATTCAGTACCTTGTATTTTATCAATGTAGACATTTTTTGTTTTGTTTTCATGGCCCTGACTATACATGCATTGACTCACTTGGCTCTGAAGTTGTTTCTTTTCTTTAGCTTATGATATCTTAGCTCAAAATCCAACATAAGCAGCTCAGTTACACTCGTGCAAAGCTGACACGCCAGCACCAAAATATAAATGCAAACAGCGATGTCGCCCACAATGACAAAGTCTCTACAGGGATTCAACTCAGTGCTAAATTTAAACTTAACAGATTAATAATGCCAAACAACTGGTAGTGATACACTGTAAAGCTTCCATGCAACACAAGACTATAATATAATTTTTTATATTGCAAAACTGTTTCTGTAGGCGGCGGCGGCGGCGGCAACAACAACAACAACAACAACAACGACGACGACGACGACGACGACGACGACGACGAACATGCCTGACCAAATAATTGGTCTGCAATTTGGAGGGATAAAAGCTACACTTCTGAGGTTGATCTTTGCCCAGTGCAGTGCTAGCAGGAGGGTCTGTTTCTGATTTTTTTTTCCTCATAAAAAATTTTCTGATGGGGAAAAAAACCCATTTATATGTGATATAATATTTCAAAAGCTTTCAACCCAATCAAACATACTTAGCTTTAAAATGGAGCACTCGTTAAAAACATGTAGCATCCGTTAGATTCTCTGGTTGAGATTTCTGAACCACTAGGAGTTGAGCACTTTCATCCTCCGGAATCTCAATAGTGCCATAAGCGAAGCATGGCTAGCAATTACTCCGGTGAGTTCAGAAGGCTTGAGGGAGTGAGGTCAACATCTAAGCAGTGGTATTCAAGTAAAACATGGTGAAGATTTGTAAAGTTTAATTTGCTTCTCTGGCATTTTCTAAGACGAAAATGTATAGATTTCAAAATTTGAAATTTCTTCTACTAGCTTATCTTTTATGTCTCAAAGAAATGAAAACATATATCCCTCCTGGGTTTACTATATACATTAGTTTCTGCTCCAGCATACTGTTGTCTGCAGTGTCTTTAAGCACTCAAAAGTTTTACACATTAACCTCATTGTTACAAATATAGACTCCAGGCATAAGGAGTGTGGTTTTCCACACTTTGTGCAAAAGTCTTGGGCCATCTTTTGCTAGGAAAATGCTAGGATACAGTAGTTTAATGAGCTACAGTACAATCAGCTTCTTGTTCTGTTGTACATCTTTCAACCTCCTCCAAATATATTAACAACATTTGGTCTCTTCACTTCATAAGACCAGTTACCACTTTTTTCAGTCCAGTTCTTGAGTAATAACTCGTTGTTTTCTCACTTTTCCCTTCTCTAAGAATGGCTTCTTGACAACCATCCTTCCACTGAAACCATTTCTAACAAGGTTTCAGTGAACAGGTTCAATTGAAGGGCCAAAGGATGCATTTCTAAGACCCCGTGTCAGGTCTTTGTTGGATTTTTTTTTTAGATATTTCTTAAGGACATGACTTTCTGTTCCTCCTTAAAAGCTGTTTCTAAATCACCTTTTTAGTGCCTATCAAATTGTGTTATCATTGGCATTTTTCATTGATTCGGCTAAAGAAATGGGAACAAATTATGTGATTTCTGTGACATGCTGCTAGCAATAAAGTGCCCTAAAAGCAGTTTAAAACAGGTAATTTGCCAAGTTGTTTTTATGTAGACACAACACTGGTTGATATTTTAAATTATGTAGGTGTGTTTTTAATACTTAACTTTGACTTATAAGTCATTTATGTAGCTTATCAAACAAAAACAACATTTATGATAAATTAAGATCCATGAACTGAGTCCAGCTGTCCCATGTATTCATACCAACTGAATTTAAATTTTTCTGTACAGAATAGATTCCTTTGTGAAAAAACAGAAATGTATTGGTCAGTTCTGGCCTTGCTGTGCATATGTAATGTGCTGAGCCACTGAATAAAGGTTTGTTTTATTTTGAATCTGTCCTTGTATTGCTTTACAATGCTCTATGAAATTTGAAGCTGCATCTTCAGCCACATGTGCATCCATAAAGAAAAACTTTCCTACTCAAGTGTCAGCACATCTCATGTCACTGTCAGGCTGTCACAGTGTCTGTCCCTTGGGGCTTTTAGATGTTGTTTGTCTGGCCACAACTTGACCCAAGAATAAATGCACAGACTCACAGCATGAACAAACAGCGTCACAGAATATCCAAAACTTATTTTTAATATATTCAACAGCTGGTCAAATATTAATTCTCTAATCCCCAGTACACAAAAGTAAACCACTAAACAATCTTTTAGCCTGTTAGTGAGAATGGATTAAATTAGCTGTTATTATCTGAGTAAATCCATAAATCCATAGAATTCCAATATTCCAATATAATAATAATAATAATAGGTGAATGAAATGGCAGTATAAATTGATTTAAAGTTAACCATGTAAAATTATACTCTGCCATGTCCTTAATTATTCTTTTATTCTTCTAGCTTGCTGTGCATCCTGTTGGCATCCTCTACTGCAGGTGTTTCTTTCAAGCTTTCTCACTATTTCCCACTATCCTGAGTTCTGTCTCTTGACTTTCCATTTAATTTTGAGAGTCACTCTTCTTGTGCATCTTGCTTTAGTTATTTAATATATGTCTTTGTTGCCAGCTGTGTAGCTCCCTAGTATTTTTATGCATTGCCATACACAAGTTTTTGTTGTTTTGTTTGTTTTATTTTTTGATTTATGTATATGCCATTCATTATTATCATTTTTAATGATGAGTTGATGGTGCAGTGATGATATCATTAATAATAATGATGTACTACAACTTTGTCCTGATTTAGCATTTCACTTCAGAAGAAAAATAGGATCTAAATGCAAACAAAAAAAACTAACAGAGGCAGAATACAAGAAACAAAAGTGTTCTTTCATAAACCTGTTGGAGGTAACATTGGTACAATGGGGCAACAAATGAAACATAGCGAATACCCAGCAATTAACAGATCAGTCCAACAAAGAATAATCCAAAATGTAAACAAGAGTGAATCCAATAGGTGACCAAGAACATGGGAAATAAAGCTGAGACAGGTTCACAGCAGCAACACAACTGACAAGAAACACTTGGCACTGTATGGGGAGCTGACAGGAAATGAGCCACAAGTGGAAACGATTAGGGCGAAAGGAAGAAAACAAAGGTAGCAAACCAACCAAAGAGACACCAAATAAATTGAATACTAAAATAAAGCATGAGGTGACTTCAGACTAAAACAAAAACAAAACAATGAACACTGACAGGGTGAACTGGAGACAAAGGCAAAAAAGAGCCATTAGACGAACAAGAAAAAACCAAACAGATGAAAAACTCTAAGGGCATTGCAGTTATTCAGTGTAGGAAACGCCAGGAAGTCCAGTTGTTTAATGATTACTAGGGCAAACGGCAAACAATATGTCTTGAAATTATACTGATATTCTAAAGAACTGTCCTGCTAAAACAACACACAAAATAAGTCTGCTTTTTATCCCGAGTCCATGAGTGCATTCCGCCTCTTGGCTTAACGACAGTCCTTTTTTAGTTTCAAAATACAATCATCTCCTATAACCAGCACTTCTCAGCTTGGCTGCACTGTGTTTCATGGGTTCAGAGGCCAATTACACTGTTTGGAAACTCTTTTTCAGCACGGTGCTCTGCATTATTTGACTTTCACTCTTTCCTTTCTATCAGTCAACCACTCTTTACCGCTCTCTTCTGCACACACACATTCACATCACTCAGCTACCCTTGTGCCAGCTGTTGAGTTCGCCTATGAATCCAGCTATGCTATTGCTCTCTCTGGATCCAAAGGGAAACTTAATGAATAATGAACACAGCGGTGAAATGGGAGAGTGGGGGTGGAGGATGAGTACAGGAGTGGGGGAGAGAGAGGCCCTTCAAGAGCAGGATACGTTGGAGAGATTGAGGGAGGGCAACTTGTTAGTGTTCTGCCATCAATTAGGCCACAGAGGAGACATGAAGAGAATGGAGGCTGATGCATCACGGGGTTCTGTAAACCAGAGTGTGCTTGCTGAGGAGACAGATTAGGCGTCAGAGACGAGGAGGAGAACAGCAAGATGAGAGACAGAAGGAAGTGGACATGGAGAGACAGGGGTCTCGAAGGCATCGGTTCCTCAGCACACTGCCTCCAGCTTCATCTATCATCCAAGCCTAGTTCTTCCTGCCAAGACAACTGTGTTTCTGGTCTGGATCCAGAGTTGGCATACAGCTTCAAAAACATTCTAAAAAGGATGTGCTCAGTATATTAAACAAAGTAATGACTCTCCTTGAAACGGCAGGCAGGTGTTTTTAGTCTTAGCACTTAAAACAAAAAAAACCCCCAAAAAAACCCTCTCACACTTCATAAGGATCTGACTTTTCCATTACTGCCAGATGTTCAGGCTGTATTTTACACTTTCACAGGCATTTGTGCAGTACAAGTAGCTGGTTTAAATCATAATCCTGGTGTTACTTTTGGTCCTTCATATGTCGTCCTAAATTATTGCTGTTTGTGTTTCTAAAAAAAATTAGAGCATGCAGCTTTCTGGTTTTAGTTAGTTGCAAAATATCATCCCAATTATTTTAAGTTTAAGAATTGTATTTATAACCACTGGCAATGCTTTGCAGCAATATCAGTACAGGTAGTCAGGGATGTCTCCTACAGATTAAATATTAATACACAACTAATTTTAAAAGCCTTTGTTGACTCTGCCGTGTAATATATGCATCACTTGTAGACGTTATAGCTGATTTTTCTGGATTAGGTTTAGAAGAGAATCGTTTGTAATGTTATATCAGGCAAACCACGTTGTTGACATCAGCTAGTCTGAGTGCCAAGCCACAATTCCTTGTGTCCAATTGGCAAATTCCAAATAGTGTGAGATATTTAAGTTGCATTGGTCACTTTTTAGTTGCTGCACATATGCAAACCTCTTTGCAACCCACCTCCATCCAATCTCCTCCTTTTACTTAATTACTGTGTCACTTTTGTCACTGATGTCTGCTCTGTTCTGTACAAAACAAAAACCTCTGACTTTCAACTCATGTGTCTGGCAAACACAAAATAATGCTCCTGAGATTTTGTATTGTTAGTCTTATGTTTTGGTTTGACTTTAAGTTTGGTTACTTTCCTTGTGCCTCTAGTTTTCCTGCCTCATGTTTTCCCCAGTCTTTGTCGTCATCTTTAGTGTTAAATGCCATGTCTCTGTGTCAGTTGGGGTTACTCCTTGTTTTACTTTGAATGTTTGGGTAAGGTGAAATACCCAGAAATACTGCCTCCTATCTCCTTTTCCTAATTGATTTTCCTAGACCTTGGTGGAAACCATCATGATGTCGAGGAAAGTTGCAAAGGAGAATTGATAAACACTTAGGAAAAGAGAATGGTTAATGCACTTACACTAGAATCTGTAACAATGTGACAGCTGATATCTGCTGTTTTGAAACTACAATAGCTTAGTTCACCCCTAATGTGCTCTTACTGTGAAAAACAATAAATGTTTTGTGTATTTTCCTGCTGGAGACTATAATTCCTTATGAGTGTAACTCCTTTCCTGCTCCTTTTTATGATTTGTTTCAGAATGAGGTAGTATTCTGTCCATTAATACTGATCCAGATTGAAGCTAAACCCAAAGTAAAAAATGAATTCATGATCATACAAAAAGCTGACAATGCAAAAATTGTCTCTTATTGCATTTTGATCATTGACTATACCTCACAATCTGGAATAAGGGAGTTTATATCCAGTTTATACTGAATTTAGGAGGCTACGGACATGCAACCAGTACTTATAGTTAACATTTATATGGTCTGCAGCACTTTGTCAGTATTGTTGATCGTTTCCATGAATGGTCGAATGTTGCATCGCTATGAATAGTGTGACAGAATTACTACTTCTCTACTCTTCAGTCATTAAGGAGGCCAGGATTCCAGTTCACTTGAAAGTATTGTAAAATCTTTGGTGGAATAAGTGAGATGAGGACATGTTATTCTGGCAGACTGATATAAAGCAATCCATACATTCTGGTTTCTCAGAAACTCCAGTCACTGGTTACTGTCCATAAAGTTATAATTGCTTGTGGTAACCAGCACTTAAATTATAGCTGATTAATTATTTTCTCCCTCTAAACTCCACTTTAAGCTATTAGGTGACAACTTCCTGATTCTATTTAAGACTGCATGTGTTTAAGGGATCAAATGTTTATTATGACATAAAATACACCAGGTTCAAGTTTAAAAAAAGTGTATGAAGTTCACAATATGGTAAAATGTAAAGTTTCATCAAAGAGTAGCAAATAGCCAGTAAACCTGTATGAAGGTGACAAGAAGTGAATGATTTCAACGATGGTTCAATAATGAAGGCCTAAATAACTTCCTTGAAATTATGAGTATGAAACTGTAAACACGAATGCTTCTTCCTTATGACAAGCTACACATTGCTTCAGAGGTTACTTGGGTATCGATCTGCAGGGCCATTTCTCTGCATGATGTCTATTTCCCTGACGGGTTTTTAATGACATGTCAGTAAATCATTTTGCCAGGGGGGCTAAACGGGGAAGAGCTTTTAACAATACTCTGAGATTACAGTGTGCTCCTTGGACAAGTTTGTAAGCGATTAACTTGTGAGGACGTTGTGTTGTACAAGATAGCCCGTTTATTTATTTATTTCTTTATTTTAATTGTGAACGGTTCTGTGGACACTTCATATATAAGAGATATTTGGTCAATTAATCACAGCTAAGCAGAACTGAGGGATTATGCACTTGAGTGAATCTCATTTCAAGCTGCTGGTTTGGGCGGGTGTGTGCACTGGAACTGTTGTGGACACAGACAAATGGCAGAGGCAGCCGGCTATACTGAAGCTGGGAGACACATATCAGCAGAGTAGGACTGGGAATTTGTTTTCCTTCCACAGCACATTTAATTTATATGTTGCTGACGAGCATCAAGGTTACACACTGCCCTAACATTTAAAATACATGTACCACTTTTCCCTCTGTGGAGAATACTTGGAGTACTGTTACACATGAGCACTTAACCAGCCAAAACAAATTGCTGCTCAGGAATCAAACAAATCGCTGTTTTTTCCACCGACTATGGAAACATTGTTTCCTCATTAGAATGCATCAAACGTCTTGCTGAAGAGCACGCTGCCTCTAAAGGGCTGCAACACTACAGTATCTCATGCACAATGGTTTGTGAATATCTGACTGTCTACAGTTAATGTTTTAGAAAATCTGCTGAGTAGCTAAAGGATTTAGAGAACTTTTAAAAGAATACATGATATTAGTTGAAATTATTACAATAAAATATGCTTTTGGAAAATGGTATAACTAAGTTTTGAAGGGCCTTTGAAAGTAGCCTGATTTTATAAATTTAATATTACAGAAATACAATGGATTAGAAATAATAACAGTGAAAATGTGATTCAAATGTAGACTTTTAGCTCTGTTTTTAGGCTTAGTTGCAAAGGTCATTGACCTGCAAAGGCTGTTGGAGAAATGACTGACCGGAAGTTAAATTGCTAAATTATATGATCTTGTTTCCTTATTCTTTTATGAGACACTAAGAAGACTCCAAGCGTTGGATTTGCATTACAAGATGCACAAGATAGGAAGTCTAAGTGGCTGTCACTGGCTATAACTTTAACAAAAGCCTACGACAGAAAAAGCTTTAGCAGTGACAAAATACGTCCTCCACCTCAGCAAGGTGGTCACTGATAATAACCCACTAATCGTGACTGGGTTTCCATGGTAAACGTGCATCCCTTTACAATGACTTCTGATTTATGCACAAATAAACAAACAAATAAAGAACGATAAAAAGGAAAATAGTGGTGCAAATGAAGGTAGATCATATTTCACATCCCTATGACTGTCAGAAGATGTTTTCATATCCCAAAGTTTTTGCAACATGAACACATTCCAAATGAGCACATATTTCTTTAAAAAACTCAAACCAAACGAAACAGTTTGAGCATTTGATGTGCTGTCTTTGTGCCATGATGGATTACACATAGGGTGTAAATGATTTTAAAACTGCACTTGATGTGTCACAGATTTTTCGGGAAGTTTAAGCATCTAGCCTAGACACTCATTGGAAACACTTAGTACCCTCAAGTCCCATCTTTCTTGAATTATCAGCTGTAAAGGCAAACTGTAATAACTGTAACATCTGACAAACAGCAAACATTACATCTGAAAAGAAACGCATCAACCCTATAACAGAACAAAGTCATCAACTTTCAAACCTATTGTTTGTACTTTTGAGTGACATCATGTAGCTGAGCTCCATTTTCGTAAATGATGACTAAACTCAAGAAATTATGTTTCTGAAAAGAGACACTGGCAAGGCTTATAAATCCTAGTGGGAGAGTTTATAAAATATTTAAATGGAAAAGAAAAAAGGAACTTTGATTAGTGATGTCGTGTCAGAATGCTTGTCTTTCTCTGTGTAATCAGGATAAATACTTTAAATTAGTGGCTAATTGTATATGTCAACAAATATATTCAAAACACTCAGTTGCAAAATATTCTATTTTCCATAAGTTACTATTAATGCAGCAACTAAACATTTTTCTATACCTATTGTTAGGATTTTTTTTTAGGATGCAAGGTTGGAAAATGCACTGTAATTTGCAAGAAAGTAGGAAAATTCTCCATTTCCTTCAACTTAGTATTTCAGCTATTTTGGTTCCAACTTTGGCGCCTGAGAAAGAACTTTGATGGGTGAAAAAATGACAATAAACCAGTTAAAGCTGAGAACTTTGTCAGTTCAAAGGAAGAATATAGCTAAAGGAAATTAGTCTAGTCTGCAGTCCTATAGGACTAGATTACACACTTTTAAAATGTAAGATTCCTAAAATCCACTTGAGTTTTGGCATTATACAAGCAATATTTTAGCAAATACAAATTGCCATTGAGAGAGTACAGGGAGTGCAGAATTATTAGGCAAGTTGTATTTTTGAGGAATAATTTTATTATTGAACAACAACCATGTTCTCAATGAACCCAAAAAACTCATTAATATCAAAGCTGAATGTTTGTGGAAGTAGTTTTAGTTTGTTTTTAGTTTTAGCTATTTTAGGGGGATATCTGTGTGTGCAGGTGACTATTACTGTGCATAATTATTAGGCAACTTAACAAAAAACAAATATATACCCATTTCAATTATTTATTTTTACCAGTGAAACCAATATAACATCTCCACATTCACAAATATACATTTCTGACATTCAAAAACAAAACAAAAACAAATCAGCGACCAATATAGCCACCTTTCTTTGCAAGGACACTCAAAAGCCTGCCATCCATGGATTCTGTCAGTGTTTGGATCTGTTCACCATCAACATTGCGTGCAGCAGCAACCACAGCCTCCCAGACACTGTTCAGAGAGGTGTACTGTTTTCCCTCCTTGTAAATCTCACATTTGATGATGGACCACAGGTTCTCAATGGGGTTCAGATCAGGTGAACAAGGAGGCCATGTCATTAGTTTTTCTTCTTTTATACCCTTTCTTGCCAGCCACGCTGTGGAGTACTTGGATGTGTGTGATGGAGCATTGTCCTGCATGGAAATCATGTTTTTCTTGAAGGATGCAGACTTCTTCCTGTACCACTGCTTGAAGAAGGTGTCTTCCAGAAACTGGCAGTAGGACTGGGAGTTGAGCTTGACTCCATCCTCAACCCGAAAAGGGCCCACAAGCTCATCTTTGATGATACCAGCCCAAACCAGTACTCCACCTCCACCTTGCTGGCGTCTGAGTCGGACTGGAGCTCTCTGCCCTTTACCAATCCAGCCACGGGCCCATCCATCTGGCCCATCAAGACTCACTCTCATTTCATCAGTCCATAAAACCTTAGAAAAATCAGTCTTGAGATATTTCTTGGCCCAGTCTTGACGTTTCAGCTTGTGTGTCTTGTTCAGTGGTGGTCGTCTTTCAGCCTTTCTTACCTTGGCCATGTCTCTGAGTATTGCACACCTTGTGCTTTTGGGCACTCCAGTGATGTTGCAGCTCTGAAATATGGCCAAACTGGTGTCAAGTGGCATCTTGGCAGCTGCACGCTTGACTTTTCTCAGTTCATGGGCAGTTATTTTGCGCCTTGGTTTTTCCACACGCTTCTTGCGACCCTGTTGACTATTTTGAATGAAACGCTTGATTGTTCGATGATCACGCTTCAGAAGCTTTGCAATTTTGAGACTGCTGCATCCCTCTGCAAGATATCTCACTATTTTTGACTTTTCTGAGCCTGTCAAGTCCTCCTTTTGACCCATTTTGTCAAAGGAAAGGAAGTTGCCTAATAATTATGCACACCTGATATAGGGTGTTGATGTCATTAGACCACACCCCTTCTCATTACAGAGATGCACATCACCTAATATGCTTAATTGGTAGTAGGCTTTCGAGCCTATACAGCTTGGAGTAGGACAACATGCATGAAGAGGATGATGTGGACAAAATACTCATTTGCCTAATAATTCTGCACTCCCTGTATAACCAAAACACCCAAAACAGAAAAGAAAAAGATAAACTGTTGGTTTGTAGTGACCCCGCTAATATCAGGGATGAGTCAAGTCCCAGCTGTCATATCTTAAAGCTTAACTGGGGGCTCCAAGGTAACCTGTTGAAAAATAGTAGATATTTCTGTAATCCTGCTTTTTGTCCTCTGTTCAGTTATTCAGCTGTGAGGGAGGTACAGCATGCCAGATCTATCAAACCCTCCAGTGAGACAATCATCTGCTATTTGTTCCTGCCATCTTAAATGTTCCTGAAATAACACGTGCTTTAACTGTTTTCTAAAATATCTATAAAGTCTGCATAGACAGAGTAGTAGTGGTGCAAATACTTTTAGTTAATGTTTGAACAGGAGAGACCAGGAACTGAATCTCACATAATGATATTTTCAATTTTTCAGTTTATAGCTTTTAAGTTACTGTAAGGTTAAGATCAAGATATGTACTAATATACATCACTTTTACAATAATAAATGGATTTTAAAATCTTACATTTAAATTGCTACAGCTATTCAAAACGAGTAGATGATACGTCTATATTGAAAGAATACTGGTCTATCTAACTGTAGGCCACCCTCTCACACAACTGATCGTCATCTCTTTTGGGAAGACGAATCAGATCTTGCTATTAAGCTGCAGATAGCCAAGCTTTATACAAAGAAAATGGTTGTGCATCTTCTTCAGGTGTCCACCTTCTTTAGTGTCTTGACAATCCCATCTGTAAAAGTTACAATTGAGACTGGAAATCATGTGGAAATTAAAAATTAAGTAGCATTTTTTAGCTTTCACCTTGTGGTAATTCCGCTGTTATTTAGTGAAATCTTATTCTGCTTTAAAGGTGTCTCATTGTTTTGAAGTGTGAAAACCTTTCTATTCCATTTTTAAATGGCCGTGCTAAAATGTAGTTGTGAATGAATTACTTAACATCACGTATGGCGCGGTTTACACCATCAGATACTGTATGTGTGATTGTGAAGCGTGTTTCTATGCCATTGTAGGTGGGTGCCTTTCTTTCTTGCAGTCACACTTACATGAGACTGAATTTTATGTGTGTAGATTATAAAATTATATCAGTAATTCAAAAACCGTAGAATATTTGGAGGTTAATGTTGGAAACCCTCCACAGCTGTGTGTCCTGCCTCTTACTAGCCCAATGATCTCTGTCCTCCCATGCACAGAGACCTTAGCTATAGCCAGTGTAACCAATCAGGACTCGCTCAAAGACTTTTAGTTCACACTGAGGCACTCAGCATAATTAAAGTTGTAGAGCATAGTTCTTAATGTTTCAAGTATTTTATCATACTTTTTGTACATTTTTGTACATGGGGCGATCGTGGCTCAAGAGTTGGCAGTTGGCCTTGTAGTTGGAAGGTTGCCAGTTCGAACCCCGGCTCCGACAGTCTCGGTGGTTGTGTCCTTGAGCAAGACACTTCATCCGTTGCCTACTGGTGGTGGTCAGAGAGCCCGGTGGCACCAGCGTCTGGCAGCCTCGCCTCTGTCAGTGCGCCCCGGGGCAGCTGTGGCTACAATGTAGCTTGCCATCACCAGTGTGTGAATGGGTGGATGACTGAATGTAGTGTAAAGCGCTTTGGGGTCCATAGGGACTAAGTAAAGCGCTATACAAATACATGCCATTTACCATTTACATACATCAGAAGCTCAGTCTATTGTAATAAGGATTCAGTGAAAATATATAATACATAAGTGGGTATTCTTTCTACTGTAAAACAAAACTTCACCCCAGTCTGAGTTCCAGAGCACTATGGAGTCGGTTATCATCATCAAGGATGTCTCTGTACATTGCTGCATCTATCTGTCTCTTGACAATGACTAGTCTTTCAGTTCCTGCAGCTGAAAACCATTCCCACAGCATGATGCTGCCACCACCATGCTTCACTACAGGGGTGGTGTTGTTCATTTCCTGGTTTCCTCCAGTTGCCTTTAGTCAAACTTTGCCTTTTACTTAGAAATGTTCTGAACACTACATGCCTGAATAGCAAAATCCTGCAAAAATGGTTGTCCTTCTAGAAGATTCTGCTCTCTGTAAAGAGCAATGCTGGAACTCTGTCAGAGGGATCATCTGGTTCTTGGTCATCTCGTTGATTGAATGTTTTCTACCCCAATCACTCAGATTGGCTGGGGTGCCAGCTCTAGGAAGAGTCCTGGTGTTTCCAAATTTCTTCGATGTATTATGTGGACCTTCAGTGCTGTGTTATATATGTTATATAATCAGGCATGTGTCTATGTGTTAGCCCTGCGACAGACTGGCGACCTGTCCAGGGTGTACTCTGCCTCTTGCCCTAAGACAGCTTGGATAGGCAATCTGATGATGTACTGTTTACAACTAAGTAGGATATGTATGTACCTGAATCTTTTGAAATGTTGTGAGTTTTTTTTTTTTTTTTATTATTCCATTCAAATACACATAAGGAACATAGCTGAGCTGTTGCAATGTTCGTACAAAGAAGCTGGACAATCGCTTTCCTTGGAAGCCACAGGCTTAACCTACACCACTGATTCACTTTATGCCACTTAATTAATCCTTTAATTCAATAAAGACAAATCATACGTATTTTGTCTTATCTGACAGCTGCAAATAAAAATAAAACGATGCTCTAAATTTAAATACTATCAGTGATGGCATATTTGTTTATTATTGTCATTTGTCTGCTGCTTGTGACTCCCTTTACCCTTTGAATCATTGATGTGATCAATACTGCGTCTGAGTACTGCAGCTGTGGATGAAATCCAAGTCGGAACGTTAATATCAGGTCAGGCACAGCGACCACAAGGCATTGAATCATCTGTCCTAATAGCTGGATGAGAGACTGCATGGGGAATAACAGTTAGCAGTAAATGCATTAAGAGCAATGCACCAGAAGAGGCTGAAAACATGGATTCATTTCATCTTTTGGTTTGACAAACCTCATGGGACAGGTAATAATAGTACATATCTATGACTACATGACTCCATGTTGTGAAAATGAAATGAAAGGTGACTCCAAGGGGTACATCACTGTATTGAATAGCTCCTTAATATAGCCTGCCTTGTACTTTTCGTGATGATATGGGTTCTGTTCCCTTAACAAATACCAGCATCAGTTTACTGCTACCCAGTAAGCAAGGTTGAAAAGAGGATTTTGGGACAAATAAGCAATCAACAACGACTCGCTCATTAGGTTGAGAAGATTGTGTGAGAGGATTGATATGAGACACCATGAACTCTCCCCTATTGATGCAATGAGTGTGAAGGTGACTGATTTGTAAACCAGAATTGCTTTAACAAAGTTCTGCCAAGGTTGTACTCTGAACCTGGAAAATTGAGCTATATGTCATTTGAATAACACTTGTGTAAGTGTGGGAGAAACGGGTGTCAGCATAGTTCAGATGAACTTGATCATTTAAAGGCATTAATAAGAGTAGTTTCTGAAAATGTTTAACCATGATCTAGTTTAACAAAGTATTGCTATTATTATTATTATTTTAAATAAGAGAATATATATATTCTTTTAAACATGTTTCATTACAATGAGTCACATTCTGTCTGAATTCTGTCACGTTGTTATTCAATTTCTGTTTTTATTGCTGTTTTATTTTTCTTTTGCAGACTTTTCCTATTGGTGTTTTCTTAAGCTGCAGTCCATCATAGTATTGCCTTTACTTTGTGATTTTGTTTGAACAGTTCAAAAACTGAGCAAATAACAACTGATCAAATTGAGATAAAAACAACAACAACAACAACTTCAGTTTATAGTCTGACCATCTGTATTACCAGTCTTCTGTCTGCAAAATGTTCATGGTATGAATTGTGTGCAATATCCCTATCTATTTCCTTTTAAATAAATTCTAACTTTTGAGTGGGCAGTGTGCATACCCCCTTTCAGCTGTTGTATGTTTAAGTTAGGCATGTTTATAACATATAAAAAGTCCTTTACTGCTGAATGTTACTTATTTTGCCACCTTTAGCTATATGTCCAGCAATTGCTCTAGGGTGTATTGGTTTACACATTTTCAAAATAAGTAAAAGGTCCCTGGTTCAATCTTGGGATGAAACACAAATCCTCTTGGAGTTGCGTTTAGGGGGGGGCTAAAATGTGAAGCCACCTCCACATTTCCTTTTCTTCAGTGGGCCACTTGTGCAAAAGTTATCTGTAGACATTACAGATGTTACAGCAGGTAGCAGCAGATGCACATGCTTTGCAAACCTTCCATAAACTTATTCCTCTTTGTGATAAGCTGCCTGTTCATGGTAGGCCAAAATAACCCCCAGGCCACTGGGATATATCTCAGTGCAGCTGACAGAGAGTCAACTACCACTGAGTGAGCTGTGCATCATGTCATAGTTGAAGCAAATATGGTATAAATGTTAAAAAAACAAACAAACAACAAAACTATTTTACTCATATTGTTGCAATGCAAAAAGCATAGACCAATCGAGATGCCATGCTAGCAGACATCAACATCATCAGCAAGCCAGGAGAAATATTGTTCCAGAAATCAGCTTTCCATGTTTATATTAATTTGAGTGCTTACATGGCATATTGCTATTAAAATAAACAACCGGTTGTGGTCTGCCTAACAACAACATGTTGTCACATTTTGTGCGTGTCAGGCTGCGGTACCGGCTAATTTGATGGGCTCAAAATGCAATACATCCAAGACTGATTCGGGTATCAGAATCTGGTCAGGGTATTGCTTCAACACAGCAGTGGAACATCTTTTATGTCACACTGTCATTTGGGATCCTATCTGTAGAAATGGTGTTGTCACTTAAACTGCTTATGTGATATCTAAGTCAGTAAATGGATCAAGACATAATTTAAAGTTGATTTAATAATATGCTTCCATATAATGTATTTTGTAAGAGAATCTGACAATATTGCATGTGACCATTCTGATTACACTGTATTTCAAAGTCTTTGCAATATTGACATAAAATATATTTTAAGTAGCTCCTAAAACCCAGCGGGGTGGGTGCATTGTTTAGCCATTATTATTTTTCATTTTCTATCAGCTTTTGCTGCACTATAGTCAATTATAGTTCATTATTGCATGTATTAATACAAAGCAAACAGGCCATGTAAAAACGACTTTAAATTGCCTTTAAAATGTCAGCCTACAGCTTCCAGACTTTTAGTTGTTAAAAAACAAACGATCTTTAGTAATCTATGTAAAGAAATACCCAGTAATTTATGGATGGATGCAGAAAGTCATAGGTCAAAATGTTCAATCACACACTTTGCACTTTACTTAACTATGCTAATTTCTAACCCTTAACCCTCAACTTGATAAATACATTAGCTTAGTGGAGTAATGCAATAATTAACTAATCATCAATAATAATATAAATATTACAAAAAGCTGAAATTTGCATGCAAAACTTACTACTGTAAATTGCCTTTTACATTTACCTTCTGTGTTATTATTCTAGGAGAAAGTATTGCTTACAAAATACTGTGGTTTCTTGAAGGATACTCGTCTGCTAAACAAGCTCTCTGAAGCTTTTAGATGGTGCTGTGCACATATAAAATGAAGGTAATATTTTGTGACAAGTGAAATTGCAATCTTTTCTTATAATGGCAGGGATACATGGGGATTGTAACATTCAAGGGACCAATTAGAATAATGTCCTTTTAGTGCTGAAGTCCCAGTCAGCCTCTGTCTCATCTTGTGTTTCATTCACAGCAAAAAAGCTATACTAACACTAATAAGCCTGTGGATCATTTCCAATATCTTTTACACCCTTTCAGATGGTTAAACACAGTTAGTTCAAAGGCATCACTGGCATGGATACAAGTTAGAATTTGGTTGTGGCTTTAAGAGGTTCTCACTCATTGCTGAGTCAAGAGCATGTGATAAAACATGAAGTGACAGGCGTGTTTTCTACAGCAACACCACCTAAATGTCTGGAAGGGATTTGCTGCAGATGAGACAAGCTGAAAGGTGCCTGAAGCCTGGGAGGGAAAAAAATATTCAGGGGAAATCCACACTGTCAGATGTCATTCAGATTAAGAGGAAGCAATGTGGAAACACCTGTGTCACTCAAATAGTCTTACACTGTAGACAGGAAATGATTACAGAAAGTTAAAATATGTGAAGTTTTAGTTATATATAATTTTTTGGTAGTGAATGTTAGACTGAAGTAAAAACCCCAAAAAACCCCAACTAATAAAAATAATATTATAGAGACTTAAACACTAATTACCAGCATTTTTTTTCTCATGATATGATTTGTTGTCATTGGCCACGGAGGAATAAACGTACACTCATACCCATTTTGATTTTTTATTACTATGTTATGACGTCTTTTGTTTTTAATTGGGCAAGTACAAGTGTAAGTAATGAGATTTATGTCCTCCTACTCAAAACTTGGTCCACAATTTGGACGTCAAACCATGACCCGACCTGGACATTAATATGACGCTGAACATTTGAACTTTACTGGGCAATGTTTTTGACCGCCATGTGGACGTCTATGACAGGTGCAGGGAATTTACATGATTAATAAATGTAATAATTAATTTACAAATATAAACATTGTTGTTATCAACATGATACATATGAATAGCGATTTATTATATGTTAGCGATTTTTTTGTTTGTTATTTTGCATTTTCCTGTTTTTCTTTAATTGGTGTATTTGTTTGTAACCAGGTAAAACTGCCATTTATTAAAATGTGTTAACATGGATTTCATTGTTTTTTATATGTTAAGGTATGAAATAATGTAGGCACACAAAACAGACTCTTGATTAAATCTTAAACAAGCCCTCATTTCTTTATTCATTAATTTGCTTCTAGTGAACCAGAACATTTAAACTTTTCCTGAAGTGGTTCTGGGCCGTAGTTCTCCAGGTTTTCTTAAGGTCTTTCAAAATTTTAACTGACAATTTTCAGAGGACCGTTTGGAAGCCACTCAATAGTTGTGTCTACACATAACAGAGGACGAAAGCTATTCTTAAGGAAGGGAATGGAGTGATGAATCCAAACAAATTTTTTTTGTTAAAATTGTAGGTAATGAGGAGGTCAGGAAAGAGGTACAATAGTGAGTGTCTTGGTTTGGGGCTGCATTTCAGATAGTGGTGTTGGGGATTTTGTCTAAACTGATGGAATTATGAAGGCAGAAAACTATGACCGGATTTTAATCCACCATGCAATACCATCTGGAAAGCATCTGCTTGGCAACAGCTTAATTGTTCAGTATGACAATAATCCAGAACATACTGCCAATGAAGTGAAAGCATAGATGGAAAAAAAAAAAACAGTAATTTATAGATTGGCTTCTTCAAAGCCCATATTTCAACATTATTAAAGCAGTGTGGGATGATCTTGACAGCGACTGGAACAAAAGCAAACAGCATCCAAAGAGTCATTTGAAATGTCTTTCAAGAAAATACTTAAAGAAATTAAAAGAAAGACATTTTTCTACCTTGATATTTTCCTAGCAAAAAAAGCTGAAATGAGGAGTGGCTCAGAACTTTTGCAAAGTACTGTACAAAACAAAAATACTGATGTTAGTGTCTCAAAAATAATGATGCCATGTACTGTGGTGGCTAGCTCTGTCACATCACAGAAAGAAGATCCCAGTTTCAAACCTCTTTGTGGAGCTTTCATGCTCTCTCTGTGTGCCTTGATGTCATGTACTCTGGATTCTCCCACAGTCCAAAGTCATGAATATTAGGTTAACTGGTAAAATTAAATTGGTAATAGGTGTGAACAAAAGCATGCATAGTTGTCTGTCTCTGTCTCCCCTACAGCAGACAGACACCCTGTCCAGAGTGTACACCCCCAGCCTCCCCCCACACCTACCCTAAGATTGTGAAGCTGTGAACCCCCTTTCACTCTGAATTTGACAAGTGGAAAAGGATGGATGGAAAAACAATGGTGTGCCCACCATCTGCATTCAAGACAATCATGACAAGTGTTGTGGTCGTTACTACAAAAAAATTTATGCATTTCACCCAATCATTACTTTTCAATACCTTACTTAATTACTCGCTGGAGAAAGGAGAAAGTCATTTATTGCACCACTCATTATATTACTTTCTCATTACTCAGTTACAGTCCCACACACTAACGCCAATCCCTTTCCTAATGAAGACACGCATACAATCCTTCTTTAAAGTTTACATGTGAACAAAAAGCAACCCCCCCCCCCCCAAAAAAAATAAATAAATACAAAAATAGAAAGAAACAAAAAAAACCCATAATAGCTCATAGAGAATTCAAAGCTATCGCCTGATTGATTCTACTGTAGAAACACGAGCATGAAAAACGAAGACTGTTCATCAGTTTGCTACTTGTTAAAGATCGGGATCTGGTCGCTGGGCTGGCGTCTGCATTCATAGCTTTATCATCACTGTGGATTCTTGGCTGTCTTTCTGTTAGTATGCTGTCTGTGCAGATATTTGCAAAAACACAAAGCGTTTCTGGACGCAGTTTGCACTTTCCTATCATGCTCTTTCCTTTTGTGGAATAAAAATAAAAGTAATGTCCATATCCCTGCTTCTGAAAAGCTGCATCGCTGTTTTGCTCCACCATTTTTCATTTCCAATTTTACATCAGCTAAAATCAGCTTGTTGTCGTGGAAGTGGACAGGAAGACAAAAGCGTGTTTGTTCAATGTTTGTGGAAACACACAGCGTTTATTTTGGTGTGGCAAGTTTCAAGCTAACATATCTCAGCCTGGTGGCGACCACCCTCCTCTGGGTACCGGCATCACTAAAATAGTTATAGCCTGATTACCTGAGTGGCCCCAGCTGCGCTGCCCGCTGCACCAGCCCTGCAGACCACACCTCCACTACTTTTGTATTCTTTCTATCCACCCGACATGCTGATAACTGAAAAACCTTTGTAAATAAAGTAACAACATAATTGTAAATGTAATCTGATTACTGAATTTAGCACATTAACGCTTTACAGTGCTGCGTTACTGTAAACATAATTACATGTTTTCTAATCTTGAGCCTACTATGTGTTTTTTAAACACATGGGTTGCAACAGAAACCAAGTGGGCGAGCTGGCTTTGCTGACCTGTAACCATGAGCTGAGTTTGCTAAGCACAATATTATCAAAAGGCACACGGCCACACAGACAGTTTCAGATTATATAAGCCATATTTCTCAGCAGAACAAACACTGTCTTACGATAGCATGGAGTAACGCCATTTAGGAAGAAAAAAATTACACTTCTTTTGCACTCTAGGTATCATACTGTCATGTCAAACTTTTGTTTTATTCATAAAATCATATTCAAACTAAAGCAATAAACCTCTGTCCTTATTCAGTGCAGGTAAAAAAGCATTTTGAGGAAAACTCTGGATCCAAGAAGACATGAGGCAAAAAAAAAAAAAGATGATCATAATCAGGCATGCTTTAAATCTTCTACAGAGAAAGAATAGTTCTCTCATTCAGTCATGGCTGCTTTGGCAAATTACACTATCTTTTCCTTTGAGAATAAGGCTCCATAATCTTGGAGCAACAAGATGCTCTCCCACTGAGAAGTGAGACTGTTCACAAATGTTGCAAGCGTCTCGATTTGTATGCAGGCCTTGTTTCAGCTTCTTTTCTCCAACACAGAGTGTTCCATGGGAGGCACTCATTATGTTCCATAACACCAAAGTAGACATTAAATTCAAAGACCATGTGTCTCGGATACAGCAGAATTCAGCTGTTTACACCTTAGCTCCAAGTGTTTTCTGGGAAATAATAAAAAAAAGCTATAAAATCTTAACAATATTAAAAATACATATGATGTCTATACAATTCCTGAAACTACTTTCTAGCGATATATAAAGATGTGAATTGTCATGAGAATTTGCATATTAATGGGGATTGACCTCACAGTGCATGCTCATTCAGTGGTGCTAGTTTCCGTCATTATGCAAATGTTTCTATGGTTTATAAGTTTATAAGGTCGGGGAAACCTGCTGTCAGCTGAGACTGAAGAAGTCACTTGGATGAGTGACGAAATGTTTCTCCCATTGAAAACGTTACGTCAACAGAATCAACCTTTTGGGATAAAGAGTTAGTTTTATTCCATTCTCTGTCGAGATGATCTGACACTGCTTCAGTAATGTTGACATCAGGGCTATGGGGAGGCCAATCCATGAGTATTCTATTGTGTGTTTCTCTACATAGATACGACTTTACTACACTGTCACTGTGTTGCCAAATGTGTTCCAGCATTGCATGGTTGATAGAAATCTGCTTCTCAGTGCTCACCAATTTTTTACAAGATCTCCAACTCCACTGGCTGGAATAAAGCCCTTAACAATGACAGAGCCTCCACTGTTTTTTTTTTTTACAGATGGCTGTTGTACCCCTCTCCTGACATTCTCTGTACATATTGACATATATTTGAATAAAAAAAAAAATCAAATTTAAATTCATCACACCAATAGCTCTTTAGAAATTTCTTGGACCTCCCTCTGTTGTGGGAATCACTTTTTATCTCTGTCAGACTGTTATCCTTCGCCTTTTTTTTCATAGATGTAAATTAAGAATTTAACTCTGACAACAATCCTCAAGAAATGCTAAGCATTGTTCAAATGAACATTTGATATAATATTTACTAATTAAAACATTTCTTTTAATTAAAGTACTACCGTTATTTTTTTAAATTTTCTTTTCAAGTTACTGTAGAGCAAATTATTTCATCCGGGCATAGTTTGTCTGAAGTGAAAATGTAAAAATGACAAGTCTACTGTGTTTTTGTTCTGATGAAACCCAACAAACAACTTCCTCCTTCTCCTGCTTGTGGGAAAAATCATTATCTAATGAGAGCAATGTTTGGGGAAGCTGGAATTAGCTCAATGAATATTTTAAAACCACTTGCACCAGCAGCTATTTACTAAGAGCTACTTGCAGAGCGGCTCAAGAAGAAAGAAAAAAAAAAAGTGGTGGGGTGCACTGTGGGGAGTTGAGGCGTGTCACTTCTCAGTCTCATGTAAAGTTGATTTCCTTAGCACTAATCTTTGAGAGACAGATCTGGGATTAGAGAATCAGGACCATATCACCAGGTAATCCAGCTTGCGTCTCAATGGCAGAGGTCACGCAAGTCAACGTCTGCTGCTAAATATGGCCTCCAGCTGGTGTTCTGCAGAATGGCAGAAAGAATCCGGTGAGATAATCGTCTCACCTACTCTAACAAGCTGTGTTTGTAGGTCAACTCACTGGAACAGGTCGCTGAGTTATGAATACTCTGAAAGTTAAAATACTGCTTTGTAGTCTCTTTTTAGATTACCAGAAGGTAAAATAATTGTGAGATAACGCTGTGTTTATTTTTCTATGCTTGTTGATTTTTTTTTTTATTTAAGAAAAAAAGTAAGTATTTTAAAAGCATATAAATAACGAGAGAAGTAAGGTTCCTCTTTACACTGCCCAAAAGAACCATGTCTTATCATAGGGTCAGAAGGAATTGTGTCCCTACCACCATATTGAACAAATTCAGACCTCCAGACATCACACTTACAAACTAGAGGCTCTCTACAGAGTGGAGTGCATCCAAGATTGGAGAATCACATAATCTTTACTGTGAACTCCCATGTCAGTTGCTGTTACACCTAGCCCAATCAATACTATCCACCCATAACAGCCCTCCAGCGTTGCATGCTGACCCATGGAGGCAGAGGCAGTTACCTCTGAGGTTGATATAGAAGTTGAAATACATCTTTTGTTCAGACCATATCCTCAACTATGAAAGAGCCTTTCAAATGTAACACTTCCTCATTTTCACCTTTTAAGTGTGACATGAGAAGTCTTAGAGAAGATTTACTTTGTCGTAACGAATCTATGAAAGGAAGTAAATTATTCTACTTTCTGTGGTGTCCATTTCAGTCTTTTTCCTTTTCATAGTTACAATTATAGTCCTGGAAGTAAAGTTTCAGAGAAATTGACATAATTGTCATTTAAGTTGTTTTTGAATTGTGGTTCTTCAAATATCAATGCAACCCAGTAAACTTGTATCATAAGTATGATAGGAATCTAGCAGAGGAACTGCAAACTCCTGTTAGATATGAATAATAATGCCATTATGTTCATGTTTCTTATTTTAAATAAACCTCTGTTTATCTGTGCAAGAATCAGCACATAATTCAACCTCTGTCTCGAATTGTCCAGTTAACCTAAGAGGCCATAAGAAATCCCCGTCTACCAACTCCAAATTCCACCCCTAGAATTTACATTCAAATTACAGATTTGTTGAGTAATCAGAATCCACTCCATGACTCTCGCCCCAAACAATGCAATGAGAGGTAACTGCTGAGCAGAGTCATTTGGAGTCCAGTGTGCCAATACAGCCTTTGCAATGCAAGGGCAACATCTTAATCTCTTACCTCATTAAGTTGTATAATGTGGAATAAAATTCTCATTCCAAGCACAGGAGAGAAGAGTTTAGACTCCAGAGTCCACTGTTATTTCCAGTCACTGTGGTGGAAAAATCCCACATGGACATCAGCAGGTGCATTGTGTGAAAAGCAACACACAGCAAGTGTAAGACACTTTTATCCAGGCTTGACGTTATTAGCTGATTAATCCTTTCTTATTAACTCAGGGAAATAAACAGATAAAGAGATTGCTGTTGCATGATTGATTTGTAACAAATCATTATTATCTTTTATCGTTTTGTTTGTTTATTTTTTGGGTACAGATCTCTGAACTTTCAAAATGTCATCACTGTAATCTTTCTAACCAGGTGGCAGCATTAAAAAAAGAAAAAGAAGGAACAAATACTTCCACTGGAGAAATACAAATAGTGAGTTTGTTTGTGAACATAATTTAGTTCTGTAAAGAACAAAGCCAAATTGGAAAAAAAAATGTAGCTAACATAACATTACTTTCCATTAGTAGGTTACATGATAAATAAATAAATAATAATAATAATAATAATAATAATAATAATAAATATATATGTAGGTACATTACTATCCAGCTCTTTTCTTAACCACCTGTCGAGCTTGTGGTCAAGTGTGGGCAGGGGTGTAGCATGGCACTCGGCCCATGAAATATGATTGCCTCCCTCTCTGGTGTTTAACTGCAAGTATTTTAAAAGCTTTATACTTTGTTGAAATATTTCAATGTCATCTGCTTCCATACCACTTTATTTTGGGTGCAGTTGTTCCTCTTTGTACTCCATGCTACTTACTTTAAAACGTTAGTTAGATGGTGCTGATCAATTGCATTATTATAGATCAAGCTACCGAGCAATATACAAGTAATTAAAAACATCAACGGCTGCAGCATTAAAGTAATATGAACGTCAGTGAATCAATAATTATGATTCAATTTTGATTCTGGTGAGTATCATGATATCAGGACTACAGTGTGTCATTCCATTTAATAATTTTTACTTCAAATATACTTGTTCACTATGAATCAGTAATAAATCTACTTAAGTAAAAGGTTGAAATACTTTTTTAACAGTTTGCAAACCAAACATTCAACACAAGATCGTGTTTAAATTCTTATGTAGATCCACCAGGTACCAGTCTTGTACGTTTATTATATTTTTGATAAATATTCAGATTTCTTGGGTACCTCCCTCTGTTGTGCTCTTGCCACCCCCTGCAGGGCGCACCTTAAAAGGACCTTTACAGCCAGTTTAAAATGACCAGTTAACATGTTCATACACATGAACTGTGGGAGGAAACCCATATATGTTCAGGGAGAACCTGCAAAGAAAAAGAAATCATACCAGGTAATTCAATTTTCTTGCTATGAAGAAAAAAAAAAGTAATTTCTATTAGCATACACTGACAGCGCAATGTCAGCTGTATTTAAACTTTTCTTCTGTAATGGGATCCCATCAAACTACACTCAGGCTTCAGTGACAATTCATCCTGAGATATAGAATCTCTTGTCAAATATAATGGATTAGGACACAAATGGGCCATCTCATCGATCCAGTTTCAAGGGTGCTTTAAATTGTTTCACTACCACTTAAACACTATGGCAGTGAAAGCAAGAGAGAGCCTCCACTCACCCTAATATAGCCCAGCGATGGTAATTAACAAACTAGATTTTAAATCTCAGAGAGACCGTTTAGGATACTCCAGACAGCCTTTAGTCCAGACGCCTTAGATTTTTCCTGCTTGCATCGCCAACACTCTCTCCGGGGCTTTGCCTGCTCCAGAAATTTCTGTAGGAATGCCTACGCTTCGGCTCTGTCAGTCCCAGTGATCTTCAGGAGGAATGGCCCTGAAGAGATAAGGCAGTCGGACAATGAGCATGTCCACCTGGAAAAGCGAGATTCTCCATCACAGGGCCCAGGGTTACTAAGGTGTCAGTAGCTCTCCCACTGTGCTACAGTGAAGAAGTGCCATATCGTCAGTGGTCCTTGGCAGATACAGAAGACCTCCTGGCACAGCTATTGCCACTGACTGCAGTGTCTGATTTTATTCTAAAGCGAGAATCCAAAATTAAAGCTGCACTAAGCAGGAATGTTACATAAAAGGACAAAGTGTCACCAGTGGGCAGCACTCAAAATGAGACCCAGGAGAGGAGCAGTGCTAGCACTTTTTACTTTGTCTGGACCTGCTGTTTATGGTCAAAGCACTGCTACCTAAAGGCAATGCAAGTAAAAGCAAGCAAACTTTGTCAGTGGGTTTCATCTGGAGGAAAGACAGTTTATTTACTCTGCTGACAGATACATGGAAGAAAAGCTGTGATTATCCCCTTGCTAATCTGTAACATGTCTATTTTTTTCATACAATTTGTGAACATGTGCCCTTACATATATTCTAATGGTATATTTCTTTCAGCAAGTTTAAAAAAATATCCTCTTCCTTTCTATAGCAACCCCAACCAAGCACATTCTATTGTGGCACGGTGATGTTATAATTTGTCCAAGCATACTGAAAGCATACTGAAAATTTAAACTGCAGGCCTTTTAAATAAAAAAAAAAAAAATAATAATAATAATAACAACATAACTAGTGTGTGGTCCATTGATCATGTCAGCAAACCAGTAGGACATGAATGAGCCAAGACACGTAGACATAACTGGAGGAGAGGAAAGAAAAGGGAAAAGACTCAGATATAACATAAGCAGAGTTATGAGATATGGGCCACTGATTGCAACACTTATGGTGGTAAAGAAATTGTTATCCAAGTGCTCTCCAAATGGCTTAGGTAGCGCCACTGTTAGCTAATGTTAGTTTACAACTGTTCTGACAATAACTGAACTCTGTGATTTAGCCATGCTGGTTTAAAGGATTTTGCACCTTATGGATTATGCTCATAACCCACATACCTAATTATATACTAGAGTGTTGTTGTGTCTTTCCTTGAAAACAAAAGTGTCCTGACCCATGATAAAATTCTTGAGCGAGGTACAAACCAGGCGACCTGAAAATGAAAGAGTACAAACTTCACTAAATGGCCTCAACTGATAAGATTTTATTTTTTCCTCTGGCTGACATTCAAGCTGACATTTAACACTTTTTATTTCTTTAATTTCTTACAGAATGTGACAGGTGTCTCGCTCAACACCTAGAAACTCACTAGATGGGAAAAACTTTCAGCTAGTGCGCAGAAAGTTATCGCTACAGACAGAAGATTAGATACCAGTGTATGTCAAGCAAGCATTAATGGTTATTTGATATAAATCCGTTATTTTTTATTCTTGAATGTATTGGCTCAACATCAGACTGTGCATTGGAGATTGGGAGAAGTTTTATTTGACACTTCAGCAGTATATAAATGGACTGTTCAAATATTAGTCTTCTAAAGTTATGGCTGAACTTTAACCTCCTAAGACCTGAACTCTTCCACGGCATGCATTTTTAATTTCTCTTTGATATTTGGGCTGATTGGGACCTGATGAATGTAAAAACAAAGAAATAATAGATTTTTTATTTTACAGAATTTTTGTTTCTACGAAAAATGAGAGCCACATATGAGGATATTCGTTTAAAATGTCGATAGAACAGTAGCAGTATAACGTCCTCGTAAGTGGACATCAGGCCCTTGTAGAGCAAAATTGAGTATTTTGGTCTAAATAACCCAAAATGTGATGTCCACATATGTGGACACCAGGTCCCAGGAGGTTAAAAAACTGAAAAATAAGGGAATCTGTTACATTTTTCAAATCTTTATGTATTTTCTGAAATTGCACCCTTAGAACAATTAGCAAAAAGAATAATAAATCAGTAGATACGTCATGTTTGATCACTCATCAAGTGATTTCTATAAATGCACATGAATAAACATATGGGAAAATGAAAGAAAAATCATTATTGCTTACAGGAAGTCCCTTTTTTAGACAATCTTGACAACTTGTGATCAATGCCCAGGTGGAACGGTCGCTCAGAACTCTGGCTTTTGCTACAGTCACACTAGGGAAAATAGTGTTTGGAGACCATCTAAAAACCAAGATTATTGCTAATGTGTACAGTGAATTTGGATGTTGTTGCCTTTGAAATGGTTGCTTCAAAGACAGGGACCAGGTTTGTGAGAGCCAGTTCACTTTTGTAAGATTTCTTTGAGCCAAGATGGTGATAACATGGTAAAAATCTCAGGCTGCTACCAGTTTGTGACTGATTTACAAACCGAAAAAACTCTGAATGCAAGTAATGAATGTGAATTTCTGTGCATGCAGATAGCAACAGAGTTCAGTCAGAATCTTGTATAGTTGAAACAGACAGTCCGTCACAAAGAATGACGTAGTTGCTATAGTTATTTGCAATCGGTTACTGAATGTGGAAAAGCGAGGAGTCTGCTGCCCTGTTTTTTAGTCTTGCAAGACAGAGCCATTAGACACCACAGGTAATTCTAGTTACCGGTGTTCCAGTGAAGCATTCACAGTTCAACATTCAGAGAAAAATTAAATAGGACATGAGAAATGGTTTATCTGGGGAAAAATACAAAACTAAAAGACAGCATGCAGCTGCCTCTGGAGCAATGTCCCCGATCAAGCGAGGATCCAGTTTAAGTTAATTTAGTTCATATTTGCCTGTTTAGGCACAATAGCTGTGGTGTGTCAGTGGTCCCTGAGGTTATTATGGGGGAAAATAATTATCTCCTATTTGGGGTGCTGACATAAAAAGTGACCACACGAGCAGTGCCACTGTTCATCTTTTGCCCTCAAATGCATACTGCATACTGTGTCGTAAACTAGATATTATTGTGATAAAGTTATTTTTTAAATGAACTGCCATAATATTTGCATCATTATCATAACAAAAGACAATTAAAATGACAGGTAATTAATAGATTACATAATTTGTTATGGCCTTGTCAATCAAAATGACAATGCGACCCTCTAAGGGCGTATCAGAATACTTACAGATGGGAGGTCTCAGAACTCAATTTCCTAAATCACACCTTCATTGATTTATTATAAGATACACTAAGAATTGTCATTTGTCATCTCTTGACAATTTCTGAGATTGCTAAATTATGAGACTCTTCAAAAGTTGTAATAACTGTCAACAACTAAGAGCTCTGAAAAGAAGCTAATTTATGAATCCAGAACAGGAGTATACCTCGTATATATGAGCAAATGTTCTTTTCCCTTTTCCTGGGACATTCTCACCTAATGGAAAAAGGACAATGCTTTAAACTTAAGCAGTTAAGAGCAACAGGAGACAAAAATAATACAAAAACAAATAAATACATAGAATAAGATTAAAAAGATACGTTTTATATTGCATACTGCATAGGAGCTTTCATTCCTTCAGACCTTCTCACAGCAACAAAAAGAAACCTTGACTTCAGCCTCAAAGGCTGATAGAGAAAGATCATTAATTATTTTAGAGAAGCAGATGTTGCTGACCACCAGTGTGGGAGGAGTTATAAAGCCATTTCCGAACTATCTGAAGTCCATCATTCTACAGTGAAAATAATTATTCACCAGTGGAAAACATCTCAGCTTCATCTCAGACCCAGCAGGCCTCAGTTAGCATGTTAAATGTTAAAGTTCATTACAGTACAATTAGAAACTAGAATTACAAGAATGCATGAGTATTGCTTATTTGGAGGAGTTACCTTTACTTCCTAAAAAGAACATAAGAGCACAGCTTTGGTTTGCAAAAGCTGTATCTGAATGAATCACAAGACTTCTAGGCGATTTTAGCCCATATAGTTGCATTCAGAGAAAACATAGCACTGTCACACCTCACACCAACTGTCAACTATGGTGGTTGAAAGATGACAATTTGGGTTTGTTTTGAAGCCACAGGGCCTGGGAAACTTTCAGTCAGTGAGTCAGCCATGAAGTCATCTATATATCAAATCATTCTACAGTCAAATGTGATCTGTCTGACAGTTAAAGCTAATTTCATCATGCAATAGGAGAATGATCCCAAGCACATGAGCAACAGAATGACTGAAAAAGAAAAGAATCAAGGTATTGTAAAGGCCCAATCGAAGTTCTGAGCTCAACCAGTTTGAAGTGCTGTGGGGGGAAAACTTAAGAGAGATGTGCTGAAACACATCCCCAAAAACCTCAATGAACAGACAGTGCTGTGAAGAGATGTGTGAGAGACTGATAGTCATATGAAAAACGACTACTTAAAATCATAATAAAAGTTGTTCTACAAGCTATTGAATCATAGGGGGTATTTAGTTGTTTACATACATGTTTTTGCTTTTCGCCTCATTGCCTCATTAAGTCCTGGTATGATTCGGACTATGTTCTGATATGTAAAACATATCAATTGGAAGGGGTACTTTCTTTTTTACCATGACTGTACTACAAAATCATCCATGAACCAATTAACTACATAAGGCAGTGTAAGTAGGAACACTTTTCACAATGGTCACTGTGTCCTTGACTGAACATTATTATGAGCGCAAAATAGCCTTAAAACCTAAAGTAATCTGACGTTAGAAGGGCTGAAAAGAAAATCCAAATTAAGATGAGAAAACCTCACTAGCTTCAAAGAGTGTGTCATCTTCCCACTGACTTAGCTAGGTGTCCAAACGTTTACTCACTCCACAACTATGACTTCTTTTTCTTTTTATGTTCACAAAACACAACAATGTATTATCATAATGTATTGTTGCATTAGGTTGCAATTTTAACTTTAAAAGTCAACTGCACTGTCCAAACAGCTTCATCGGTATCATTTCCATATCACCTGTTTGAGTAACAGCAATTAACAAAGTGCAATTAGACAGCAAACTCTTTTATTTGCTTATATTTTGTTTTCCAAGGAATCATAAAAAGAACATAAAAGACAAATTCTGCAGCAAAATGTAATTTAAAGCAGATTCCTTCTGAGCAGCAAGAGTTCAAATGTTAATTCAAAACACACAAAAATACAAATAAGCAAAAAGAAAAATCTTGGGAGCATGCTGAATCACTAATAGCTTTAAGCTCTTTTTTTAATTGTCTGAAGTTGTGGCCAAGTAATTTCTAAGCAGTTACCATCTTTCTCTTTGGTCAGAAACGGGCTGGAGTTAAAAACAACAACAACAACAACAACAACAAAAAAGACACTGTTGCCTGCTGCTTAAATCACACCAGATGGCGCAAGATGCGACACAAGAAGTAGGTAATCTGGATTTATGACCTTGGACATGTGCTGAGTGCAGGGGCATCTGTTGTGATGAAAATGGTAGCTATTTTAATGAAAGCTGGAACTATGTGCTTAGATCTCATAGAGGGGAAGCCGTAAAATTACAGCACATTACACCAAGGTTACTCCTGAAATAACCCCGTGTTTGGCCTTGCAGACATAGAGCAGCTTTGAATCATATTCAAAAGTTGTCAAACTGCACCACGATGCTTCTCTGACACCTTTCAAAAACATCCGAGTTCTGGAAAGAGCCAGCTATAATAACAAAAATCATCACCATCATTAAAGTCTTCGACTCTATTCATATGGCAGCACTGGAATGCTCTTCGTGCCCGGTGTTGCATGCCTTACACCTACCGGTTTCTCCCTCACTGGTATCTTCTTTAACTGGGCATGGTTCAACAACAGTCAAATTCTGGAGAGCAAAATGATACAAAATGAGACAAATGTGTTCTGTTGAGTCTGTTAAAAACAAATGACATCTCTTTTATTAAAAATAAATAAATACACTCCCTTCTTTTGTAATCACGATTAAAAAAGAAACTTCCTGGCCATGCACAGATGTTTCTTAGCAATTTCCTTCACAAAAGAAAGACTTTTAAAAAAGCCAGCAAACCAAACATAACTGATAGGATCGCTTGCTTGACTCCGATTTTACTGTAATGTTCTTGTTTTAAGGGTCATTTCTACCTTTTCAGATAATGATAGTCTGGTTAAACACCTAAAATATTTTCCTGAGCTGCTGCTGCTGCTACCAGAGAGATGACCTGATTTGTCTCTTCATACTTTTTTGCGATGCAACATTGCATTTCAGCATGTCAGCCTTAAACACATTATCCTCGTTCTGACGTGATGAGGAAGGATTTAACTAGCCAATGAATCAGAGGCTCCCTAATGAAGGTCTTGCATGAAGAATAACAACCTGTAGCAGGGAGATGACAACTATGCTGGTTGTGATACTGCATGTGCACCGCTGATAATGGCCTCCTATGGGAGGACTTTTCTGTCTTAAAAAAAATAAAGAAAATGTGTTAATATTGTTTTGGCATGAAAAAAATAGGCTTATAAGTTAGAAAGCACTTTTAATTCCACATAGTGGGGGATGTGAATTCTCATTTTGTCCAGTTGAGTTGTGCTTAAAGCTTAAGCTTTATGACTAATTGGTTGTTAAACGAGTCGAACACAAACAGATTCTGTTGTTTTCCTGCCCCCTCATCAAGGGAAGCGACAAATGCAAACAACATCATTCATTTGATGTGCGATTGTTTGATTCAGAATGGGGTGCCTCAATCAGAACAAAGCCAAATCCTCATTAGTGATCTGAGCTGTCAGCTCCAACAAAGTCATTTCCCACATTAACTTGTAAAACAGTCTGTTAAGTCAAGGCTGCTAGGTGAATAAGAAAAAAAAGCCTTTTTCGACCCACAGTCGCACAATCCAACATGACATATTTGTTAAGGATTCACTGCAAATATATAACTAAAACTCCTCCTGTGTGAAATGTTGCAGATTATCACATAGGCGCTAGGTAAACTAATCCAATTTAGAGCTGACACGGGAAATGATGAATAAATGTTGGTGATAAGATGCCCGGCATGATTTCCTGAGAATAGATAACATTTAAACAGTTTTTTTTATTCTGTGATAACACTGCAAAATTAAAGGATGACTGACACATTTAAATGTTGCTACAAAAATGTCAGATTACCTAATCCATATGGATAAAAGTACTGAGCAACCTGCAGATTAAATGCCATATAACAAAGCTAGTGGTGCACATTGTTCTTTATTTTTTATTTAACTGCAAGAGAAGATTTGCAGTTCTGCAGTTATTGAGTCAGCTGAGCATTGGTGACTCTTATGCATTATACACCTCAGCCTTTGTGACCCTGAAGGCCTTTACACACAGTGTGAAATTTGTGCAAATGTTTTGTGGGTTAAAAATATTTTTTAGATTCAACTATTAATGCAGCCCATGAATCAGACCGTGTGATTTTGAAGGGCGAACTTACAGAATTTGTTTTATTTTAGTTTTTGATCAAGTTAGACTTTTCTGATTGTATGAATAAACATACCTGACCAATCAGACAACAGCATTTTGCAACAAGTGCCCTTGTAGCTCAAAACTGGTACTGAATATACAGTTATATTGAAATAGTGAAATTATTCTCCAGTAGTTTATCTCAGACACTCAACTAGATGTTGCTCCAGGTCAATCGACTCACTGAAATTATTTCTCTGCCTCCTCAGATCTGGTCCCAACTCTGCCAACAGGAGCTCAAACTGCCCCACTGACATCTGATATATGTATGAAAGTGGTCGTGATACAGCTTCAACTACTGGGTCAAACTATGAAATTCTTCCTGCTGCTGCCAGTGTGTCTTTTGAGGATACCATTTTGATAAAAATGCAGAACTTTTGGTGTGTATATACAACAAGATTGGGTCCAAAATATTCAGAATTGTTTCCTAAACCGAAGTTAAAAGATGTTTTGTCATTTCGTGCACCTCTGAGACTAAGATCATCTTTATGCTTCCTCACTCCAAAAGCTTCACAAAGCTACAAATTTTGTTGTTGTCCGTCTGGATAAGTGTGGACCACACACTTAGGAACTTTCAACACATCAAGATTATCGGTTACATTTCTCTGCTGCAACACAGGGTCTTGATAATGTGTAACTCAAAGGTACTGAGTCCAGTGCAAGTGACAACACTTTTACTCAGTAGAAAATGATCTAAAGATGGCAGGTCATGGATCCTGACAGATTAATGCCCTTGGATCTATCAAGTCACTATCAGCCGTCCCAAGTGAGATATGAAGCTTTTATGCAATCAACAAACTTGAATAGAAAACAGTTTTCCTGACACAGAGCAAAAAAAACCCCATTGTCATCCCGTCAAACTGAATCATAAAGCTCGTTGATACGGCCATCCATCTTTTACTGTAGAGCTCTAGAGTTTAACTGCAACTATCCTAATTCACTATGTCCAAATGGTAGCCAAGTGTTTTACCATTTTGTAATTTTTCCAAAGGCTGGCTTGTTAAGATTGCTTTAACCACTTAGAGCCTGTCACATATGCCTCTTTCTCTCTCTGATGATGAACGTGAGCAAGTGTGAAAACTAATTTTTTGCTCTATCTTGTAACCAAGCAGGGTATATTTTCCATTTCTCTCCCCACTACTGTATTCTGGATACATGCCTATTACCCATGTCCTGAGCTGTCACGGCAGATCCCTCAATCTTTTTACCCTCTTTGAAGTGCAATTAGTGTTGATGAAGATCCAATGCACGCAGTGGAACTGAAAATCAAACCGGAGCAAAGTCAATTTGATTTAATTTGTAAAAATGTAACTGCGAAAGCAGCAGCATCTCAAGTCATCCTAGCTTTAATTGTGACATTTCTTCTTCTAGCAAAGGAACCACATTGATTATGGAACATTCACTGTCACAAGCATCTAGTAGGATTTTCAGAATGTGTTTGCCAGCTGAATAGAGGGATAATGATACCTATTTCATAATATCTGGACAGTGATGACACCACTGTTTGACATATGCTTGAAATTACTTTTAAAAGGGCAAACAAACTCGCATATGCATGCTATCTGGTGCACATCCTGCTACAAGCTGCAGTGGTTACCAGACAGCTAAATTAGTGCTTGATGCAACTTAATGTAGCCTCCCTAAAGAGGCTGAGTTTATATTGACAATTTGTTAATCAAATTAGAAAATGGATTATGCGCAGAACATCTGGTCTTTGTAATAACACTCATTATTAAGCTCCACTGTGTAGCTGTGGGCACGCTGTTCAAGCACTTACATTGCTGGTGTCCATATCTCAGTGCCAACATATGAGCTCAGTGGTTGTGATGCTCAACATTCTTGTCACTTCACCTTGTCTTTACTCTGTCATGAGATTTCCTTTTATATATACGTTTCGAAAAGGAAAAAGAAAATCAATTGAATATTTCATTTTTTTCCCCTCATATAGTGAGAGATGGCACATTCAATCTTATGGCTGGCCCCTCTGAGAGCTTATCATCGCTGATGTATAAACTTTAGTGTAATTTAATGAAAGCCATTTTTTCTCTCTACTGTGTGGCACATAGCTCAAGTGCATTATGTTTCACCCAGTCTGAGAATCACAATCTCCATGCAAGTCTGATTGTTTCTCCCAGGGGAAAGAAGGCATCTCGTAATAATGCATCAAAATGCCCCTTCTTGCAAGTAGCTGCTGACCTGTATGTTCTTTGTAGACCAGTTTTTGTATTTATTAACATCATTTACCATCAGTAAAAACATTAAAAACCACTCATCTGTGGTTTTTTTTTCACTTAAAAATGTAAAAGCAGCAAACATGTCCAAGGGCAATACGGCACATTTTTAAAAACCATACTGTATTTACGTTGCTCTGTAGAGGTAGCACTGGCATTTATATAAAATCTGCAAAGCTCGTAATGTTTTGTGGTTAGCAGGCCCTCCCAAAACCATGACTGTACAGTTAATATTACTTCAGATCGTTGGCATGAATGGAAATCTTCCCAAGATTGTAGCGTTACATTGCTAATTGCATCCAAACAAAATAAAGATTTAAAGTAATTACATTTTGTACCGCTCTCTTCTCTTATTTAGCATCAGCGGTGCACACTGACAGTCATAAGGGGACTTACAGCTGGGATTACCAAAGTAAATCAGAAAGCTTCTTAGCCCCAGGACTTCTGTGACAGTGGTAGCACTCTGAAAATTTGTCTTCTGTTGTGTGTAGTGTATGTGCCAATGTGGAATTGTTTGTGCTGCAGAGACTCAGTTGTATTCTGTTTTCACTCAGTTTTCTTCTTCTTTTTTAACTATTTGTGTTCTATTACTTCATAATAGAACCTTCAAATTTGACGGCTATGTCTTCCCAGCTAACGTCACAAGACTAAATGTAACAACCAATGTAACTATTGTATACCTGTAATTTTATATGCGCAATAAATTACCCAGTTTATTTAGAAAAAAGTAATTCCAACTGCAGCCTTTTTTTCTTTTTTTAATACATACTACCCCAAAAAACCAAAACAACACCAGCTGCTGTTCCAGTGGGAAACAGATTGTTACATGGAATTTCACATTAATACGTGCAGTGTAAAATGCTCATCTATTTTGGGTTTGTTCATATTTTATACAGATGAAGCACAATATTTAAAGCAAAAAAAAAAGGAACAAAAGAAGAAGTGTCATCTAACAATTTAGTTGTCCAGCAGCTTCTCTACACCCGTTGAATTATTAATCATTAAACATCTATGCCCAATAAGGAGCAAACTTATATTTCTAAATCAGCAAACTCCCATCTCATACTGGGAAGGCTAGATTACATATCATCAGTTCACGGTTGTTTGGAGCCCATGAGATTCTGAGTGAAAAATTAGAAAATGAGTAGGCGATGTGGCCGATGCGACCCTGACTGGGTTTGTGTGGCATACCAGATGATCCCCATCATCATTCTCCTGTTAGTGTAATTGGAGTCAGTGAGTAGCTCTGGATCGATTTGGTCTTTTCTGAGCTGTGCCTGCATTGTAAACAGACCTGCAGGGCAAACAGGCCTTCTGTCTTTCTGATTGTTAACTTAAATCACCAATCCCACCCTTTAAATCATCCCATTGACCACCAGTTTGATATTATTTTGTAGCAATTAATAATTTAATTCTTTTGGACCACCCTGGTCCAGTAAGCCTTTGGAATCACTGGAATCTGTGTTTTTGCACAAAAACCACAGGACCACTGAGGGACTCAAAACCAGAATGCATTTGCATGAACTGCTGAGGTTTTTGTTAGTCCTACTGCGAGCTGATGAGACTTAGGCTCTGACAGCCTAGGGTCTTGAAGCTGAGCTGAGGTCTTATTGACATGGAGCACGCAGCTTTGCTGTGACCGCCACCGCGGCGGCCGAGCTGATCCACCGACCCTGCCGCAGAGACACAGATGCCAATGTTTAAGAACACAGCGGGAAGCAGTGGAAAGAGGGGGGAAGCTAAACTAGTGCCAGAGAGCAAACAAGCAGACACAGGGAGAGAAGAGTTCTTAATTCCCCCTCTCAGGAATTTGAATTCAAAAACCAGTCAGAAGCTACTAGTGAAACAAAACTTCCCAAGAAATCTTTAAACACCGGTCAGACTTTTGCCACACATAAATGAAAGGTTGTGTGGAATCTGAGGTTTTTAGCCCACAATAAGGCCACATTTGAAGGTTAAGACATGCTATGGATTTTCAACTCGCTCGCAAAAACACATTTAATGTCATTTGCAGGAGCAAACACGATGGGGAGAAAACAGGAGAAAAAGAAGAGAAATTCTGGTGCCTGCACAAAGAAAAGTGTTTCAGTTCTTGACAGCATGCCAATTTTTTTCAGCCGTCTTCATCACTGATGTTTTCCTTGCACAACAAATGTATTCTGCATTGTGAGTACAAAACGCCACTTTGAAAGGAACACAAGCACCGATGAAACATTATGGTGAGTAATTGGACAAAAATGTAAACATGGCACCATCAATGTTTTCTATTCAGTTTCTGTGGCATCCTTTAATGTGATGTCCGTCAGTGGGCATAACGTTTAGAAACATGTTTGAGGTTCTACTGTATATGCAGAAATTACTTTTTCTATGATCAACAATTTGCTGGAGGTTGTGGAGTGGAAACACATGTCAAAGGCATGACCACGTGATGAAGAGAAAAGGTTTGTCAGCATCCAGCATTCAATTCATTTTATTCTTAACTTAACTGAATATCTAAATAGTGGTACACTGCTGCAGGCGAATGAGATTGTAAAAGTCATTGCCACTTTAAAAAAATGTAGTCAGATTGATTGTTGCTTAGCAGGGTACTATAATCAGCCTCAGGTTCACTGTAATTTATTGTTATTATTCTTCACAAAGATAATTCCCACACTTGATTAATTGCTTTGTTAATTTGATTTTTATCTAAACAATTACAGTCACAGTTGCCGTCTACCTTTCTGTCAGTGCAAACTGCATTAGTACTGACCCATGCTGACAGTGAGAAACATCGACATAAGTCAACTAACTGACCTCATGTCTGGGCTTTGTTTTGTGTGTTTATGTTTCCATCTTACACTTGAAAACACTCCAGCTCACTTTCTGAATGAATGTAATTAGGTCCTTTCTTGTCATGTGAAGAAACAAAGGACAGACACTTGAAAAATAGCTACCGGCATTGTTCATAACAAAGAGCAATCATTTCTTTGTACTGAAGACCGACCAAAATGCTTTTGAGCTACAAACAAAAAGTGGAAAATTTTCACCACAGTCAAACGCATCAAGAAGCTAAATGAGGATAGGCATGAAAGACATGTTGTAATAAACTCCAGATGTCCAGCACCTTCTTGTTTAATGGTGTAAAAAGCTGCTGTTCTGTCTGTTGCTGCTGGGGTGACAGAAATACTCACAAAGTGTCCTTTAGTACTCGTGCCTTGGCACAGTGGAAGCGGCAATATTGGACCCAATCACATGAAGTGTGTGTGTGTGTGTGTGTGTGTGTGTGTGCGCATGATGTAATAAGTATGTGGTTGATGACGCGAATGACCCATCATGGTATAATTGAATACCAGTAGTGATAGAATTTAGGACAGGAACCCTGGACGTTGGTGGTGAAGATGAAGATTGAAGCTTGTATGGAGCTCTGAGTGGTTTGGGTGGGGTGGAGATAGGGAGTAGGTGGATTCCACGAATGAGAGCCTGAAAGGGTGCACGACGGAGAGCACAGATTTAAACAACGCAGCGTCGAGGCTGATTGGCTCAAAGAAGGTGGGCAAGAAAGTGACTGGACTAGAATAAAGATGTCAATATTGAGAATGACACAGTGGGAAAGTGGTAGTGATGTAATGAGCTGATGATATGTAATCTTCAAGGTGCTTTTATTTTAAATGTAAAGACCCTATAATAAGAGCGAAAACCTCAGCAAAACACTAATCCTTTTGAGCAAGCAGTTAGCAACAGTGAGAAGGAAAAATTCCCTTTTAACAGGAAGAACTCTCCAGCGGAACCAGACTCATGGGAGGTCAGCCATCTGCTGCGACCGGTTTGACAGGGAGCCAATGAAAATAACCTTACATGCTCATTACATCACCAAATGCACAAAAATGAAGAAAGTCACTAACAGAGAGAAGAGCAGCACACAAAACAACTTCACCCGATAAAAAAAATAAATTAATTAAAAAAAGAAATCCCAGAAATAATTCTTCCTCTTATACTCGCTAAGTACGATCAAAGTAGACAAAAGGCTACATTTGTTCCCGTATGGCCTTCATATTCTCTTTTAATTGCCCAACAACCAAAAACATCTGAAAGAATCTAAAGGATGCTGTGAACTCTAATTCTTGTCTTATAAATAGATTGATGTTAATAGCCTTTTTTAAAATAAAATAAAAAAAACAAAAACATTTGCATTGTTTGGATTTTTAGCTCGGATTGAGCAGCTGAATGAAAATTTGTGTCATACAGGAGACTCTGATGTCCTACAGTGATAGAGCTGGATTTCCTATTACGTTGTGCTGGCTCTGTTTCACTTGAATTGATTCAATATGCAAAGGCCCTTTGAGAAATCAGACAGCCTGTAGGGTGTGTGCCATGGTAATGTGGCCCTGAATGAAAAGCATGAAAAGCATGATTATGAAGCTGGTAATGCAGAGCACACAGAAAATGACTGTCTACTGTATCTGACCGTCAGTGTATCCACTGTATTTGCCTCCCTGTCCTCCTCTCATTTCTCTCACCTTCACCCTTTCCCTTTCATACATCTCATATATTAATTGCACTTTTAGGTGGGACATTGACCTCAAGTCACCATCCTTGAAAAAGCTGTGTCTACAGAGTCCCGCTTTTTTAGTCGCTACCAATACATTGTGTGTGGGAAGGGATGGTTATGGCTCTTCTAGTCCTTGCCACCATATTTATTAAAATATGCTAAAACCCATGAGAATAAGTGATAGTCTTTAATACTGCTAAACAGATGTCTTGGTTTTTATGCTTTAAAAGGTATACTCTATAAATTACAGTACTACTTTGGATCAGCTGATCCAATCCTCATTCTGGTCCATCAGAAGGAGGATTTTTCATTCTTTATTCCCATTTGAGTCAAATGTGTAGCTACAGACAAATTGCCTCTTGTAGGATATGTGTGTGTGCTAATATAGAGTTTTCAGTTTCAGAATTATGTAAAATATGTTCTAATTATTTCAGTGTGGAAGTTATCACATACATAATAGTCCAAATATGAATTGGATTGATTTGGAGTGGCTATAATTTCTACTTCACAAAGGTGTGAGGAGTTTCTCACATCTTTGTTTGACCAGTGGTGCAACCTGTACACTTAGCTTCCAGGGATAAGTCACAATTGTTTTTTGTTACACAGTGGTAGTTACCCTAAGAAAGCTAATAGTCTGGTACAGTAGTCATCTAATGTCAGTGAAATCATATAGGGCCAAACTTGAAATTAGGAACACATTTCTAGAGTCTTTCATTTTAACTAAAAATGCATTATTGATCGGACCTGAGCCCTCGTAATGTTTAAAGATGCTTTTATTGGACAGGGTGTATTAACATTATACTTTTAAAAGTTTCTAAACAAGTTTTAGTCTTTTATGATGGTTTGCTGTAGTGTTTCACCCATCTATGAAATTTGGGGAATGTATCGTCATAACTGACATTCTGTAGTAGGAGCAGGGAGCTAACAGAAAATAACCTGGAGAAGCAGAGTTATATGCACCAAAGAGAAGCAGAAGTCAGTAGAAGCAAGATAGAATACTTGTGTGTGAATGAGAGGGACTGGAAAATTCCAAGGAGTAGAGATTGTAAAGATGGACATGTTTAAATACCTGGGGTCAACCATCTAACGCAACAGACAGAAGATATGAGGGATGGAGAGGAGAGTGGAGGCAGGGTGGAGATAAGTGTCAGGGGTGATCTGTGACAGAAGGATAGCAGCAAAGTGCAAGAAGTAAGATGGCAGCGAGACCTGCTGTACTGTGTGATTTGGAGATGGTGGCACTAACAAAATGATAGGAGGCTGAGCTGAAAACTGCAAGATTTTTACTACGAGTGACCCAGATGGAAAAGATTAGAAATTAGTATATCAGAGGGACATCTCCCGTGGAGTTTTTTGGGGACAAAGACAGGAGAGGCAATGCTGAGATGGTTTGGACATGTGCAGAGAAGAGATAATGAATATACTAGACAAAGGATGCTAAAGATGCACCTGCCAGGCAGGAGGAAAAAAAGAGTAATATGACCACAGAAAAGGTTTGGGGATGCAGTGAAGAACATGCAGAGGATTGGTGTGACAGAGGTGGAGATGGAAGTGGGCACCGTTGTGCTCCCTGAAAAGGGACAAGATCCTCACAACTAAAAATTTGGGGGAAAAAACAAATTCCTTCTACAGATGGGGAAACACAGTAACAGAGAAAAAAGGTATCTATCTAAACTTTATTTCAGTATTCATAATTCAGTACATATCGAATAACTGCACACACTCCAACTGCTATTATAAAGTTGCATAAACAGTGAACAGGATGCATGGCTAATAGAATAGACAAATATATTAAATAGCCAAAGTAAAAGGAGGATGGTATGATTTTAATCATACTTTCAACTGGAGAACAATGTCATGGAAAACATAATAAGAATAGCAACTACAGCACACATTTTTGTTGTTACTAGCTTCTTCAAACAGACATATGCATTCTCATTGTGGAAACGACAACAAAGATACACAGTTGAAACCCACAAACCTAATCAGGTCACTTGTTAAACACAATGTGGGCCATAAATATCAGATTTGACCAAACAAATTGCATTCGATGAGAGTGTGAGCATCCCTCTCTCTCCCTCCGTCTGTATAGAATCTCAACAACAGTCCTCCTCTTCCACTCAAAATAAGAGGGAAATGAAGCCAACACTGTAAAGCAGGCATCCCAGCGGGCCCTTAAACTGTAAATGTTTTCACACTATGCCAGCTGAACCAGTGGTGTGCAGCCAAAGCGTGACATGCATCCTTACACAGTCACACTCGTGTTACACCGCAATCGGTGATATGTGGTGGTCAGGTGAGCAGGTCCTTAACCTTCAGACCGGCAGAAGATGAATGGTGTTGTGAGAAAAGGCTATGACTTAGCAAGCCAGCACATGTGCAAGTGGAAAATGGTGGGTGAAAAAAAAAACAAAAACAAACTGTTCTTATATGGCATGAAAAACATGTAGTTGTTGCATCTGATGAAATCAAAGGGAACATTGCACAATGCCTTATACCACAGATGTTCCACTGACTGCAGGTTTCCCCGTGCATCCTTTTGTATTTAAAAGTTGGTTTCATGTACCTGTCAGGGTGACTTTCCTTTGTCTTTGCTGGTAAACTGATAAATAAAGTGAGATAAATGACTCGTATGCACATCTGTTAATGTCAATTCAAACAGGCAAGCAGGTAATGTCTCAGGTGCCGAACACCAATTGTAGGAATTTAGATGAAATAAGTCATAAAGTGGATTTTGTCTACTGCCTGTTACCTGGTGAGTTTAGCCTTGTTACACCTTGATTCCTTTTGGTTTCACAGGATCCTTCTGTATCTTTAGCGCCTTGAAAACTTGAATGTGGCGAAATATCGCACCTGGACAGAACCCCTGACACACTGCTGCAAACATTTCGGAGATATTTTGTAGAAAATCCAATTGTACATCAAAGATCTTGTCCATCCTATAATCTGCCTAACACCAAGTAAAATGTCGTTTTAGTATGGAAAATTACTGCAGTAAATACTACTGTGCTGCTGAGTACATGGAGCTCACAGGGGATAGCATGACGGCTGCCCCACAATTTCTGTGTTTTCCGGTCACCTCACCTGGTAAACACACTTGGGGATAGTATAAATCTGGAGTCTGGAAATGAAGCCAGTGACAGCTCTCCACTGATTTCACTGAATATTCTGAGTTGCAGTCATAATGCAGGCAAAATTCACCATAAAAAAACAAAAACAAATAGGATTATGTTAACCTAGTTTCACTTTAAGTTTCACTTAGTCAAGCTGCATTGCCAGCTACACCACATTTCTAAAAGCACAGCTAAGTAGTTAGTCAGAACACCTTCAATTCATGTTGCTTTGCTATGTATGTTGTCACTGTTCACTAATTAGATTGTCTTGTTGTGATGATACTTTGACTCTGTGCGCAGCAATCTACACATCCCTCTGATTAGCTTAGAAGCATTTGCTGTGCTAATTACAGTTCTTCTTTCGACTGCTGACCTCCTATGGACTTCTGTGATAAACTTTTTTGTTAGGATTCTCTTTTATTTATATTTATTTCTTTGCTACATGTTTCAATTGTTTTCTGTTGTATGGTAATATGACTGGTGCTTCAATAGTGCTTTTGTAACTGAGAATTCAGAGTACTTATGCTATCATTAATGTCTTGCTTAATTCATCGTTTTTATCTGGTGATACTCCCCTGCTTCCATAGCGAGTGGGGGGGTTCACAACAGTATTACATTTTAAGGTCCCGGTGTTGCTTGACGGTTGCATGATTAGAAGAACCACTGAACTATAAGTTCATTTCTATCCATCAAGATTCAAGTGGTCCTTTTCTTTGACAATTTATGGTTGAATGTAAGCTTTACAGACAAAAGATACCAGGCCCAACCCAGTGAGCACTTTTCCCAATGCACTGATTTCTGGAACTGATTATTTATTTATTTTGGCCCTTTAATTTTCACCTTTGGTAGGGATCCTGGACATTATTTTAATAAAATGAGCCACCAAGGACGTATTTTGAACATACTTTGGGAAATTCTGACAGTGTGATAATTGAAAGCTATTATCATTACTTAATTATAGGGTTTTATTAACAATTGAATTTAAATAATTTTAAATAGAGTTATAGATGGCTGTACAGATCGGACTAATATGGCTTATGAATTATATGAATTTTTAAGGGTGAAAGCTTAAAGAAAAGAAATGAGCAAAAGGCAGGTCATATTTCTCAAATGATGAAACTGACAACCAGCTAAATATCATATTTCTTTGTTCTTTGTAAACAGAATTTTAAATTACATTATTTTTCCCATTTTATAATACTGATATGGATTTCACAGTCAGGTCTCTCATCTATAATTATATACAACTGCAATAGCTTTAGTCTCAAAATGACTGCAATGGTAATTTTTACAAATTTCATCCATTTGATGTGAAGCACACTCTGGCCAAAATGTTCTCTGTTTCCATCAACAAACTCAAATATGGAACTAAAGGCAATTCACGAGACATGAAAAATTAAATTAAAGTAAACTGCGACTGCTGCAAGCTTATTCCCCCACCCGTCTTTTTCCACCAAATAAAATGCTATTCACCATCTGCTCCCTCAGGCTACTTTAAGACATCACTTCAGAAATTCTCTCATGAGTGTGAAATTTGGATTACTAAACTTGCTTTAATCACTCATTTATTTCCTAAGACTGTCATAGTAAGCTTGCTAATGTCTTGTGAATCTACAAGAGCAGAAGTGTCAAGGCTTAAGTTTATGCAGACGGGGTGTTTTTGTTTGTTTGATGGGTTTTTTTTTTTTGGAGAAATGCGTGAGCTTCTCTCTTTTGGAAGGCTACATGTTTGAGGGGAATATTTCATTAGAGACATACATAGAAGGGATTGGTTGATCCAGCTCATATTGCTACCTTGGCTGTGGCTATCTATCTATATTAAATTAATAATATCTATCCTTGAGTATGAGGGAGAAACTGGTAATAATTTTTTTTATGTGTAACAAAACTTCAAGCTTGACTTAAAGCAGTTTTGTAAATTAAAAATGTATACAAGTTATGTATCCAAGCCCTACATTTACTTAATTGTAGGGGTTTATTAGTGAAATAATAAATTTTTAAAAATGAATTGTAAAAATATTTTTAAAAAAATGTATTAATGCTATTTTTTGACCTTCTCTAACTTCAGAAGCTGCTAAATGCAGTCATTTAGAGTCCCAGTAATTTCTCCTCACACACAGGTGTTGACCGGACAGACGACAGCTGGAATGATATTTAAATGCCTTGAGACACTGACAACACGTTATATTACCATAAGTATGATAAAAGTAGTACACTGACTCAACGTCCTTTTTGTTTCCAGAAACTGTTTCTAATGAGTGAAAGTATTGTCGTCTCAGATCTTCATTGAAGTTCACTTACCTTGACCATAGTGTCCAGTTAAAAAAATACTGTCAGCATTAATCTCATCAATGCGTTAGCGCGGTTAGTCTGTGAATGCCTTAGCGCTGTGCAGCCCCTTGCACGGGGAGATCCATGTTAATTCGCTAACATAGATTTGCCATGTTAATGTGGTTATGGCGTTAACGTCATTTTAATGAGATTAATGCTAACAGCACTAGTAAAAAACTAATTAATAGATAAAATAACAGTTAAAAAAAACCCTTTGCAACTTGTACATGTAGCAACATGGAATACCTCTAAACTGCTGTTAGCTTCCAGCATGCTATATTAGCTAGCTGCCACTAGTATGTAGTTGTCGAACAGCTCATTGTTACTGCTACATGATCTGTTTTTGGGGTTGAGTATTGGGCAGATATCTGATGTAAATATAGGAACAATACAGACAAAAATCACAGTCAAAAAATAAATAAATCAAAGTATTAGCAATCAGATTTGTGTATGTGGGCAGTGTACTTTGAATAATGTGCATGCGACTCCAGTGACTGTATTTTAATTAGTTTTGTTCTGTCTCAACAATTAAACAAAATTGATTTCTAAAAGAAAAAACAAAGGGCATTTCTGTATACCTGGCAGTGTTAAGCATGGTAAGTTACTGTACAAACATGCTTGTTGAGAGGATCAACACCCATGTAGCGCTTCACACCACGGGACTTTTTCTTTTTAAGTGTTGCCTTTGTTTGCTAATTCATGAAAATGGTGCTCCCTCTTCAATAATTAAGAGCTTTTCTCCTTGCAGAGGAAAATGTGTGCGTGTGGATTTGTTTTCGTGAACGGCTGCATCGCATGTAACATGATACTTCAAAACATTCCTACTGTGAGCAAATCAGCATATGCCCAGCACACATTACCCAGACAAATGCTCACACTCTCTCACATGCAGTGCACTCATCATCACATGCTGTATGACACGCTAGCATACTCATAATGAAACACTGCAAGTACACAAACAGCCAAGGGACTCGTACGTCCATACAAACAGATTCTGTAAATTCACACACTCACACTGCGGATAAAACTGTGTTTGTACATTCTTATATTCTCATCTGAAAGCAGCACAAATCTCTCAGAGGATACACAGATAAACAATGTGTGCATTTAAGACTGTTTGGCAACACAGCCATTCTGTTCTATGGGCAAATAAACCTTAGTTTGCCTTGGTTTGCAGAGAACCTTCGCTTGGATCCATAAAACTGTCAGCAGCTGGCTTTCCGGTGGTCTGCAATGTGCAGCCACAGCAGTGAAATAAAGACTGTCTTTCCCCCTGCCGTACAATGCTATCATGTATCTTGGAAGCAACCAATACAAGCAGAGGCACAAGGAGACGGCTTCACAATTCTGCAGATTTATATCTTCTTAAACATATGGAGGCAAAACACTTTTCTTACATATCCCATTTGAAGCTTCCTGCAGCTGTTTGTTATTTGTGACATCACTTTGCATCTCATCATTCTTTTAAATTGGCAATGTCTATATGTAAAATTGATTAACACAGACATGATTTTTGTGCACACTTTCTTGTCTGCTAAGCAGCATTGTTTACTCACTTAGGATGGATATCTTACACTGAGCTTTGTAATTATATAACCTTAGTCAGAGTCAAACTCAGTGGTCAAAGCACATTAATTTGCATCATCAGTGCACGTACAGTTTATGCATTGCTAAATATAGAAATGGGAAACCTAATTAGAGTTTTTTTGAATTTTCTAAACCCCCATGTTTTTTGCAAAACAAGTCATTTCATATGAGATCATGCAAAATGAGGCAGATTAATTCACAGAGATAGATAGCTTGCACTTGCTCTTCCTTCTTTAACTGCACTTATTGTCGGTGGCTTACAGTAAATTGTCTTCCCTCCTGGCACCCTCACAGTTTTTTTACTTTTTCTGGGAGCTGGGGAGCATCCAAATAAAATGCTTTGAAACCTGGCATCATCCTGTTTCTTAAAAAAAAAATTTGTTGACATAGGCCTAGGCACCCCAAAACATTGCCAGTTGCACAGGAATCTTAGCAGCCTTCAGTGATGCCTCTCTGTCTCTCCTTTCTCCTTTTAATTTGGGTAAGAATCAATGAGTATTTTCTTTGCTTTCTTTCTTTGTCTCTTCATTTTGGACCTGGACAATAGTTAATGTTGTGACAGATGGCAAACTCTAGATTTGTTTTCATAGTTGAGCTCTTGCTGCTAGTGATGTTACCAAGATTTCAAAGAAGTGGCATTAATCCGCCTCCTGTCTCATAGTGAGCCAAGAAACCAGTTCAAGGTGGAACCAGTACAAGACAAAAGTCCCAGAAATTGACAAACCAGCACAGCGCACTTTAACATTCATCAAAGAACACACACACACACACACACACGCACGCACGCACACACACACACACACACACACACACACACACACACACACACACACACACAGGCTTTGTTGGATGCTAAAGCAGAATATTGGATGATGAGAATGCTGTGTATCTATTTTTATTCATTTGATTTTGTTACACATGACAAAACTAAATGGATAAAAATGTTATGTTTTGACATTCAGGCAAGCTAAAAAATATCTGTTGATCTTCCTCTTTAAGTGTGTACATTTTTCTTAATTGTGTACATCTCAAATGTACTCTGCCTAACATCAAAACAAGATGTTGGGATTTCTAATGACAGGAAATCTGTGCATGAAGTGGGCTAATATTCCCGGAGGTGATCAAGTGATTTATAATAATCATGAGGAGTTGATTAATATAATCCCGTAAGGTGCTGTAATTTATAAACCTATCACGCTTTTTTTTTTAAAGGAGGACAGATGCCCCCCTGATAATACTAATCCCATGAATATCAAGTTCTTGATCATTTTCTGCTTTTATTTAAAGCCATGATAATTTTTTTTTCCTTTTGGTGGTTTGTTGTTTTTGTGAATTTCTCATCAAAATAAAGGCAGAAGGGAAATCTCAAAAGAAAGAAAAAAAGCAAAATAAACAAACAAGCTAAATTTGATTTATTTTCTTGAATCAGAATGTGGCATCTATCCTGAGGTGCCCTCATAAAATTAATTACACCAAAACAAGACTAATGCGGACACAAAACAATAAATTCTGGTTTTCATTACTATTCATAAGGCTGTGACAATGTTATAAATTCAGATGAATAAAAAGCAGCATATACAACGATCAGTTAAATGGCTGAATGTGGAATCGCACCAGTGTGATGGCTTTAATAAGCTCTAATTGACTGGTTTGTGAAATTGCCAACCTCCACATGATGAAAGGCAGATAAAAGCCTTTGATGTTGTTTTTTTCTAGCTGTATTTTTTTTACTTGAAGTCTGAGGTGGAGGGAGAGTCACAGACATCGCTCAGTAGCCAGGAATCTCCTCTGAAATGCCTGATCCAGGCCTTCATCTGATCCTAATGAGCCACACTAATGAAATATGATAAAATAGGCTCCTACTGAACATGAGGCAGTTAGCCATTACCCAGCTTAAATGTCAACAGTAAACAAAACATAAATAGATCTTTTTTTTTTCCTTGTGATCCCTTTCACTGGATGGATGACATCAGAATATTCCATCCTACACTACTGTGATACATTTACTCTGCAAGATTCTCACAGACAGTAAATATAACCTTGAAAGTTTTCTTTATGTGGATATTTTAATAGCTTGTGTGGATGTAAATCTCTGTGTGAAAGTCTGAAAGATGTCCCTTGTTCAAAATAAGCAGGGCATGGTGTTCCCTGCCACTTTCACTTAGACTTGTCCGTTCCTCCACACAATGATTTGAGACACCTGAGTGAGACATTCAAAATTCAAGCATCCTTTGGCAAAACCTTGGGGCCAACACTGATGTAGCCTTTGCTGACCATGATGGATGCAGCCATCAAGGAGACTGACATGGTAGGCTAAATTACATTACTTTCAAACTATTTTTTTCAGTTCTTTTCAAGGCTGACGCTGCAATGAGATGAGGCACATGTCGTGGGAATATTCACATCTCAAAGAAAGAAGGTGACAGCGGTAGAGGTATACAGTTTGGGACTTTGCACTTTGATGTTATATAACTGACTCTTAATAATGAAATGTAATTGTTATTTGCTTAAGTATTTATGATGAAGCTAATGTCTGATGGCTTACATCGACCTCACTGTCTGTTCCCACAGATTTCCAGCTCAGGATTGAAGCATTAGACTCAGTTTTTATAAAATAAATACACTTAGATCCATAATCTGCTGGACAAAGGTACTTTTTCTTTTTTAGATTTGCCACTGTACCCTTAAAGAGGCTTTAAAATAAAATAATATGTAGATAAAGTATAGACTTTCAGCTTTAGTTCAAGGAGTTTTACAAACATACTTCATTAACTGTTTAGAATTTACAGCCATTTTTTTCAGTTCTCTATTTTCATAGGCTCAAAGTTAATTGGACAATTGGGTGAAAAGCCCTTTCTTGGCCAGCTGAGACTTGTTCCCTTTAGTTTTATGACAAATGAAGCAGACATAATATCTGAAGTTGTTTCAGTGAACTTGTATCTTAGAGCTTGTTTGCTGTTATTTTAAATATGAGGCCCAGGGCGCCAGTTTAGACCATATGCCACAAGGCTCAATGTTTGACTCTACCCCAGGACCCTTGTTGGGTGTCTTTCACCACTTTCTTCCTCTATGTTCCTTTCTTTTTTAGTCTTTACTGTTTTATAAATGATTGGCTCCAAAAAAAATATTACCAAGAGTTGTCACTGAAAAAGGCCATGACTAGGCTGAAAAAAATAAAATGAACCTAATGGAGAGATAGCAAAAGCTTTACGAGTGACCCAATCAAGAGTCAATAACACCGAAAGGACTGAAAGACCACAGATGACAACTAAAATGTTTGATCCTTTTTTCATGATTTAGAAAAACAGCATCAGAACATCTAACCAAGTTGACAACACTTAAAGTCGTTGTCAAGTGGCACCTTAACACAGAGGGTTTACACCAAAGTGCAAGTCACTGGTGACTCTCTGAAATAGTGTAATTCTTTTATTTAAAAATATGTTAGTTAGTCTGACCAACTTTAACTTCTGAAAATTAGGGATTATGTTTAAAAAGGATTATAAATTAATGTTGAACTTTTGTAAAACCATTTAAATTAAAGTTGAAATTATTGAGTGCTTGATTTAAAATCCACCGTGGTGGTGTACAAAGGCAAAAATGGTATCTTCAGCCAACAAATTATGAGTCTAACTCTCTGACTGACTCTACTGAAACTGCATTAGTAAATTAGTTCATTGCATGCTTGCATAAGTAACTATCCTCAATGCTAATTACTTCTTATACTACGCTATTTGTACATAAAGTTCCAGAACAGAGAAGCTATATTAGCGAATCACAAGGTGATGCTTCAGTTCACAATCATAGTTCCTAAGTTTTGCTTATTCCTTGTCTAATTACTAACTAATATAACATCCCACAGTCAGCAAATAATCATTTTCTAATTTAGATTCCCCGGAACTAAACTTATTAGCGATGTGCTTGTGAAAGACGCATTAACAACAAGGTTATTCATGATTAATTTAGCTGCTTCAACACAGTTGTGTTTCATCTTTTGCATGACTTTAAATCACAGGGGCATTTTAGAAGCAGAGTATGTAGTCTTTACAGGGTTTTATATTTTGGAAAGTGAACAGATTCTCGGTGCCATTCCTGTATCTAGTTGTCTACCCTTCTTACCTGCTCTGTGCAGCTTGACATGACTTCTGTAAAAAGTAGACCAGGTGCTATTTTAAGCGACGCAGAGAGCTGAGAGCTGCTTATGGGAGATTCTGGGACTGGCTGAGCCACGTCTGATTAAATTGAAAGCATTGTCTTGAGTGGGTGCAATCAGATCCAGATGTGTCACTGCAGCCAGAATGGGTAAGAATAGTAAGTGCGTGAGTGTCTGTGTGAGTGTAGAGTAAATTAAGCTGATTTTTATGTGTTTTTATTTGTTCATTATCGGTGCTATTACACATCACGGCAGCAAAGTCAAAGTTGTGTATCTGTGAGGCATCGGTGGTTTTGGTAAGACAACAGTGTTTGATGTTTTGGAAAAATAATTGGGTTGGGTACACCCCTTCACTCTAAGCAGCATCACTGGCATTAAGGTAATATTTCATTTTCCTTTATTAATACAGAATTTCAAATGTCCAATCAGCCAGCTCGTGCCTCAGAGGGAAGACTCCACAGTCGGTATTGCTCCCATGCAGGCAAGTGTACAGGCTGTTTAACAGGCTGCAAAGGTGTGCATGGTCACTACATTTCATTAAACAAGACAAGGTCAGCAGCCTGGGCAGAGGGATGTGTTTTACTGGCATTCAAGTAATGCTGTGCTGCTAAGCGGCAGTTGACCTTGTTGTTGTATCCTGACAGGCAGTAGCTCCTATTCCCACCACTCCGCTCCATTGAGGGTGGGGCTGACATGCTGCTTAGCCACGATAGGAGTGTGCCCCCACTGTGCATGCATAATGTTACGCTTTTGCCACTTTATTACAATATTATTAATTCATCCACTCAGGCTCTTTTTCAGTCAGAGCCTCTAACTGCCCAGAGGAGTTCATCCCCCTTCTTCGATGTCCACATGGTCATGTCAAGGGTCTACGCCTGGGTGGCTAATACGGACAATTATGGAAGGTCATGTGTTAGCTTGTCCGTTAATCATGTGGTACTGAGGACTGTGTCAAGTGTGCAGTACAAGAATTTGGAAGGTGCAGCTGACTTTAAGGAGCCTTCGAGGATAGACTGCAAAATGACAAGGCACTGTAAATTTTTACCTTTGCTAAATTATTTGCTTTGTATTTACTGTATCCCTCAAAAGGTGTATAAAATATGATGATGAAAAAATTAAGATGGTAGTGCTAACATAAAACACTTTACAGTGATGTGCAGTACATTGTCCTGGATTTGATAGTTCATCCACTATTTTTTTTTTCAACAGAGCTATAGATTTATCAAGATTAAATGAAAAAAACATATGTAGAAGAGAATATGTTATGGCAATGAGTCACTGATGCAACAAATTGTGCACTGACCTGTATGTTGCACAGTTCATCCTTATAGAAATGTCCCCAAGTTTAGGTTTTCTTTTTGAGTTTGATCATTCTTGCCCTCGGAAATGTCAGATGACAAAACGTCCTTAACTCGTTTTCCACTGGTCTTGTGCAGTCTGTATCTGATCCTCAGTAATAAGCAGGGTGATCGTCAATGTTGATTACTTTGTCACTCGCTGATAATCATCTATTTTACTGTATATAATAAAATATTCTATTAAATATAACAAATTTAGTTATGCTTTAGTTATTTTGCTAGGTGCTCTTTTATTTCTCCCTACCAGAGCCCCTTTTCCTCTCTTATCTACTCTCTTCTTCCTATGACTTATACTCACTGCCAGCAGCATGAGACTCAAGGTTCATAGCCCGACTCGTCTTCTCATTTGAAAATAGTGCAGCTGAACATTCATTACTTCTGGTTCACGTGAGGGGATTAATAACCTTATTACTCATATTGGACATGCATAAAATAGAGGCCTGACCTTCTTTTAACCCGCCTTCAGCAATAGATGGAGGGTGTCCATTAATTAATATAAAAGATCTTCAGTGTACTCTAGGCTCCTGAATTTACTTTGGCTTTGCTGTAACTGTTACTGTAGATCCCCACTTGGTAAAAAAAAGAAAAAGAAAGAGAAATTGCTTTGCTTTTTGTGAGGGAACCAATTTATTTATGTTCCCCAAGTACAAGCTTCAATATGGGCCTTGTGATGATAAAAGCCACCAAATTCTGTCTACTATTGAACCTGCACGTTCACAGTTTTAGCCCAAAATGATGGCTCCCACTTGAAGAATGGGAATCTCACACTCACAAAATAATTGCTGGCAAGAATGTAGAAACTTATCAAAAACACACTCTGATTTCCATCCCACTTGGCTCTGTTTGAATTATCAGTTATCTTGAAATGTTTACACAGAACAGTGACAGTTCAGAGAATAATGTGATCTGTAAGAATATGGAATATCTTGACAGGAAATGTGATTTTATACCGTTTTTCAGAAGGACACTCCTTATACACACACCCTATGAATAAAATAAAGCTAAATGCTGATTTAGATTTATTTTGCTTTCTGAACTCCATGTTTTTCCTTTTCTTCACTCTGCCTCTAAAATGTTATGGTTACTTTCCTCCACTGCTTTCCCCTCTTTCAGTAGAGGTTATATTTTATCCACAAGAGAGCCATTATTTAGGGTCTCCATCTCTGCTGTCCTCCTCCTTGCAGCTCTCCTGACTCAGTGCCATTCTCCTTTGTCATTCTAATCTTTTCCTCTGGCATCAGTACTTTGTTTTGACCTCCGGCCTGCATATCTGTGTATTTGTGTGAGTGCATGCAAGTCTCGTTTGTGGAACCTGCTTTCATGGTTAAAGGTATAGGATAATGAAGGACAGTCTAGGCAAGACTCTTCCTCATAGAATCTTCCTTTCTTTATCTATATGAAAAAAAAGGATTTTTAATAATGTCTTTCTGATATGGGGCAAAGTGACACCCTGTCTGAAACACAAATTAATCAAAATAGACAAAGAGACTATACCTTGTTGAAATAATTAGAACACATTTTTAATACTAATGCACAAATATCAGTTTTCTGAGATAAAGTCATTAAAATTTTTGAATAGCTTCTGGGCATTAGTGCTATAGGCCAGCTAAATTTCAATAGCTTAGTTATGATTAGGGCCACTACTATCTAAAGTAATGGATTTTTTTTATCTGTGGTGAATTTTGAATGTTTTCAGGCACAAAAGGTCTATAAAAGCACTTGGCAAGCAAAGATTTATAAACTACAGAGATGTCAAAGAGGTTCAAGAATAATTTAATAGAGCCAAGGTGATGTCTTGAGACCACAATTCCTATTTTAGGACTCTAATAATAACTCACAAGACTGAATAAACTCAAAATGCAACTTTATTTAGAAGGAGGATAAACAGACTCTGCAAAAAAGCCAATTTAAGGGAAGGCAAACATAATGCAAAGTACTAAACAACTGGATGGGAGAACATGCGGAAGAACTGACAGGAGACAACAGAAAATAAGCTGTGCGACACAAAACAACAGTAACCTCAAAAGCAGGTGGTGTTTTAAATACCGAATAGGTAATCAGGGAGATGGGAAACACCAGGGTACACAGCTGAAACTAATCAAAACAATGGGACAGGGAAAGCAAAACTAGATACAGGAAAAAGAGACAGAAACTACCAAAATAAGACAGACAGGAACAACATGAGAGAACAACAAACATAGAAACTGCCAATGAATAGACATAATGAGACAGAAACTTTCACTTTTTTCTTTACTCTAAAATTCAATTTAGATTTAAATTTTTTTGACACAATGAAGGAGAACTAAGTGGAAATGCATATTTGTAAGTGATCAAAAAAAAAAAGAAGCTTCCAGGCAGCCATTCAAAAGCATCAGAGCTCCAGGAGCTTCATAGGGTTTGGATTTGTAGGACTTACCACCCAGATTTAAATTCACTATTGGTTTGGTCTTATACTGTCTTAAATCATAATTTTCATGTACAAACTAAAATTATGTACAAACTAATTTGTAATTTGTTATAAATTTCTACTAAATTACACTGGCACTTTGGATTTTTGTAATATATTTTCCACATCTAAGTGCTCAGTTTTTAATACACACTGAACATGTGACCAAATGTTCACTGTGACCAACTAGTGCGTCCACCAAGCTGCAAAATATTAAACTAGTGTTTAGGTTAGGGAAATAGGCACTAAAATGTGTGAGTTCAGGTGTGGCAGGGTGCGGTTTGTGGCTCAGCTGCAGGAGAACGCCACGTACATATCCTTTGTCCTTTGTGTGCTTCAACAATGAAATATCTGGGGGGGTTTGACAGAGTTTGTATCACTCACTGTATTTGGCAATACAGGAATGCAATGAATAACTTAAATAGTTGCATTTACTGTACATTGAAATAAAACAGTACCATTATTAGTTTACTTTGCATACCTTGCCCCGGGGTAGAAATGAAAGGTAATTACAAACAAACAAAACTAAAAAAAAAATGCCACAATAAAGTGGGTGTCAGTAGACTTAAGACAAAAAATAACAACATGTGATATCAATGAAATAATTTTGGGTGTACAGTCTTTGATTACATTAGATAACATTCCACTCAATGGTTATTTTGTATGGAAAATGAGAAAAGTTTAGTCAGTACTGCTTCTCTGAGCTGTGAAGTATTTAGTCAAGTCATCTAGGGTCGTCTAGTTTCTTCGTGTTGCACTCAATAGTAATAGTAAAACAACGGTTAGTCTTACCACATTAGCGCATGTCACCAATGAAGGAGAAGGAATAGGAGGATTTCTTCTATAATAGATCGAAAGATCTTGTCCTTGGGCACCTCACCACCTCCTAGGCCAAGGGGGAAATCAAAGCTCCAACTCAAGAGAATTTCAAAAGGTCTATCCATCCATTTTCTTCTGCTTATCCTTATCAGGGTGACGGAGGGGCTGGAGCCTATCCCATATACCATAGGGCGAGAGTAGGGGGTATACCCTGAGCAGGTTGCCAGTCTGTTGTAGGATTAATGCAGAGAGACAAACAACTATTCTCACTAACAATAGTTGTCACAAATATGGGCAATTTAGAATCACCAATTAATCTAACCCCACTAATCGCATGTCTTTGGATTGTGGGAGGAAGCTGGAGTATCGGGAGAGAACTCACGCAAACACGGAGAACATGCAAACGCCACACAGAAAGTCGACCTTGGGACCTTCTTGCTGTGAGGCAAGAGTGCTAACCACCGTGCCAGCAGTTAAAAGGTATCCAAGAAAACCCCAGCCAACATTAGAACCTTATTGTCATGGTATTACAATCATCTGTGGCCATGTTTCACTTAACATAATGTCATAACAACTTCATGTATGACCTTTTTTTTTTAAACACTACACAGGTAGCTTACCTTTTCATCAGACAGTGAAAAGGCAATGTTTTAAACAAAGTTTTAAATCCTTTCTGCCTTAGTTATGAAATATTTTAAATATTAAGTCAAAATTTCTTTTAGCAGCTTTTAAATCATGAATTATGATATGATATGATATGAGTGCACATAACCTCTCATACACAACCAAAAACACTAAACACCTCTACAAAGCACAAACAATGCAGTGGTACAGCAATACCCAATTACACACACAACCAAGCAGAGCTACAGCTCACACTTGTGACCCAAGTTTCCTGTGTAAAGAACAAAATATGTTCCCCTCTACAAAAAAGTCATAAAGATACATCTACACACCGTACACCTGGTAAAAAGGCACTTACTTCAGCAACATGTCATACTGGCTGACATGCCAACACTATAGTTAGCTACATTAGCTTAGATAAAATCTCACGTGATTATTCACTCACCAAGGAAAGTAGTTCAGCTTTATGAAGCTTGTTGCCTGTCGCCTTGGTTACTTCTACTTTAAATTGTAAAGCCAAAAGGTTTTAGCTTCTGCTTTAGCTGACATTGCATTGTAATAGAGAGCAAGTCAAATCGTCTCCCTCCAATAGGATTCCCATAAAGCCATGTAAACCAAGAAATTGAAAACTTTTCAAAATGAACTTAAAAAAATCCATAAATTAACCAAATAACTAAGTCTTTAATCCAAATGTGTTAAATAAAGATAAAAAAAAGCAGAATAAAATGTGAATGCACTGCTTCAACTGGGTTCCAAACACCAAGGTTAAAAAAATAAATAAATAAAAGAGCTAGATATTCTCAGAGCAACAACAGGTACAAAATTAAAGAGTATTGCCACTCACAGACAAAAGAAAAAAAAACGTAATAAAGAGAAAACAGGACGGAAAATACAAAGCAGCACAACACCACCCGCATCTTAACTGACATGTGAGAATCACATGTGATTCTCACACATGTACCACAGCATGCGTAAAAAAGTGATCCACCTCTTTGCTTTGCAGATGACCACTATAATATTGATTAGAGTAAGTGGTATTACACAGACACCCACCTTCTCAGTGAGGCCACCAGCATGTGAGATAATTCCCATCAATATTTCACTGGGAGAGTGACAGTAGGGCATGAACTGATGCAGCTCAGGAAAAATCAAAATTTCTTGCCTTTGACAGATCATAACTCAGCTGCTACAATCCATCAAAGTAAAAGGTGAGGCCCACAAGGAAAGTTACTGACAGGGATTTGACTTACCGCTGTTTGCACGGTAGCTTGTTGAGTTTGAACTATTAGAAAAAGGAAGCTTTATATTCTGGTCCAATGTGTTTTGTGTTATGCAGCATCTTTGGTGCAAGATTCCAAACTTGTTTCAATTGCCATTTCAAAGAGACACGTTTTAGTGAAATGATCCAATCTCCTGAACTTGCTCGTAAAGACTTCAGAAGCCTAATCTAGAATGTGAGGACTCCTCAAAGGTGTAAGGACTTGGCATCTACATATGCACCTCACAATATACTTGCACTACTGGTCATCTAACTACTAACTAACTAGTCATCCAATCCGTGGCGGGTTTACTAAAATATGCCTGATTAACAATGTTCCGCTTACCTTTCAGCTGTGTCCATTAATGGTTACCATTTATTTCTTCTGTGTGTGCATTCTAAGCCATCATCACACATGCACTGCAGCCTGTTTAGACAATACCCGGTGGGTGCTAAACAGTCATTAAACAGTCTTTAACTCACCAGCTATTGAGGCAATTTGAGCCACTGTAAGAATAGCACAGTTAATGGTCCAGTGAACTTACAGTTAACACATGGTCATCATGTCCTTGCGTGTTGCACACTATACACCGTCAGCATTGTCACCTAAATAAAACAGTATTCCCAGTAGTGACAACACAGCTAGTGCAAAATATTTCTGCTTTCTTTTAAATGTGACAAACCATGTTTCTGGACGATGCCCCAGCCTGATTTCTGTAGCAGCTGTGTTCTTTCAGTAGATTGTTCATTCAGTATTGTCATAACTGTGATGTGATTTGTTCTGTTGTCAAAGCCTTCCTTTGCAGAGCTGCTGCACAGTTTACTATACGCTTATACAAAAGATGATGTGTACATTAATGCAGGATTCAGAATACAGAGCAAGATGCATTAAATTTGAGGTCAAACTGTGCTCTGTGTATTTTATATCCATCTCTTTTCTTCTCGTTATTCAGTTCAGGGAGACCTAGTGGCAGGAACCTGTCCCAACAGTCCTAGAGCAAGAGGCAGAGTACACCCTGGACAGGTCGGCAGTCTGTCACAGGGCTGACACAAACGGAGACAGACAACAATTCATGTTCACACATACAGCCAATTCAGCATCAGCAATGGAGAGAACCCACACATACACAGCGAGAACATGTAAACTCCACACAGAACGGCCCCAGGTGGCCAATTTGAACTCAGAACGTTCTTGTTGTGAGGCAGCAGCGCTAACCACTGCACCACCATGCTGCCTGATATGGTTCACAGTATTTCTTTATCATTAGTAAATACAGAAGCTGGAAGACTGACTTATTGCCATTCAGTGCATATTGACTCTCGACAGTCAAAATGACCCAGGTGGAGTGAATCACCAAACAGTACAATTATTCATGCAAATAAATCTACTTTTATCACTTATTTAAATATATATTTTTTCCCACAATGCCTTGTGATTTTTTGCTCCTAGGTCATCCACTGTGTGGAAATATATTGATAATGGCTAGTATATGTTGCAATCAGCATTTGCAAAGCTGCACAAGGGCAAGATGGTGAAACAGCTGCAGAAAAAACTGAAGTCACGGATTTAATAATCAGTGAAGTAGATAATATGCAACATAAATTTTTCCTACTTCTTTTTTTTAAACATTTTCTTTGTAGATGTAATCATACTCCGTGAAAATACCTTTTTTATCACTCAGTAGCAGTACTTTGTGGTGTTAGGGTGGATTTGAGTTGGCATTTAAGTGTGGCTACATGAACTTAAGGACTTAAGCCTGAACCAGAATAGAAAATTGTATTTGAAAAGAAGTCATAGTTACTAATCATTCTGTTAATATTATATACTTCTCTTTAGGCAGCTGAGATTGCCTATTAGAGACAGAGGTTTGTGCACAGGTGGAAATCAGTGGCACTGAAGCTCACTGTGGGTGTTCCCTATTGTGTGTGCCACCAAAGACTGAGGCACAATCAGACATATAGTTCCCGCAAGAGCAGGAAAAAAACAAGTTTGCACACTTCAGAGTCTGAGCCAGAAATATATTCAATGCAATGTAGCCATGGGAGGTTTGCACATAATAGACCCTGCTGTCACACTCATTGCTGCAATAAAATGTGATTTATATTTTTATATCAAAGGTAAAGTTAGTGTGGACTTTAGTTCTATTATAATGTATGATGAATCAGCTTAAATAAAGTGAAGCGGTTAGACTCTAATAACTGTCCAAAGTCATATTATTCTAATGGCTTTTTTTTTTTAAGTAAACATATTCTGAAGTTAACTAGAATTTAATCTATCACAAATTAATTCACAGTGTGATTTATCCTATATGGACATTCAGAAAGTGTGATATACAGAATGTTAATAAAGGCAAGACTGTTTTAAAATGTGCTGTCTACCAGTATGCAAACGAGAAGGCTTATTGTTCAGTAATCATAAAAGTCAAGTCCAGCTGCAAGCTGTGAACTGAAAAGGAAAGAGACATCATCTTCTGAATTGCTACTGAAAAGAAGCTAAGATAGATTGAATGTTTTACCTCTGCAGTTCCAGCAGCTGCAGGGTCTGTATTTTCCAAACACAAACGACAGTCACCTTCTCAAATGTGTGAAGTACCATATCTTTTTCTTTATAAAATGCATTTTGTCATTTTTGCTTTTAGTTCTTTGGAAGCCAGCAGGGAGATGGCCATCTGTAAACCCTTCTTCTCCGAATTCCTGTGAAACCACTAAATGTAAATCAAAATATAATAAATTTAAACATAGTGAAATAATAAAGCACTGTTTCTGCCTCAGAGCATGTGAAATGATTTACCATGTTGCCATTTCCCTCTTCTGTAGTACTTAAGTGATGCATGAATCATGGAAAGGGAAAAAGAAAACATGCACTTTATTCAAAAGGATTACAATCCAGGAAGAAATACAGACTCTCCAGTGTCTTTACAAAAACATTGCAATGATGAAAAATATAAATAAATAAATATGACTATTACAATATTAATCTGATTTGCTTCTACACTACAATTAATATTTTAGAAGCATGATTTGTGCTTAATCTATAATTCAATTGTCCTTGACTGAAACTGATGGTCGGTGTTATATTTATCCAGTCTTGATTTTCTTGGATATTAATTATTTTAATATTCGTAGGCAAGAGGTTTTGTCACAGACACAAAAGTGATTGATTATTCAGTGTAACCATATAAAAACAGATGAAATTATCACATTTGTGGCAGTTTTTCTTTCTCTCAGAGTCCCTGGTCTCTGGCTGGCGCACCTGCATTTCATTATCTGATCATCATCTTCAGTATATCAACTCTATCGTGAACGTTCGCCCCTCGCCAGATCCTATCAAGAGCTCAAGTGATCCTCCTTTGGCTGACATCTAACTACTCGTCTGATCACTGCCAAGCAGTAACTTCCTGTATGAATAATGAAGATGACAAGGAAATGTAATAAAAAGTTTATTGGATTTACCTGAATAGCACAAAGTTGATTCTGCTCATCTGGACGTTGTGTTTTCAGTGGGACAAATGCTTTATTTAAATGACTGAAGTTGATTTCATTTATTCCTCTGTCAAATCATCTGTCTACTCATTCCAAAATGTGAGCACTGGCATCCTCAAGAGTCTCTCTTGTCTTTTAAGTATAGGTGTAACCTGCACTTAACCCTTTAAGACCTACCATAGAACCAAGTCTGCCAGAGCTTATATTATATTTTTACATGTTGTAGTGCCATTTTTGGGAGCATTTCAAGTTGATATACATCAATACAACCGTTATAGCCCAAATTTTAATAATATGTATGAATTAAGTGCATAGTAATTACATAAATTGCAAAAAGTGCAATAAACTATAAAAAAAAATAAAAAATTCTTACAGTGGTTTTGTTTTTTTTAACGTATATTTCTAGTTAGAGAAATTCAAGAGGCAAAAAAGTACAAAAAAGTTGCAAAATATAGTTTCCCACCACGGGAAATTTATTTTAAGTGTCTTCATAGTTTTATTTTTGAAATACACCAATCCTCATGTACTGCAGGAAAAATGAAAATAAATATTATAATGCAAATTTGCAAAATAACAGCATGTGCATCAAAATAAACTATTTCCAGCAGTGCAATACGAGTCCTAAGCATCCCAGAAACGACACAGAAAGTCCTAAAGTCAAACATAACTTTTAAAAACACAAGTATAGGCTCATAAGGCCCTGATGGTAAAAAACTACATTTCCACAAAATGACGTCACCTCCGGTTTCGGGCAGGTCATGGCGGACATGCGATAGTTCACGCTGATGGACGTAGGAAGTGTTCTGAACAGCTGATCGGGTCGGCAAAGCGTGTTTCTGGAAAATTATGTTTTTGTTCCTGCAAGTGCTTTTTATGCAGTTTTTGCAAAGTTGTATTTGGAAGGAAACTGTGACCGAGGACAAGCTGATGGCACAAGATGTAAGTACAACTCCACCGGTTTCATATACAAAAGAAATTATTGCGCTAGCTTATGTGGTTGCAGTGCTACCGGGATTTAAAAATAGTTATGCAAAATGGAGCGTGTCCGCTCCGACCCGCTTTAAAGGGTTAAACTGCCTGTCTGCAGGAAATATAGAATGTTCTTACAGTGGTGGTCAAATATTTGCATACACTCATCACAGGCGTGAATATCACGGTAATTTGGGGGGTTTTAATGATTTATTTTAACTGTTCTTTTTCCAGGGTGGAACAATTGTGCATACATCTTTGATAAGAATTGGGTGCACAACACATACAGGCTGAAATATATATATATATATATACACTCACTATGTGTATTTATGTATACACTATATATACACTCACTATACTACTCTTCGATGTCTGGAATGTCTTTTATAGAATCTTGACAAGACCAGGGCCTGTAAAGTTCTTGTCATTTATCATGACTGTCAACAACTACAGTAATAATAATATAATATATGGTAAATGGCCTGTATTTGTAAAGCGCTTTACTAGTCCCTAAGGACCCCAAAGCGCTTTACATATCCAGTCATCCACCCATTCACACACTGGTGATTGCAGCTACATTGTAGCCACAGCCACCCTGGGGCGCACTGACAGAGGCGAGGCTGCCGGACACTGGCGCCACCAGGCCCTCTGACCACCACCAGTAGGCAACGGGTGAAGTGTCTTGCCCAAGGACACAACGACCGAGACTGTCCAAACCGGGGCTCGAACTCGCAACCTTCCGATTACAAGGCGAACTCCCAACTCTTGAGCCACAATCGCCACGATTAATATAATAATAATAGTAATGACTTAATTTGAAACGGAGCTTTACAACAGTTGTTGACGTCACAAGGGCTACGTCCATTTGTTATATACAGTCTATGATACCTGCCTACCCACTTCACACAACACCACCTACACCCTTCTGCCAGCCACAGATGTCTGCCAACCCTAACTTTAGCTTCAACTTTTTTAAATGAATTTATTTAACTCTCTCAATGGACTGCGTCTACATTTCAGTTCATTTGTTGCCAGATTCACCTCACCTTGATTTGCACTGCTTGATAAAACTAAAAATGTAAGCACCTTTTATTTTCAAGACATTACATGTTGAATTTGCAAATTTTGCTTAACAATAAAATATAAACTATTGGAATCACTTATACAATGTAAAATAAATCAATCAATGAATAAAAAATTAGCTCAAGCCCAGCCAAAGTACAAAACAGCCCTCTGTGGAGGTTAGCCATGATGAGCCACAGGCTGTTTAAAAATTCCTTGTAAAAAAAGGTAAGGTAGTATTTTATTTCCAGAATCTTAGCATAGATAACATGGATTTATAACTAAATATTGTGTTAACTGTAATGAAAGCGAACTGCACTTTTAAATTGAGCACTTATGGCAATTTTCATTTATTACAAATTTATCAAGACACAGCAGGAAACTATCAGTACTGCTGGGCAAGATTCACTGCTTCCTAAAGTAGAACACTTTCTTTTTCTCTGTAATGGAACCACAAGCATGAGCCTGGGGTTATGTGCGGTACCTAGGAAGGGATAAGAAATGGTCTAAATCCTAAAGCGCAGGCTTTTTAGACAGATTACTACCAATAGTTTTCTATACATGTTTGGAAACATGTATTGGATTTGCAAGCACTAGCCTGTATCAGACTGCAGTACCATCAGGAATAACTGTTCAACACACAACTGAAGTAAATCAAAGCTCCAGAAAGCTTTCATTTACTGTTCTAACCACCCACTGTCTGCTGGGTTTTTCAGGGGAAGAAATCCTCTGGCACACAGGAAATAAACATTTTCTGCTTCCAGCAGCAGATGAACTGGATTGTTACTGAACTGCCAAATCTCAGCAAAGACTAAATGACTACAATTTCATCACCAAATATCATCATTTGTAATATAAAAAAAAAAGATTCTGTAGTATTGGCCTAAAAATGTTCAATGGAAACTGCAGCGAGTTGTCCAATGGTTATATAACTGCCAGCAAGATAAACAAAGTGATAAGAAAATATGGAACTTGGGACCCACTGCAAGAATTTGAATGCATTAAATATGGAATATGCTTCACAGAGCAACAAAAAAAAAGTTTGATATATAAATTCGAAGCACGGTCAGATCAAACCTGTGTTCACAAACCGTTTTGCAGAACTTTAAATGTCACCACTGTAAAACCTGCAACACTCCACAACTTTCAGTTTTTTCAGTAGCACACGTTTAAAACACACAAACAAACAAACCAGTTATTAGGAGCTACTTTTGGCTGCTCCCTTATTCACAAGTGGTCTGCACAGCGGGTAGCTCCACGTATTTGATTTGGCAGATCTGAATATAATATGAAAGTAAATAGACTCTATACGTATATATTTAATTTCCCTGACTACAGCTTAGTAAACAATTTAGACAGCCAAATTAAGTTTCACATTCTTTTGAGATGCTCTAGAGTAACTTCACATGAATAAGTTAACTTTGAGCTCATACACCCTGCTATACTGGCTTCTTTCAGAAGACAAAAAAAATTAAACAAACGTTTTAAATTTCGTTGTCAGTCTTTTCAAACAAAGTCAAAATGAACTCATGTGGTGCAGTGAACATTTGTTCAAATCTACTGATTTCATTTATTCATTATTGATTATTTCAAAGATAACAGAGACTGAAGAAATACTGTATGTCAGCTAAAATATTTAATGAAACATTCATCAAATATGGGACAACACACAAAGGATACCAGCTTCATAGAAGAGCGATTTCATTTAAAAAAAAAAAGTGTTTCAGTACCTCACTTTAAAGAAATTAGACAAAGAGTTTGGGATAAGTTAGTATAAATGTAGGTTATATATGATACTTGTGAGACAGTGTGCAAGTGAGGAAAGTGGACATTATAAAGTGTCATGATCCAGCAGTTATGACAATAACATGCAAATGGTCATGGTCCCTGTGTCTTCCTGGTGAGGCTACATGTTTTGTTTTGTTTGGTTTTTTTTGCTCTTCTGTCTTTGCTCTGCCTGGGCGGAGCTCACTGTGGCTCCCACTCACCGGCCAGTAATCACGCACCTGTGGCTCATTATCCTGCCTTCCCTGGCCACTACTTAAGGCGGTGGCTCACAGCTTCTCGCTGCTGGACCGTTGTTTAGACACACGTTAGCGCCCATCATCTCTCATGTTTTCCCCAGTGGTTTCCTGGTTCTGCTTGTTTGTACATAGACTTCCTGGACCCGTCCTGTAACCCTCTTCCCTGATTCCTGAGCGTAAGTGTTTGGTAGTTTGGTGTCGGGTGTTAGTACAGAGCAAGTGTGCGGAGATTGGGATGAGTGGAGCGTGGATCCGCGAGCGAGTGTGGAGCACCTTTCCCCTTCCTGCCTGTGGATGTCTGGAGCCCTGACCTTTCCACTCACTTTGTATATAGCTCACTTGGTGTTGTAAATAAGAACTGTTTGATTTAATCCCAGAGCCTGCGCTCGAGTCCGTTCCTTCAGCCTTGACACAGAAAGAAACACACAGAAAGAGCCCAGCTGGCTGACTAATTCAAATCCGGGGCTTGCTGTGCCACCCACCCCTTTAGTAAACTTCCCATCATGAGAATAACTGAGAAAAAATGCATTCTAATATATGATAACAGTGTCTCTATGACAACCAGACACAGAACACCTTTTCTTCTGCTTAGGATCCTTTAAAGATCGATAATCTGTTTGGTAGCCATACAAATGCCACTGAAAATTCATCTGGCAGATTTTCAATCCTGAAATGTTCCTTAAAACAACTCTGCAACATCTTCCTGGTTGGATGAATAAGAATTCATTGATTTGTCAGAGGAAAATCAATCAGCCCGTCTTTCTAGTTTAAGGTGACACAAGGTGATGGAAAAATACAGCTTCATTGTACTTTATGTACCCAGAAGGAAGTAGTACAGACCCAAGGACACTAGTTGTCAGCTATTGGTTGTCAGTGTTCAATTGAAAAATTTGTGAAAATAACAGATTTTTTGTTTTCACTGTGATATACTCTGTTGGTGTCGGTGTGATTATTTAGTAACAGAGTATATGGGAAATGTCATAAAGAAGCAATAAAATAAAACATTTCATTAAAGAAAATGAAAACAAGTGCTGTGTAAGAATGCTTCACCGTATTTACCCTTTTATATGTTAAAAAAAAAAAAAACATTGTAAAGTTTTTATATCTACAATTGTCTGGTAATAGCAACCCACAATCTCTATATACAGTAAGTAGTAAATTGGCCTGCACATTAAACTGCAGTCTAGAATATACATTTTTAGCTTTCTCTTCACAGTCATTTGTGATACTGAGTGCATTTTTAGGATACAAATACTTGCTCCTTTCTTCACCCAGTGAGGGCCGGAGTTACCTTAATTGCGCAAGGGTTGTACAGTAATGTGGCCGTATGAGATATATATACATATATATATATGAGCACAGGATGACGTGCAAACAAATGAGACTTTCTGACAGTTTTTAAAATGCCAAATATCTGCCTGGCAGCAAAGACAAGTTGCTATCCTAAGGGACATTTAGCATGGCAGCCTTTCAGCCATCTGTGAATAGGGGGATTGGTTTATTTATTTATTTGCTAATTAGGTCCTTTCTCCTTGTTCTCAGCCAGCACTTTTTTTTCAACTGTCCAAACTATACAGACTGTCTGAATCTTCTATAATAGTTCCAATGCAACGCCTACATAGTACGTGACATGCAGAAAGGATAACTGAATAGTTATAGACTGAAATTCATGTAAGGCCAGCATATATATTCCTAAAGTGTAATGTGATGTAAAGGGGTTTGAATGTAAAACAACCATAGGCATGTTTGCACTGCACCCAGACTGAGAGGAACACTTATTCTGAGGATATAACATGTCTATTTGAAGAATACATTTAATACAGAAGATCCCAGTAAAATCCCTGTAAAATGCTCTCTGAGATGTTTTAAATCCAGGAAGGGTTTGCTGAGGAGGCACATTCCTTTTCAGCAATGGCCAATTTTAGATGCAGACTAACACTTAACAAAATATCCAGTAAAACCACTGCAGCTTTGTAAGACTTCTGCTTTGCTCAATAGCACAATATTTGATGAGTTACAGCAGGCAAAGAGCATGTGATCTCTGCAACCTTCACTATTTTTACCTGGATGAAATTAAATTTCTGTCTTTTGAAGATCTGTATGGAATTTTTTCATCTTCAGTGAATTCCTGGCAGTAGAAAGGTGACAGGAAATTAGAAAATGACAAAGATGGGGAATGATATGCTACAGAGGTTCCCAACCAGATGCAAACTGGGAAAATTTTGGCTGAAGGGTGAAGAGATCAAACGTGTAAGTATTCAGTTTTACTTCTTTATTATCATAGAGTGTATTAGTAATTTGTACAGTACATGTTTTAGCCAAGGTCTGAAAATCTAATAAATCTCAGCTTGTTTCTATTTGAACTTTTTGCAATTCTACATGAAAACAGTCATTCTGAGCTTTGGAAAGTTGAACACATGAGACAGCTGATTTAGGCACATTTTGGATAACTAGAAATTAAAATAGAACCTTAGAAGGTGTGCCCTACACTACCTACACTACATACTTACAGTAACATTCACAGATGAAAAACTGCAAGCACTTGCAAGTGGTTACTCTAAAGTGGTAATAAATACAAAATATGCACATTTAATGGGAGACAGACCGCTACCATCACAGCTCATAATAACCATTCCGTGGATGGTCAGTAATGACACTTGATATGAGAATACACAACATCCTGTTGAGAATAATCCATTACACACCACAAATGACTTTCAGGTATACCATTTGTCTCTACAACTGGGATTGCAGATGCAGACTTTAAGGGGGAGGGTCAAGAAGTCATTACTATGATAATGCAATGCAAAGACCGGAGGCAAGGAGCCAACAATTGATCTTGAAATTGGCATACTGTCACCATGACTGGTCTCAACTCCATTGAGATAAACAAATGTGCAGCCTAAAAAAAGAACAATCAATCCTGCATCCTCGGGCTCCAAAGCTGGTAAAATGATTATTTTCCGTGACGTTATCAGATTAAAATGTAAGTACCTTAAAAATGCCAGGACTATTCAAGCTACAGTGAGGTTTTAAATTTGTAACTGTCAGCGCCTGAGTACTGGGATGAGACAATATCATGATCGCTGAAAAATACAAACCATAATGTATTCATTTTATTTAAGGTCAAGTTGTATGGAATTTACAACAGCACACAATAAAAACTGTATTATTTGTTTTATGCTTATTTATGGTTAGTTTGTGGTGATCACAGATTTTTTCTACGATTTGTCTGATGTCAAACCGTTTCAAGGTCAGAGTGATGGGGCTGCATCTCGAGAGATAGAACATGAATTCAAAATAGACAATTGCATCTAAATAAACTGGTTCTTGGATTAGAATAAATGGTGCCGTGTTCTGGTTTCCCTTCTATGACTACCCATTGCTGTTGCTCTTTGACTTTGGTAATAACAACCGATTTACTGTTTTTGTCTTTGACAAGAGCCTTTACAGCTGTCACAAAAGTCATATTTAATCCATCCACCCAACAGTAAAATATTTTTAGAATCCCAGAATTGACCACAACGATTAGGTTTTGCCACTCTTAGCAAACAAGTGCAGGGCGAACACTCAAGCATTTAAAGCCCATTTCATTTAAAGGAATATCCAACAAATGTTGTCTACAGAAGACATCAGGGACAAGACTGCAGATACATACTGTACATAACATTGCTGAAGCTTATCCAATTAAGACATAACCTTTGCGCTCAGTGTGGAGGTCAGTGGAGAAGCGGCTACTGAGGGTTCACACAGTGCTGACTTAATCCCTGCATCAGATGTGCTGAATCTTAACTCACATTGCTACATAGTTGCATCATGTTGAAGAATAATGTCAGGTCACCGCTGTCTATTAGATTAGATTTAGGTTCTGGATTTCTACGTTTGCATAATACATTTAAAGAATTCAGCCAGTGCTCTTTACCAAATCAGCTGAGTCTAATAAGCTTGAATTTTTTCCTCATCAGTGATAAGCAAATAGTTAAATGGATATGGTTTGAATGCATTATTCCTCTTTTCTTAGGATAAATGATAGAAAAGTGCTTTATAATGAATGATAGCTGTTTGGGAGCTTGGGGATTGCATCCAGCAATCCACAGCTAGGAATAAATCAGGCATAAATATTATATCAACCGAATATGTGCTGTAAAGCATATACTCATTTGTTATGGGAGGATCTGGAATGGTGCAACACTTGGCTTTATTTCTTTCATTTTTTTTAAGGCAAAGAAGTAACAAAAATACAGTGACCCAGATCTACAGGTGTAAACAAACAAGTCAAGTTGATGCAAATAAATTTTCTGCTAAGAGTTATTTTATTTATAACGAAAAATAACAGAAGTACATCTTTAAAGCATGTGTAATGACTATAAAAACAAACAAACATGACAAAACATATCAAGAGCAAATGCCTAAATCTTTCTTCCAAAAAGGTTGCTGTAATCATTATTTGTATACTGTATACAACACAACCAGTTTTTTTAACTTCTCTTGTTATTCTAATTAAACTGAATCTAATTGCACTCTTGCCTAACCTTTTATTTTTTGTGTTCAACAAACCAAACATGACCCACTGGCAAGTAATACACCGAGTCACTGCTTGAAACATTTCAATTTCTGTTGTCAACTTTTTCCCATTAAGGACTTTGTCTTGATGGAACTTAATCAGAAATTACTGACTTGGGTCAAAACCTGCCACCTTTAGTCATTTAATATGTCTGGGCATTGGACTCATTTATTGGCCGTGGCATGCAAAATTAAGGTAGCTCACAGCAAGGGTTTTGGTAAAAATGGAGATTCATTAAAGTTCATTCTAATGCCTCAAGGGAAATCAACAGTGATAGAGTCAAAGGGCTTTACCGTAATCCAGTCTGCCCAGATGTGAGTAATACAATCAGCAGTGCATTATGAGTAATAAAGTGGAGAATATTTAGGCTGCTCAAAGACTTGAGGGGGCAATCATTCAACAGGGAAATGATTCACATAGACAAAGACCCTCTGTCTCTGAGTCGTCATGCACATCCTGAAGTCCCTGAAGTCAAGCTTCAGTTTTACTCAGGTGGCTAAGTTGGATTTTGAAGTAACAACCACTTCACTGCATATATTTATGAATAATTTACCATCAATAATACGATTCTGTGTAATGGCTTTGATTAGTTAGATATGGTCAATATAACATTCATGCAACTCTAGTATTAATAAAAACGTGTCCTTAAAGCCAACACATCCTTGTGCCTGACAGTGGCAGTTTATTATAGGCATATCTATGTTTGACGTCCATGTTCATATACTTGTCACAGGCATTAGTCTGAGGCACAGACCGCTTCCAATGACTCCACTTTATGCCCAAATAATTAAAGTTTTGGTCATCAAATTCATTTTCCACCCCACGTCCCAAGACCTCAGAGGAATCGTTTCAGAGTGGGAAAATGCAGTATCAGCATTTAAAGGCAATGGCCGTGATTTATAATGTTTTGTCAAGATTTTACTTGGAAAGAAGCTATAAAGCTTCATTTAGTTTATTCTGCACTGTGCTCAGCACTTATTAAAAGGTTGGCTTTTTTATTATTATTAAGAACTTTTGCATTTTGTTATTTTACCAGTGGCAATGATTTGAGTTTCATTGTATTAATATTATTTTTGTAAAGGTTTAAATATGGGTTTCATAGATAATTATTAATTTGCTGCTGCTGTCTTTTATGTGAATTTAGGTTATTCTTTGTCATTCAGGAGTGGATTTAGCTTAGACAGAAGGGACTTATGAACTATTAGTTTGGAAGCCACTTTGGATTTGTGCTTGTTGTTTGTGTTGCTTATAATATCTGACACATTTCTGTGCAAAACATAGACCTGCTTAACATTCATTCATGTTAGTAAGGTATATAATGCACATAATCCACAGTATACAATGCACCATTTACAGTTTAGGTGAGTGACATTAAGATGTTACAATGCAATGTGGCATTCTTTCTACTTGTACCACCCACCTAAACATTAATCTAGAACAAGTTACCCGTACTCATAACAACACTTTCTGATTGTAGAGGCTCACACTACAATGGGCCCACACTACAACAACAGCTTATTAGCAGCTTAAGGAACATGACATAGAGTCCAAGGTACTGGCAGAGCCTCCAAACTCCACAAATCTCAATCCATTAAGGGATTTACAAAAACAAACAAAATCCATTGAAGCCCCTCCCCACAACTCACAGGACCCAGAGGATCTGCTGTGAGAGTATTTTTGCCAGACACCACTGGACATCTCCAGATGCCCCATGTTGAAGCCAAAGGGTCAGAGTAAAGCAGAAGAAGGGACCAGTACATTATTAGGTAGCTGGTTTTAGTGTTGTTTCTGACTGGTGTAAATCCCAGTACAGCCCGTAGAATATGTTTTCTTTGTCCTACATCTGTCAAAGAAGAGACTTTTCTGTCAGCTGACATCCATAATTATTAAATTGTGACCAACAAAGATTCTACATCATTCCCTGACAGCATCGTTTGCTGTCATACATCAGTAGTTTCGGTGACTCTTTGATCAGTAAACCACCAATGTTGGTAGGCTTTTCCCCAAAGAAGTGCACAGGCTGCCAAACACATCAAGTCTTTTTAATTTTTTTAAATTTTTTATTTATGACTGATTTCCTGGAGGCATGTGGAACTTGCAGATTTTCTTTAAAGTCCCACATGGTTGCAGAGGATGCCCCGTGCACAGCGGCAGTTTTCTTATAGCTGGGAGTATTATTAGACCGGTATCAAGCTCTGAAAAGCAGCAAATCTTTTATGTTTGCTTCATGTCCTAAATGGCTCATATCCTAAATCATCACTACATTAAAACCAATAAATGAAGTATAATGAAGTATATGCTCTTTCTTTTCTTGGAATTATGAGATTTATTAAGCAAAGAGACTGAACTAGCACGTTTCAGTACCATGGATAGAGACAGATGAAGCAACTCTGATCAACACTTTCATTCACACACACACAGTGAGCAAGAGGGCTTTGAGTGTTTCAGCACCATGGGTGGATACACAGAGAAACTTGGTTTTGAATGTTTCATAACTGTGGACAGAAACAGAGGAAACAAGACTTGAGTGGTGCCCAAGTCAATTGCTAGATACAGAACACATGCCAGACGGGTTTTTGTTGCAGTGCTTCGGATTGGGGGGAATCCCCCCCCCCCACTGCAACCCAATATAAACATGTAGCCCAGACGTAAAACAAAAAAAAGTATCAAAATTACCAGAGATTGCATGTTTAGACTGAAAGGTAAAGACTCCTTATATATTTGTATATATGTGAGCATTTTACATATATTGAAATTAAGAGCTTTTAGCCAGTTTGATGCTTAATTTCAATCTTGCTGCAGGCTTGTGGGTTCAAATGAGAACAAAACAGACTAATTCAATTACAGATTGTACTGAACGGGAAAGCGCTCTGAGGTTAAAACACTTCTAAAATCTCCATCAATACACGATCTGAATCTTGATTGCCTGTTTCATATCACAGAGAAGCTGCTGAACAAATAATTCAAGGCAGCCTGGAGGGATTCATTGATGAAACCGCAAGACCCTCTGATATGTTGCATTTACCAAATGCTTTATGGAGTGTCTCTGCTTTTGAGCATCCAGACATTAAAGCCTGACCATATGAAGCAAAGCTTGTGCTTCTATTTGTGTTTGCTTGTGCTTGTTAAGCAACTCTCTGATGACCCCCACCCCCACATGCCTCTATAATTAACCTAAAGATAATTCCTGTTACAAACACCACAGTGGCCCTCATTAGGGCTCTGTTGTCCATTAGATGCGACTTTTATGCATTTCATGTTGCTCTCATTTCTTCCCACAGACAGGTGCAGAACACTATAAATTCCAAATTAAATTCAGTCCATAGGTTCTCATTTGAGCTTGTTTTTCTGTAAATGCCTTGTGCTAGACATGCAATCTGTCCTTAGTGTAGTGTAGCAAAAAGTTGAGAAAATATGCAAATAGCTTTTGATGAAGATAGGTTATAAAGAAAAAAATAAGGTTTTTCATTACTTTGCCTGAGTTCCTCACGTATTCACATTTCTGAGATATGTGATTTCTTATCTGCTGTTACCCTATAGCATGCAGCTGTTCACACAGTAGATCATAGCATGATTTAGCAGGGTATCGTGAAAATCCTTTATGGTATATTACAATACTTTCATGTATACATTTTACATAATGAACATGTTTCCCCAAATGAACGTTAACACAGATATGATCATAGAGGCGGTTACAGGCTTAACAGGCCATGTAATGTGATTAAAATAAACACACCATGGGAAAGATCGACTGGGAGTTCCTTTACATTAGAGCTACATGTTTTTTTTTACCTTCGTTTCCACATCAGTGAGCTTCACATTACATATGTTAAGCACACAATGCGTTCAAATGTACCTATATGTAGAAATCAGTGGTGCATGGGGTATGATTTAACCACTGCATTACAGAGGGGGTCATTTAAAGGAGCGACAAGTTACGGTATGCATGCGTGCACTGCTAAAAGGATGTTTAGTTGGACTTAAGCAGTTATATAAAACCTTTATTCAATGCAGAAATCATCTTGCATGATTCAAAAAAAATATTCACTCATGAAAATAGCTTCTGTGCAATACATTTGATAAAGTGCTAATTGTCACAAATTTCTGTTCACTCAGCAGTTTGTCTGTTACAGTTTTTCGGTGATTGCTTATAGTACATTGTGCTGAAACTGCATTTTTTGTTCGCCAAAGCCATAAAGCTTTGTACGCGTTTAAAGTAACCATATATGCTACATTAACTCTGACTGGTGTGAATATGAATTCCATCATTTGAGCCCAGCTTTGATTTCACCTACACTTTTGTTCGGCAGGTTTAATCTGCTTTGTGAAAAACGTGACTCAGAGGATCACTGACTGAATCGAGCATGAACACGAGCTCAAGAATTAAACACCCCAGCACAATAATATTTATTAATCTGGCGAAGGTTTGCTGAATCTGCATTCTTGTTCTGAAGAATGATCCCGTTTCACAACATATACACTTTATTTCTCAGCCCTTTAGTAAAACTACATATTTCAACGACACTCGAGGCCACAGAGCATTTCCGCTGCAGTGCCTGGGGACGTGTTCTTTGCACAAAAGCATATGATTCACTCCTCCCAGTGCAAGGATTTCAGCCAGGGAACCCTTATCTTTTTAATCTTCAGTCTAAACACCCCCCAACTGTCTCGTCTGAGCCATTCAGCTGGGGGGCACTATTAGAATATTTTTGCTCAAGGCACTGAGATATTTCAAGGAAATAACAGCAGGGTACAGTGAAACTTTGGCATAGGAGTAAGGGTGAGACCACAGCTTGGAGGTTCACACTGAATGCATAGTGGCAGCAAACTTCCCCAGTGCCCCAGTGGCTCTGCGACATATAAACCTAATGCTGAGCTGTTGCAGTGGGAACCCTGGCAGCAGTACATGAGCTGCCAATCATTAAAGAAATGACTGAGTCTGCACGGAAATGGGTATGGAAGAAGTGACTCATTTCATTCCTCTGTGTCCTGGTTGCAGCACCTCAGGTGTACTGCATGCTTTGAAGAATCGATTTGATACAGGAAAATGGTGTTTATATGGTTGATAAGGCATTTACAAAATGATCCCCCAAAAATCGATATTTCTAATAATTGTTTATAATCTAATCATTGACAAACGAAAGCAGCAGCAAAGCCTTGTTGCTTAAATGTCAATATAGTAAAATCTCTGTCCAACCTCTGTATGTTGAGTTGTTAGTTTTGTCCTTTTTTGCAAGATCATGAAAAAATATGCATGCCAGCATCAGATATCTCAAAAGACCGACATGTTTAGTTTTTTGTTTTTGTTTTGTTTTTTTAAGCTAAAATAGTCAGTCAAGGGCTTTGAGAGAAAGGGCTGCTGTTTGTCCATAAAAAGTGCAGCTGCACTTCAAGTAAATTTCAAAGGCAATATAGTACCAGTCTAAAGTTTTTTAAACTTCTATAACAAAGATTTTAAGGTTCCACAGTGCAAAAAATGACTGCAATATATCTCCAGGGTTTGATAAGGTTGTTGATCATTACCAGTGAGGCAGCCACTACTGAGCCAAGAACCCAGCTTTTCTCACTTTCAAAAATCTCTGTACTGTTGGAATGACCTCAGCAGTTCTCATATTTTCAGCTGCTCAGTGATGGATGGCAGTGCAGGAGCCACAAGAAATTTTGCTCTAAAGCCAAAAAAAGCAAATGGAAGATTATTAGACTACTTAGCATTTGATAGATTTCTTCTTCACTTGATGTTTCTGTTACCCCCCTCTAATTAATGTGACTTTAATATTTATGTCAGTTGCAGTTTGCCACGAACTGTGCTGTAAAAGCTTTTGATGCTGGTGAAATTCTGGTAGCGGTTGATCAATGACATACAAGCCTTCATGCCCCTGTCAAGATCCATGCTCATTTATACTATAGACAAATAATATGACCCTGGTTTCCTCCTCAACAGTTCACTTGATATAGGATATAGTCACTTATTATAGCTTAATGAGTAAGTAAGTCGAAATGGCAACAACAACCTAGTTGATATTTATCAAAAAAAGGGCCAAATAAATCATCAAGGGAAATGTCACACGCAGCTGTAACCTTTTAGAGGGGCTAACCTTTGAGGTTTAGTGACACGATGGAGAATCATTTGGTGGAGGTGGAGTGTTGCTGAGTTGTAATGAGGGCCACTGTGGTATTTGTAGCACGAATTATCTTTAGGTTAATGATTTGGGAGCATCATCTGGTATCTCCTTAGCACACAAGTGCTGCAGAAACAAGGACAAACAAAACCACAAGCTCCAGCATATGCACAGGTTGTAATGCCTGACTGAACGCACAAACGCATGACAGGATTGGTAAATGCAAAGACTATCTTTTGGTTTCATCAGTGAATCCCTCCTGGCTCAGTGGATTCTTTTGATCTGCAGTTTCTTCACGATATGAGGCAGCGAGTGAAGACTCGGGTCCTGCATTGATGGGAATTTTAGAAGTGTTTTAAACCACAAAGCACTTTCCCACTCACTACAATTTGTAATTGAATTAGTCTTTTTTTTTTTCCTTCTTTGTTTTGAACCCACAAGCACAGAGCAAAATAGAAGCGTAGCTTCCCGCTGGCTGCAAACTCTTGATGCCGATTTAGGTAAACATCACCATAAATGTACATGTAATAATCCACAGGAGTCTTTACCTTTTAGGTCAAACACATGACTGTAAACAATTCATCAGTGATATGTTTGGTCATCATCACACATCATTTCTGTAGCCTATGCACTTTGTGCAGCTTTGCCTGCATGATGAAACATCTTGCCCCAGGTTTAAGTCATAAAAGTGAAGCTGCTGGGCCAGAAAACCACATTTTCTGAGTAGGTAATCATGACCATTAATCATGCCGGCACACTTCTCTTTCCCATTGGCCAAAAAGAATAGGTCATGGCTAAAGACTGTACCTCCACACTGGAATACTCAACCCCCTCCTCCCTCATTTCACCTACTCAAGGCCATTTGTGCCACAGTCCCATGAAATACCTGATGGGTGGTTGTCAAAAAATAAATAATGAAATATTAAAAGCTATCTATATAAATATCACATCTTTCCTAGCATCCTAACATTTTTCAGTAACTGACAATAGCAGCTAATTTAATGCCCTATGTTAATAGATCTTGCTAAGAGGCTTAGCATATTGATTTTATGTGAGTTTATCTTTCAGCTGTCAGGAGATATCTCTTATGGTAAATCTATTTGGGATTTTTTTTCTGTTGCACTGAATCCATTTTAAGAGTTAAAAATAGATCTATGGATATTTACCTTATAGACCTTTCTTGAATGTAATTTAGCTGGTTTGCAGAGGTTCCCCTAAATCCTTGAAGCAATAAAAATTAAAGCAAATCGCTCAACCTCAGTAAGATAAAAAGTGTGTTCTTGAGTGAAATCAGTTTTACTACTTTAAAAATGCAATGATTTGTTTGTTATGTCAATATCTTGAAATAAGGTAGGCCGCTCATCTAGTTTCAAGAGTCAAATCGATCTGCGAGAGCTCTTTACACAAGTTAAATTGCCTTAGCAGCAAGTGACATTCACTCCTTGTTGAGTAATGTTGCAAGACAAGACAAAGTGACTTGTTAAAATGAGCAGTTTTAACAAGTCACACAGTCATTGCACGTCCGTTTCAATGGCCTTTGATGCGCTTAAATGTTGTCATTCCGTGTCACCCATTGAGATCTGACTCAGCTGAGGCCAGATTATGATTGTATTAGGTCACATGCATAATATGATTGCTGTTTGTTGCAAACTGCCATATTTTTGAGACAGAATAAGGTTTGTCATTTACCCTGTAGGTCCATTGAATTCTTAAACAAAGACTGTCAAAGCCTGTGACCTGATACATAGCAGCTTTATTGCTGTTGCTGAGAATATTGCTGTCATACTGTGCTGATACTGGATAACGACTTTTTTCACGTGGGGAAAATAACTCATAAAAGTAGTTATTAGACCTACCGCTAATTTAGAATCGGAAGCGATTAAAACTGAGACTTTATCTTGTCAGCGCAGCATTTGCAATGCCGACTGTGAAGGTAAAACCACCTAATGCTACAGAGGTCTATCATAGCAGCTTTTATGTCTCTGAGGCAAGGTTAAATATTACATGCTCAACCTCTTCATCTTTTTGGTATATTTAAAAGAAATACTATATTTGTGTGCTTTCCAGTGAGTAGGTTTACCAAAGTCAATTCTGCAAGAATTTCACATGTTCTCCCATAATCTCCCATATTAGCCTCTCTTCACTGGCTCCTTGTTAAAACCAGATTGACTTTAATATCCTTCTCCTCACATACAAGCTCTTGTATAATCATGCCCCCATCATCAAATTTTGCAAAAACAAGGCATCGGTAGAGCTATAAGGTAGAAACATGATATATCTCAGCAGGTTGTGCAGTTGCCTTTATGCAAATTTGAGGAAATCAGACACATTCGGTCTTAAGAAGAAAGTATGGAAAAAAGGCTGAGGTATACCAAATTATGCAAGGACTGGACTGAAAATCTGCAGCAGATCTTAAGACATGGTAAAAGCTTTGTCATAGGGATACCTTTCAGCCAATTGTGTTTTCAGTGGAATTAAAAGTACCGTGAGATTGAGATTCATCATGCAATATAATCTGGAATTACTATAAATCATGGATTGACCTTCCTAGAGCCTGGACCTTGAATTTATTGAAGCAGTGTGGGATTAACTTAACAGAGAATGGAACAAAGAGGCAGTTAACATACAAAGAAGAGCTTTTAATGGCCTCCAAGAAGTCTGGAGAACTAAGTTTGAAGATTACTTAAAAAAAACACTTTCGTATGAGAGTTGAGACTTTGGTGATCATACCAAATATTTACTTTTAAGATCATTAAAACTGTTCAAACTCTTTTATTGTGTCTATATGTATGTTTTCATGTTATAGACATAATATAAAGAACAGATAAATATAAAGAACAATGGCTATAGACTTTTGCACAGTATTGTATATGTAAGGTTGTCTTACATTTTTCATATGTTAACATGCTGCCATCATTGTAAAGGATGTAAAGGATCTCATAGAAGCATAAAATCCCAATAGAGCACTTCAGTGTCAGATTGCACTCTCTCTCCCATGGAACCAGCTCCCACTTAGGAGTTCTCAGAAATAGGTATCCTGTTAACTTTTAAGATTTGGCATAAAATTTTCCAATTTGATAGAGCTTATACTGTAATTAGGGCTGGATCTGGTGGCCCTGAACCACGTCTTCGTTATTCTGCTACAGGTTTCTGGGACACTTCCCATGATGCACCCAGAATGAGTATTTCTTATCCACTCCGATCGTTTCACTCACATGTCATGCATCAGTGAACAGATGGAATGTCATTAAATTTCTCCCACAGTCTGTGTTTTGTCCTTTCTCCATATCTGATCATCATTTTTCTCTTCCCCCCCCC
>NW_005187438.1:1779343-1786813 GCF_000239375.1 Pundamilia nyererei | reverse complement strand
CCCCAGTTGGTTGTGGGTGATCACTGCCCCTCCCTGAGCCCAATTCTGCCAGAGTTTCTTCCTGAAAGATTTCCTTGCCACTGTCCCCAAGAATTTGCTTTCAGGTAGTCGGCTGATTGTTGGAGTTTCTATACAACACTATAAGGTCTTTATCTTTCAATACAAAAGGCAACTGTTTTTGTGCATTAACCCTAAATTTTGGATAATAAATGACATTATTTTTATTGTGAAAGTTCCATTTGTCAAGATATTAATTGAAGTATTTTAGAGAGGGAAGGTTACAATAACTTCCTGCATTATTACAAACAGACCTTGTTTGTCATCATTTTATAATAATAAAGAAGTATTTACATTGATCCAACTTCTCAAGGATTTCATTAAAGTCTGATATTAGGCTTTGAAACCTGAGTCTATGTTAAAACCTTCACTTTGAGTGGAATCCCCACAGTGAATTGAAGCAGGCACTTAGATACTCCAAAAACAGAGCACAACTTTGACAGATTGGGCGCATCCACAAACGTATGCACCACAATGTTTGAATGCCTGTGTGTGTGTGTGTGTGTGTGTGTGTGTGTGTGAGTGAAAGAGTGCGTGATGTTAATTACTTAAACTGGCTTGGATCAAATATATTGTCATCCTATTACGTTGACACACTCGAAACAACAACATTTGTCTTTCTCTGGTATGTGTCATATATATATAGATATATCACTTTCTGTTTTTTGTTTGATTTTCTTTCCCTAACACAACAGTGGAGTTTGCTTTGAGCAATCTCTCGGCAGATCAGCTGTGGAAAAACTGGACCTTTTCAAAACAACATCCACTTCACTGGCCACATGAAGGTATTTCTGCCTCTTGAGGCATTAAACTGTGATTTTGATCTTCCATTTTTGAACCATTTTTGCTTTACTGCATTCCAGTTTTCTCTTAAATTTGTGAGAGAATAATTTTCATTTCAAAAAGAAAGAAAGAAAGAAAGACTTTTCCTCTGTTCTTTGTTGATCAGTATCTTTGCAATATATTAACAACACCTGAACGTACAAGGAGATTAGTATGGACGCAAGGAAAAGATAGCAGACATTTGTATTTACCCACTGGACCCATTGATCAAAGTAAACACATGGCTGGTAGAATGAATGTGCCCCATGTGGAATGAATCACTGGGGATCAATGAAATGAGACCAAACAGGTTACAGCCTGTCTCGCAACTAGGTCTCACTTTCTTGTCACATTCAGTAGGTTGGTTGGGAGTCCTTGGAGTCACATGTTAATGCACTTTATCATTTTGTGGAGGGCTATCATTGTGAAACGGGGCATTTTAATCCAAAAGACATTACTTCTTAATTCTATCTGAGTTGTCACACAGGGGACAACATTCCTAGCCTTCTTGGGAAAAGTGATACAAATAGTGTGAACAGATCTTTCAGTCCTTAAAAGGGACACATTTCTACATAAGTATTGTAGACATGTAGTAATTTAGGGGGGTATATGTAGAGCTTTAAGCCAGAAACTTTATATATCTCACAATATTGTGAAGTTTGTCTTGAAAGTTGGGGAAATTGGAAAAATCCCTTCTTAAGAAGGGGAAGCACTGAAAAAAGGCTAAGGCATACCAAAGTATGCAAGAACTGGACTAAAAAGCAGTGGCAGCAGATCTAAAGACATGGTGGAGACTGTCATAGGGATGCCTTTCAGCCAATGGTGTTGTCAAAATTAATGGAAACAAAAGTACTGTCAGATTTGGATTCACCATGCAATACAATCTGGAAATACTATTAGTCATTTGTTGGCCTCCCCAGAGCTCGGACCTCAACATTACTGAATCATCTCAACACAGAATGGAACCTATATTTATATTTAGATATTTGTGAATGTTTGGTACCTGTTGCAGATAGCAAAGAAAGAATGTAATTCTACAGTGACACAAGTTTCTTTATTGTATTTATACACAACTTAAAGTTCATCCCAAAAGGTTGATTCAATTCATCTGGACATAGCGTTTTCAGTGGGAGAAATGTTTCATCACTCATCCAAGTGACTTCTTCGAAGTACAAATATACCATTTATATGGTTTGGGAAACCTGCAGTCAGCTGAGACTGAAGTAGTCACTTGGATGAGTGACGAAATGTTTCTCCTGCTGAAAACGCTACGTCCAGATGAACAGAATCAACCTTTTGGGATTTACTTACCTGGATTTTTGAGCATGCGTCAAGACAACTTTTAAAGTTTAAACCCAAACAATGTGTAGTTCAACATTTCAATCCTTATTTTCAGTGCTGCCTTGAAATTCTGAGCACTGTAATATGTTCCTGTGGACTTTTATTATACTGTAACCATATTGGTTGTCTATATGACAAGAAATAACCATTTCAAACAATTTGCTCTCAGTGTCAAATATTGCCTTGACCCATGTGGCACAGATGAAAAGAACACGTTATGCATATCTCACATATGCGATCCTATTTGGTGCCTTGGAAATGGGAATGTGTTGGTAAATAGTAAAGGTAAGTTTGCACGGTCAAAAATACAAAACGATACACAGAAGAAAAATAAGGTGAAGGTCATAAAGAACTGGAAAAGTTCCAGATGTGAAAAGTTTGTTATAAAACCAAATACCTTTGTTCTCATTGCTAAGCAGATAATTCTAGCTTCTAAAATAGAGACAAACAGATGTATGAATCACAGACGCTCAGCTGGTGAAGGTGTTTTCAAACTAGAGGAAGCATCTCGGATTTGCCCAGAACTGTTGTTGCTTTGTTAGACCCCCTCTCAAACAGCTTTTCTATCTTTTCACTTCCAGCTGAGTAATGATGAAGAAATGCCATCAAAGTAATCTTTTAAAGGGCACTTCCCTAGACACACAAAGAGGATCTGGAGCCATGATGCTCCCCCAGGGACACATTCAAAAAAAAAAAAAAAACTCTTAAAGTGAGCAAAACCTCAAAGGTGGAAAACATTTACAAAGCCGCTTACTTTCCTAACTTTGTTCTTTTCATTTTCCCCCTCAAAGTTCCAGCTTTATTAAATTGTCTTACTCTCTGCACTACATTTTGTCTTCTCCCCTCCATTACTTTGAATATAAAAGTTTTTATGTGAAATACTGAAACGCTTCTTTTTAATTGGTAAAATGCAAATAAAGAGAACGTTCTCTTGCAGAGAGTGAAGTTCCCTCTCGTATTCACAACTTCCTCACTCTTAAAGCAAGACAGTGATCAATCATCCATTTGCCTTTAACACTAGGCTTCTTAAAGTACAGCCACTTGGAGATTCATTTTCTTGATGGTTCGGAGTGTTATTTTCTAAAAGAGGCAGATGTCAGCTAGGGGTTAGAATAAAGGTTTGAGTTTCTTCTGAATGCAGTTTGACATGTCAGTAGAAACACATTTTGGCAGCTTTTCCATCTGAAGGAAATCTATCGCGCACAGACTGAAGACAGACAAAGAAGGCAGAGCTTTATGATTGTATAGAGAAGATAAACATCAGTGTTGCCTACACTGCTGACTAAATATAGCTATTGCATCACTGAAAGTTAATGTTTATTTTTAAGCAGCAAATATAAAAATATGTTGCAGCCTTAAAATTGGAATGATCTTTCAACCCTGTATTTCAAGGTATTTGAGAAGTGTAAAATTCTTGTTCTCATTTAAAGTTTCATGTCGTTCATGTCAAGCAGAGTTCAGTCTGTGGCATGAAAGTAATTTAGCACTGGCACCATTATACTTATTGTATTCCAGTATCAGGTAGCAGCTGGGTAATTCCACCTATCTGCTGGAGGCATTTTTAATCAACAGCTATACGGAAAGTGCAACAATGGAATCCTGTTAGCTCTGAAACCCAGATGCAGACCATCCGTTGCTAATAGCCCTATTCAAACAAGAGGAGCATTATGTTCATTATTAATGAATTATGCCTCAGCTTCTATGTTTCATGATTTCATTCGCATAATGAAATTTCCTGAACCTCTGCTGGGCTGTACACAATCGTGCACAGTCACAATTTTATAATTGTTAATGTCTGATTAGGTAATGCAGCTCATGTTTTTTGACAATAAGACATATTTGTTCTATATATTGTATTAGTAATCCTCAAACAGTATCTATTTTACTGATCTGACATAAATTTAGTTCCCCCTTTGTTCGGTTGTATTGTATGGACTTCCTAAGACTGAGGCTATTTTGATAAATGTAAACACACAGCTTCATAACAGTGTCTGTGAATGTCTTTTGCGTTATATGTGGAAAATCTAAAGATGGCCACCAAAAGTTCAATAGTGCTCTGTTCACTAAGAGTAACTTTGGGTAAGTTGGTAGGAAAAATACATTAAATCAAGCATATGCTGACAGCTGAATAGATAACCTGACCTGAAGAGCAGACCAGAGTTGTGCACTATGAAGCAAGCTAATGGCAGCCAGTTTCTTTGCTGGCATGGCATAACCCAAAGCCTCAATCTGCGCATGCCTACAAAGAAGAGGACAATTGATGCTTTATGAACTCTTCTTCTGCACAAAATGGATTGATCTTGAGCTGCCTAGAATGAGTCAGGGGAGCAAGTGATGCAGATATATGAAAAATATATAATAATAATAATAATGATAATAATAAAAGAACCCAGTACTGTAGCACAGATGTTACCATAGAAATCTAGCACGGTAAAAACAGAATTGCCCTTATGATGCTGAAACTCTGACTTTAGGTTCAACACACTTTGCCAAGTCATTAATCTGTACGGCCCTCAGGAGTCCTGTCAGGAGCCAAGTTTTAAAAGGATACAGTTGACACAAGATGTCATTAATTAGAAAAATGTCAGCAGAACTTGTTCTAATGTTATCACACTACCAACGGGTGGGTTGCATTTGTTTGTCTTGCTGTTGTTCCCCCCACCCCTATACAGTTTCATGAAAACTGCCTGATATCACGGCTGAACACGGTCACTGCGGAATTGCTGTAATCGAAAAAACAGGTTGATCGCAATCTCTTGTAGTCAATACAATGACTTAGGGAGCGCCAGTGAACTCAAAATAGAACAATTTGGTAAACATACTGCTCTTTATCATACTGCACACCCAATATAGATTTAAATAAATCTTGGTTTCTAATATGTTTATGCCGCAGCTATTGCTCCATTGAAAACAATATGGTTGTTCTATTTCTGGAAAATTAAGATTAATCACGATGTATAATTGCATTCAGGACTCATTCAAAAACAAAAAACTAAACAAAACAAGAAAAAACGAACACTCCCACAGGAATTTATATTGATATTCTATCAAAATTAAAATTAAGCCTCAAAATCTACAAGGTGCAACATTAGCTTTGACATCAGTGGCAGAAAGAGACTTAAAGGTGAACTCTTAGAAGTGCACAGCATGAACACCTCTTTAAAGACAGATTAGCAGGAGAGTTGTGACATCGCTAAAAATGTTGCTTGAGAGAAAAAACAACAACAAAATTTGCATTGGCTAAATCAATGTAAATACAGCCAATCTGATATAAAACTGATGATGCTCTGTTTTTGATTCTTTTAACTACTACTAAATTTTTACGATACCATTTTAAGACAAATATAACTGTTCACATAAACTGTTTACCATTTCATTTATACATTTACAAAATACTGGATTTTTTTTTAAACCACAGTACTGCTGGTGCCCCATTCAAATGAGAATCTTTAACAATGCTGTTAGCCAGAAGTAGAAAAACATGACCGCGTACGGCACACTAAGCCTTGACATGACAAATATCACAAAAAAAAAAAAAAATAATAAAATGAATCTGTTTGATGACATAAAACCAACACTAGAAAGAGTCCAAATCAATTACGGTGAACAAGCGGTGAAATCTGCTTTCTCACGGGTTGTTTTACTCAGTAAACATCACTGTTGAGTGTTGAGGGTGTTGTCTTACTCGATTGAAAAAAAATCTCAACAGTATCACACTCGGAGCCAGACTCTTTGAAATCCAGCTGTGTTGACAATCTTGCGTCAGACTTCAGCTTCAGTGCACCTCAATACTTTCTCATGTAGGAGCACATCAACAGCCAGCCTCACTGAGATGTTACACATTCTTTGTCTGTTCCCTTTTGCTCTTTCCAGCAGCTTGTCTTACACCGGCTGCATTATAAAACAGAGAGTCAACATGAAATCAACTTAAAGCTATGCCACAGAGTATCAAATCAATTCCCTTCCCTCGGGCTGGGGTTGCATATCAACCTCTCGCCACATTTTGCTGTGTGTGTGTGTGTGTGTGTGTGTGTGTGTGTGAGTGAGAGAGAGTATAATAGAGAAGAATGCACTAAAAAAATCTGTCATGCAGTACAACAGTTAACTTCATAAAAATCTTTGTTTTTCACCCCCACCCCCGCCCTACCACCCCCCATTCTGAAGGAAAACAACCAGCAAGAAGGACAATAAGTAACTGAGTGCCTTCAGCAGCATATTTCAACACATTTATACAAAAGCTCCATTTTAAAAGTTAGAAACTGTGATGCATTTTTCCACAGTTCCTGTGATCAACAGTTGGTATATGCCAAGTCCCACTGAAGCAGGATGTACCATAAAATACCGAGAAGTGGGTTTCAGCCAGCAAGTGTGCTTCTGTTTGGCAAAGCAACACAGTGCAGTTTCCTTTGAGCTCCACCAAGAGTTCACTAATTGAATTCACACGTCTCAATATCTCAATGTTTCTCTTTATGAGTTGCTAAAGGAAGAGCTGCCTGCAGACTGTGGGAACCATGATTGCGTTTGGTTGTCTGTGGTGGGGTTTGGGATTAGTAACTTGCAAGGGGACATTAAACTTTATTGTATGCCATCAAGTAATGCTCCAGAAATGTCTAATGTAGCCCCCACCCCCGATGTGTTAAAGACCATTACATAGTTAGCTTTTGGCTGGTTTACTAAGCTACCATAGCAACAGTGTCACCAAATCCTTCCTGAAGAAAAAAAGATCTAATTGCTACTAAATGTGAATTAAACAATAAATTGGGAAGCGACTCATCCACAAGACTTTGAAAGATGCATTCAGTCAGCATACATTTCATACACCACAAACTCTGAAGCTTATGAAGGCAAAGCGCTTTGTTTTGCTCTCACCTTACCTGTGCAGCTTGAGTTCCAGATGGGCGGTTTACAGATGACTGATACTTCAGCTTGTGGATGGTGTACAGGAGGAAACACGTTTAGCAGCAGCAATAGCAGTCAGAGGAGAGGAAAGAAGAAAAATAGGGGAGGAAGAGGAAGAAAGCGCAAATGCTGAATTATGGATGTGGAGGGGAGGTGGTGAGGAGGGGGGCGAGGGAGGGATTCCTCCGCCGCCCTTACTTCCCAGATCGCAAAGCGTGAATCATCTTCTGCATGGATCAAATGGCACAGTCCACTGAAGGGCTGGATCTGCGCAGTGAACAGAGCAGAGGGTATCTGCTGAGGCTGGAATGGGACGCAATGGGGGAGGCGGGGGAGGTGATGGTGGTGGTG
>NW_005187438.1:1772171-1779323 GCF_000239375.1 Pundamilia nyererei | reverse complement strand
GTGTGTGTGTGTGTGTGTGTGTGTGTGTGTGTGTGTGTGTATAACAGGGGTGGGGGCTAGTTATGCTATATGAGAAACAGCCCAGCAGAGGAGTGTTACACGTAGTATGGAGAACCATTCGTCAGCTCAAATATGCAGCAGCTGTTAACTAGCTTCTCTCTCTTTCTTCCTCTCGCCTCACTTCACATTCAGAGTTCAGCTCACCTCTGTTCACGCAGTTTATACTTCAGGTAATCAACCTGGGATTCTTTATGGCAACTGCCTTTCAAACAATATATGTTCTTTCTTAACCCAGACTTTCTAAATACCTTAGCTTGTTTCAACATAGTTCCAAACAACTTTCTTTAGCATCAGATTATATTCTACAAAAGGATGCGGTCCCTGAGCTTTTCCTCTTTGTTTTCTGTCTACACTATTTGCATCACACTGCAGTTTGTTTCTATTTATTTATTTATTTTGGCTATGAAAGGCAAAATTAAAAGAATATCTGGCTCCTGGGAAGCAAAATATAAAGAAATGAGAGGTATAATTTAAGTCTGTTTTATCTTGCAGCAAATTTACCAGACAGCATCTCCTCAACCCATTAGAATTTAAGAAAGTAACCCTCAAGTCCCTCACAGACTTTCTGTAGATGCACACTATAACATTTTAAGTGTATAAATTATATAATGATACATTCTAAACAAGAGCCCTATGGTGATGTGTGTTCCCATGATCTATGAGTGGACAAACAGCAGAACATATACTGTTTTCCAGCAGTATCACGCGTAAATTCAAATTGATATGGTTTCCTTATAAATCTAGAATGTTCGATTTGTTCAGGAAGAGCTAGTTCATTAAACATCTAGCACATATGAACAACATTAACATATTCATTTATATCTGTCTCTCTGGCCACACAGCAAGTTTTGTACCCGCTAACTAATAAGTAAAAAGTCTGTCTGTACCGCAGCTAAATGCTCCACTAAGTTGGTCAGCTAACTTTATTCATTTGAGCTTTTTGAACTGGAAAGTCTATCCCTCATTAAACAACTTCATTTTTGGCTGGGAATGCTGTTAATGAGAATGGTGGAAAGTCCAATGAAGCAGTGTGTTGTACACTCTAAAATGAAAAGCACTGAGCCAAAGTATGTTTAAAATAACATATTTTTTAAAGAACTGTCAGCTGATAATTCTCTGTGGGTGCACCATTATGAGCCTTAAGGTGCTTTCAAATAACACACACTTCACTGAAACTATGGAGGGCAAAAAGTGGAGTAAAAACTTGATACTCTTTCTGAATGAATTATACAACAAAGTACATCCGAGTTTGTATTGAGAGTGCATCAAGAAAACCCTTTCTTGGAAACAGGTTTCCATCTAAGTAGTGGTGTGTGTTTTAACAGTTGAATGGCGTGTAGTACACAGCTTGGAATATGTGTTCCCCCGATAGCTTTATAGATCTATTAAGGCTTTTGGAGTAATGAGGAAAAGAGGTTTAGAAAACAGACTGAAATTTGCTGGTTGTTTTGAAAATTCTTTCTATTTTGGTGGATCCTCTGCTGCTTTCTTGACTAGTGAGCTGAACCAAGCAGCAAGCCCATTTTCCCTTTCATATTACAAAAAATAAAACCCTCAAAAAACACTAAGTACTGCAACCTAAATTGGCTGGATGAAATTTCTTCTACTGCTCATCTTTTTAAACAATGCGAAGAGGAGTCTAGCTGCACCACTTTCTCCTGTGATATGTGTTCTCAGCCAGTGAGAAAAAACATTCAGTTGCTCCAAACACTAAGTGAATTTCCATTAAAAGCTCCTCAAACGTCACCTCCTTCAAAGTAGATCCGCAATCTTGAAAACTGTAAGCTGAGTCTCACTGAAAAACTTCTGTTTGAGCTATATTTCACCTTGTTTAGCAGCATCTACTTATACTTCATCAACCTCAGACTTTATGAAAATAAACCAGAGGTAATAATGCATCTCCGCTATACCGCGAGACAAAAGGCAGGGGTCTGCAACTCGAAGCCTCTCTCGTCTACCATTTGAGAGTTAGTTACATCTCATTACATTATCTTACAGCTTTACTGCTTCCATTCTGCACACTGTGAAAGCTATCATTTACAGTAGAATATAATAAACTGGTTCAAGTGATCATTTCCTGCATTGATTGAATGCTCCGGCAAACTCAGCCCTGTGTTATAGCAGTGCATTTTGAGGCTCTCTGTCTTCCATCCCAGTGCAATATTCAGCTCTGAGAGCATAATATTTTATGGGTGATGGACAAGTGATCACTAGAAAGTGCAGTTCAAGGACACTGCAGCACTGAGCAAGGCTGAGAAAGACTGAAACATTTTGATCTGGCTGCCACTTGAATTCCGTTTGTCTGCTTCTGCATTACAAATGAATATACTTTGGTGTATATCATCCATAATACTGAAATCTCAGATTTAAAAATCTTAAACTTGATTTTAAGGTATTGGGTTTTTATTTTCTTGTTGCTGACTTTTCATACTTAACTGTCGGCCTGTCAAAAAGCTGGCCAGAGGCTTTGTGGAGCAGGCTTTTAGACATAAAAGCCTACTCCAAAAGCTCACGGGGCCACTGAGGACCAAGCTGAGCTGCGTCCTCCATCTTAACCACTGCATGCACAGCCTCAAATGCACGTTGTTCAACCTGCTCCAGTGCAGAGAGCAGAAATACACTGTGGAGGTGAGCCAAGAATACCTGACTTCAGGGAAGGTGAGGATCCTGAAAGTTTCTTTGTACGATTTGAACGCACAGCTAAAATGTGGGGATGGCCACAAGTTGAATGGGCAGCTAGAGTGGTCAAATGTTGAAAAAGTCTATTGATGATACTGGCATAGATCGGGATAAATGGTTGCCTTTTCTGTTGTTTGCATACAGAGAAGTACCACAGGCTTCAACTGGTTTCTCTCCTTTTGAGTTGCTCTATGGAAGGCAAGTTAGAGCCCCCTGGACATGCTGAAGGTGAACTGGGTGGCTGGAGTGGCACCGGGGTCTACTGAAGTGGCTTTCGACGATAAACATTGTTTCCTACATATTGCAGATGAGATACAAACTGGAAACATACAGAAAAAAGGTTAGAGACCATATGCAGAAGGCACAGCAAAAGCAAAAGGTATGGTATGACAAGCATGCCTGTGAGAGAGAACTAAAGACTGGTCAAAAAGTTTTAGTACTTTTGCCTACTGGACCAAGTAAGTTGCTGGCTAAGTGGCAAGGACCTTATACTGTGGCCAGAAAAACTGGCCCAGTGACATATGAGGTCATCTGTCCAGACAAACACAAATCGAAGCAGCTGCTACATGTAAACTTGTCAAAAGAGTATCATGACAGAAATGCCCCAGAACCAGGTGTGAAGCAAATCCTGATGGTACAAGATGTTCAGCCTGAAGACAGTGGCGTTTTGGAGGTTGGAGAAGCTGAGATGAGTCCATTCAGAGACATGCCCAAATCTGAAGACCCTCCTGAACATCTGACTGAAGATCAGTGGCATCAGTTGAATGAGGTGAGGCAATCTTTTCCATCTTTGTCCTCAGACACACCGGGGCGAACAGATGTCATAACACACAACATCATCTTGAAAGACACAAAACCTGTTCGTCTTACAGGATACCAGAATGGATGGTGGGACCGTTGAGGAAGGAGGTTCAGATGATGCTGGAACTGGGAGTGATTGAGCCATCAAGGAGTGAGTGGTCAAACCCCATTGTACTTGTTCCAAAGAAAGACTCACCTCAACTACGATTTTGTTCAGACATGAGAAAGCTAAATAGTATTTCCTGTTTTGATTCTTATCCAATGCCACACATTGATGAGCTACTGGAAAATTTAGGAAAGGCTAGATACATTACAAACTTAGATTTGTGTAAGGTTTACTGGCAAGTGCCTTTAGAGCCATCCTGTAAAGAATACACAGCCTTCCAAATTCCAGGAATGGGCTTATTTCAGTACACTGTGTTGCCCTTTGGTCTTCATGGGGCACCTGCAACTTTTCAAATGTTGATGGACATTATCTTTAATGGTTGTTCCAAGTTTGCAGCTGCCTACCTGGATGATGTGGTGATTTACAGTGAGTCTTGGGAGGAACACCTGCAGTATCTAAAGGTTGTGATGGCAAAGATCCAGAAGGCTGGTTTGGGAGGGAGGTTGAACGTCTGGTGTCCTGGTGCAGCCACAACAACCTGGTGCTGAATGCCCAGAAGACAGTGGAGATTTGGAGATTATTGTGGACTTCAGGAAGCACACAGCCCCACTCCCCCCCATCATCCTGACTGACACCCCCATCACCTCTGTGGACTCATTCCGCTTCCTGGGTACCACCATCACCCAGGACCTGAAGTGGGAGCCCACCATCATCAAGAAAGCCCAGCAGAGGATGTACTTCCTGAGGCAGCTGAAGAAATTCAACCTGCCAACACGGACGATGATGCAGTTCTACACTGCAATCATCGAGTCCATCCTCACCTCCTCCATCACCGTGTGGTACGCTGGAGCCTCTATCAGGGACAAACAGAGACTGCAGCGTGTTGTGCGCTCTGCTGAGAAGGTGATTGGCTGCAGACTCCCATCTCTGCAGGACCTGTACACCTCCAGGACATTGCGGCGTGCAGCTCGGATCTCAGCTGACCCTTCTCACCCTGGACACAGTCTGTTTGACCTGCTCCCCTCAGGCAGGAGGCTCCGGTCCATTCGCACCAGAACCTCTCGCCATAAGAACAGTTTCTTCCCCTCTGCTGTTGGACACATGAACAATAACCATATGACTGTTCCCACCACTAACACATGACCCTACGCTGTGTCACTGCATCATTTTATGTTTGGCACTGATCACCACCTGCACTCATGTATATATCTTTCTACGTAGCACTCTTAATTCTTATTCTCATGTATATATCTCATGTATAGCTCATGCACATATCTTTCTACGTAGCACTTTGAATTCTTATCCTTACTTTTATTTTTTTCATGTCTATTTAAGTGCTATTTATGACACTATTTAAGTGCTATTTATGACACTATTTAAGTGCTATTTATGACACTATGTTTGCACTGAAGCACCGCAGCAATTTCCTAATGTTGTAAACCTGCTCAACATTTGGCAATAAACCCCTTTCTGATTCTGATTCTGATTGACTGTGAGCAAGTGTGCCTGGGCACAAGAAGAAGTGAAGTATCTAGGATACATTGTTGGCCATGGACAAATAAAGCCACAAGTTGAAAAAGTAAAGGCTATACAAACAATCCCCAGACACAAAACCAAGGAGCAAGTGAGGTCATTTCTGGGCTTGGTTGGCTGGTATCGGAGGTTTATTCCCCATTTCTCAACCTTGGCAGCCCCTCTTACAGATCTGACGAGAAAACTCACTTCTAAAGTGATGTTGAATGAAGACTGTGAACATGCCTTCCAATCTTTAAAGAGACAGATTTCTGAAGTCCCTGTTTTGCAAAGCCCTGATTTTTCCAAACCATTTGTTGTACAGGTAGATGCCTCTAATGTTGGACTTGGAGCAGTACTGGCTCAGGGAGAAGCTGGTGAAGAAAAACCTGTGCTTTTCTTAAGTAAAAAGCTGTTTGACAGGGAGAAAAAATATTCTACAGTAGAAAAAGAAGGACTGGCAATTAAGTGGGCAATTGATTCGTTGAAATATTATCTCCTTGGAAGAGAATTTATTCTTCAGACAGATCACAGACCCTTGGTGTTGATGCACTCCAAGCAACAACAACATGCGAGGATACTGCGCTGGTGTCTAGCCCTCCAGCCATACCAGTTCACCATCCAGCATTGTCCGGGTAATAAGAATCTTATTGCTGACTATCTTTCCCGTTTGCCGGATATGTGTCGACCAGAAAGGGGGGGGTGTAGTGAGTAATGTTGGGGAGCACTAATGTAACAAAGACTGTGTCCCAATTAAGAGACGGCATCCTTGAAGTACGCGCACGGTGGGTACTATAAGTACGAGAAGTGCGGAGGTGAGAGGCTTGTGAAATGGGACGGTCTAGCCTTCGTCTCGCTGTTCAGGTTGCCTAGCAACTGTTAGGTTTTGTATTGTTGATTGTCATTTATGCTTAGAAATATCTACTTATATATGCTTAGAGTTTTATAATTAGTTGTAGATTGGTAGAGGTTTGATCCAAACTTTGTGTGCATTCCAGAGCACTCTGGGAGCATGGGAGAGGTTGTACCTTGTCTTATTGTTTTATGGTAGGATAAACATAGCTATATCTGGTTTTAGGCTAAGTGCCTTTTGTTTAGATGAACTGCTGGACTTCCAGACCAGCAGGTTTAGGGAAGTCATTTATGGGGTCACACTCTGCGCCCTCCCCCCCACACAGGCAAGGTACTCTGTGTTTGTATGTAGACGTCATATGTTAATGAACCTATGTATATTCATGTAACCTCAATAAAAGAGCAGTGTTACGGGGGAGCGGATGAGAGCAACTGGGGTCAAGCGAAGGAACGGCATTTGTCCGGTTCTCTCCCGTGCACAAGAAACATGAAGAACTTTGCCTACTCGTGTCTTGTTTGGCTGTGTAGCAAATTGTCCTTAACGTTCCAGCGAATAGGTTTACGCTACAAACCTATCAGCAACCATGAGACTAACCACGAGAAATGTTACATACAGCATTGTTTGACAGAAATGAAGGAGAAAATGTTTTGTTGATCATTCATTTTTGTCATGACATCACTTTGATTAGTTGAGTATCTGAGGCTGAGACCACGGGACTGTAAAACATGATTGTTGGGCTTCATTTCTGTACTGAACAGTCATTTCAAGATTAGTTAGTAAATAACAATTAGCTAATGTTGTTCATAAGACTAAAATCATCTCATTGTGGTAATGTAAATATAATATGGCCAATATTATATGTATTGTCAGATTATTATTATTATTATTTATAAAAAAAAAATTCCTCACTTTTGTCGGTCTGTATCTGGAAGTCCCACAGGATCTTAGCTTGGTCATTCTACATCACCCTTGGGGGCATCTCCCATTTTGACCCCGGGTTAACTTGGTTGTAGACTCTTCAGGTTATAGACTTCCAGGTTATATTTGGCACAGATGTTCCTGTATACTATGCCGGCCACTTGGTTATGGCGTTCCATGTATGCCTTGCCTGCTAGCATCTTGGACCCTGCTGTTATGTGCT
>NW_005187438.1:1756137-1766870 GCF_000239375.1 Pundamilia nyererei | reverse complement strand
TATATATATATAGAGAGAGAGAGAGAGAGAGAGTGAGAGATTTATATAGATAGATATATTGAAGTAGAGAGTCTACAACCAAGTTAACGCTGAAAGTGCAAACATCACTAATGTCACATAACTTTGCCGACATTTGGCCAACAGTAATGTAATTCATCATTGATCATTCGCACATATATAAGTGACATCATATTCAGTACTTACTTTTAACAGTTCACTCTTCGGCCACTCCCTTCTGCCGTATTTTGCAGCAAAATTATCCACACCCACCGCCGCGCTATGAATTGTGGGATATATGGGACCACGAAGCGTGCACCGGACCACGCTTGATATTTCGGGAAATCGACGGCGCATTTGGAGTACGCATTTGAAGTACACTTCGACATAATCGCACTCAAAATGCGTACTTCAAGCGTGCGGTCTCTTAATTAGGACACAGCCAAAGTGTTCTGCAGGTTACCTCTGTGGCAGCCATATTGTTTTCCCAGTAAAGAGGAGGCCTGCCTCAATTGCAGCTCTTTTATAGGCCAGTTGAACTGAGAAGGCGTGGTCTTTAGAGTATTTAAAGTGGGCAGGAATTGGATTGGGGGCCAGTGTGAGAAGTTGCTGTCTGTATGTGCATGATATTGGCAAGAGACAATAAAGCAATTACTTCAGTTAAGACAGAGTGAAGTCTGATGTTTCCCTCACCACACCTCTCTGTGTAACAGTCATATAAGAAAGAAACTGTGGAAGTTACATTTGCTAAGCTGTAAATCTGTTTTCTGTTATTCCCAGGGAGAGGCAGGTCATTAAGCTGATTACAGTTTGTAGTTTAAGAGAGCTGGACATGTGTGCCAATTAAATACCAATTAGTGGAAACAGTCATTCTCCATTTCAGCAGAAGCCACTGATACAAACCTTTTATCTGTAACTCTATCTATACAATCAGCTGAAATGTCTTTGTAGGTGTACGTCATTACATTGACGCCACTGAGAAGCATTTATCTCCCTTGGAGCATGCCCTCGGCTCTGTGATTGAGCTTTACAACTGGGTTTTCATCCCTGTTAGGTTTCTGCCTTGTTGAACCTATCCCCAGCTTCTGCTGGATTTCCAACTGCAGCGCCTTCCCCTATCAGTGTCAGGCTGTCAGAGTAGAAGGGAGTCGGTGATGGCTCCTCTGCTACTCGGCCCAGCCATGCGTCTGTAATCAGTCTGGCTGTTGCAGCGCTGCCCTGCTGTAGGTGAGTGATCAGCTGTTCTGCACAAGTCTGCTGTTGATCAATTGCCCCATTAATCCGGCAGCAGAATGGATAATATGCAGCTAGCGGGGATACACACATCACAGACACAGGCACGTGTTCTCTCTTTGCACCCCTTGTAAAACAACCCCTTAGGTTATTTGAGCAAAAGAGACTTACATGGATGACATTCTCTCTACCTGTTTGCATAATGTGGGCACCTATTTTAGCGCTGCATATTACCTTGCTGGGAAAAAAAAAAAAAGAGCAAAGGTCTTACTCAAATGATACGCTGACTTATAATGCAGTAGTCAGGTTGATGAAACAATCATTCAGTCCATCTGGGAAATGATCACCTTGGAACCAAATTAATTTCCATGGGGGTTTTTGGAAAGGTGGTCAAAACATAGCCTGCAATTACCAACAGCCAATTCAGTTGTTGTGTTTGTGTAAACAACAGAGACATAAGAGATGAATATGATAGTACTTCAGGCTGCAAATAATTTTTTTCTCCCCATTCTTCTACTTTGAGCAGGTAGGTTGCCTGACTAGACTACAGCTCTAACACTGCACTTACACATGGATTTAAAAGTGGCACGCTATTTCTTACTTCCTAAGTCTTTCATGAATGGCTGTTTACGTCCTTTACTGTCATGGTCCTGGGTTGGTGACCCAGTGTTAGGGTTTAGTGGTGTTCCCTCTGGTTGGTGTCTTCCCTGCTTGTGCATTCCCTTAGTGTAGTAGGTCCCTGTGTTTAGTCCACGTCTCTGAGTCTGTGTCATTACGTGTATGTGTTTCCTGTTTTACTTTGAAGGGCTCTGTCTTATGTCAGTGTGTTCTCTTTACGTTTCCCCTGCCTCGTCAGTTCTCATGTATTCCAGGTGTGTTCTCCTCCTTTTTCACATCCCCTGATTCCTGGCATGTTTATTTATAGTGTGGGTTACCTCGTCCTCGTTCCTGGTTCGTCTGTGTTGTTTCCCCTCGGTCTCCCTGCGTCTCTCCGTATGTATTTCCCCGGCCCTCCCTGCATCTTCGTTTCTGGTTTGTTTTATTAGTTTTACCCAGTTTAGGTTCTAGTTTTATGTTCCCAGTGCCATTGTTGTTTGCATTTCCTTTTGTTTAATAAATACTCACCTGCACCTGAGCTGCTGCATTTTGGGTCCTAATATATTCCACACGTCTGTCACACTGGACGTGACATTTACTGTAATTTGATATAACGAGTGCAGTGCTAACAATACTCTATTTAAGTTGCTCAGTTACCTATAAATATAGCTACACTCAGTGTCCACTTATTATTTCTTTTAGTATAACTTTGCTGCTGCTTTCCAACACAAATATCTAATTAGCCTTTTGGCAGCAACTCAATGCATTTATGCATGTAGACATGGTGGAGATGACCCAAATATAGCATCAGAATGGGGATGAAGGGTGACTTAATTGACTTTGAACTTGACATGGTTGTTGGTGCCAGAATGGATGATCTATTTTAGCAGCTGCTGATCTATTGAAATATCACTTTACAACCACGTCTGGGATTTACAGAAAATGGTCCAAAGGTGAGAAAATACCACCTAAAATGGACAATAGAAAATTGGATGATAGCTTCTTGATCTAATAAGTCCACTAATTTCCACTAATCATTCAATGGTACGGTCAAAATTCGGCATTAACAAAATAAAAGCATTTATCCATCCTGCCTTGTGTGGTAGTAAGGATAATGAAGTGTGCCAAGAAAATATCTCCCACACCATTACACCACCACCAACCTCAACCCATTAACCATGTCAATCCCTTCATGACCACAGCACCTTGTTGAATGTACACCACAAAGAATTAGAGTGGTTGCAAAAGTAGGTCCAACACCTGATATAGGTATAAAGTGGCCAGCAGGGGTAACATTTATAGTTTAAACATTTAGAAGTAGGTCAGACTGAAATACATTATTTTGCAATGTTGGGCAACAGCGGATTATTATTATGTCTGGCTGATGGCAGTATGAAAAGTTCACAAAACCTGTCATCCTGTGTCTTTTCTTTTGTCTCTTTTTAAGTCTGGCGAGAAAAACATAATCAAGAATGCAGGATAACTGTGTGAGAAACGTAATTCATAAGGGGACAGGGCCGCTTAAATTAGACAAATAAAGAAAGAATCATAAATTGTCATCTATATCTACAGTGTTTATCTGATAAATTAATTCTCTCCAGCACCTTTCAACATTGATCCAAAACAATGTAATTATGTAATATTAGATTATCCTCATGACTCGTTTTAAAAAGATTTTTCCTTTGTGCAGACTTGTCTCTTCAAATCAAAATAAAGAAATCCTGCCTGACAGTAAAAGCTGCCCCATCAATACAAGTTATAAACTGGCTCACATTTGCTTTTAGAAAGGCTGCTCAACTTTAGGAAGTGATAATGGCAACATGAATGTACTGCAGTTGGGTGAAGTGAGCTATAGATGGTGGGCAGGGGATATTTATTCAATTTGATTCAATTCTGTTGACATGCGACTAATGTGCAATATTTCTATTTTATTTTATGACATCGTCTCAATATGACAGCTGATAGCCATCAAACCACAATTTATACCGCCCTCCTCTGTTAGTCAAATATAAATTCTCAGATTATACATTTTTAGTTCCAGATTTTAATCTGTACCCATCCCAATAAATATGCAGGACTCATAATGACATATTTAAATTCACTGTTGAGAAGAGAAAAGTTCTAAAAGAAATTTTCAGCACAGCAGCAACGTAAAGATGAAAGACGATACTTGAGTCAAGAGTCAAGTGGCTGTGCCGACTCTTTGCCTTAATCACAGTACTCACTGGGTTTCCCAGGGTTTTGGTGCCTCAGTGCTCTAAAATTAAGGACTGTAACTCAGCACTTACTTTCCCCGCAATGCAACTGTTTATACAGCAATCTGCTTTTATTTGATTTCTGCTAATCATCCACTGTCTTGTTCAGGACAACAAATATCATATAGTACAAGCTACATAGTAAATAGGTATATCTACCATTTTAAAATTAATGTGCATTCATATTTTTTGCTAACAGAAATTGAATTGAAAAGTTTTCCTGGCTGTATTTTGATGAGAAGCAAACAGGGGGTCTTATAGAGTAATCAAATAGGTTTATCTCACTGTCTGAACAATAGGGTAAGCCAAAGAAATATATGAGGAGTCTTTGATGATTAGAACCCATTATGAAGTCATTTTAAAGGGATGAGGTGTACAGGGATATTCAACGCCTTGGGGGTGGAGAAGGAATAAAGAGCAGCCCCTGATGGATGTGATGTAGAGCAACACAACTGATGAGATCAGTGAGAGCAGAGTTTTTGATGAAAACTGGAGTTGAACAGGGTGGCAGAGGGTTACATCAATCTGAAACTGAAATGGCAGCTGACAACAGCAGAGAAAGGAACAGTTTTAAAATCTGACAGCAGCAAAATCATAGGCTCGCACTGTGGCTCCAAAGCACTCTTGTCAAATGACCTTTTTTTGTAAGCCCTATGTAGGTGATACATATGAGTGTGCATTACTATAAACTCACACTCAAAAACCATGCAAATTTACTCAGCTTTGTGATATGTGTTAGGTATTAATTTTGGCATGGTTTAGCGTGAAATGCTGAAAATCCCCCCAGAGCTAATTTGTACCACTGAACAGGAAAAAGTAAGAGTTTCTTTACAAATTGAACAGTCAGACCTGCTGACATTGAACTCGCTGTTGCCTCCTTTGAATTAAGGAAATGCTGAAACAGAAGCGCGGTTCGAATATGTGGCAAAGTCAGTTTTGCCTGCGTCTGCACAGCTTTTTATGTATTACTTGTAAAGCAACAGGTCATAAGACAGTGTAGAATGTGATGTTCTTGAGAGCATAAAAATGAGTCCTTACCAGTGTGCACCTGACATCAAATACAGTTCCTAAGCATCACAATTCTCTATTTGATATATCTTTTAATATATAACTACATACACTGGTCAGTCATTACGAACACATTTCTACTGATACTTTCAGAACTGCATTGATTTTTTTTGTGCCATAAATTCAAAAAGGTGCTCAGAGATTTTACTCCATGTTGACATGAAGCAGCACACCGTTCCTGTAGATTTATCAGTTGCACATCTACAATGAGAGTGACCTGTTAAACCACATCCCAAAGGTGCTCTATTAAATTGAGATATGGTGACTGTGGAGGTCATTTGAGTAAAAAAAATAAAGTAAGTAAAAAAAAAATCCATTTGAGATGTTTTAAGCTTTGTGACATGGTACCAGAAGATGGGTATGCTGTGGTCATAAAGAGATAGACGTGGTCAGCAGAAATATTCAGGTAGGCTGAGGTGTTTTAATAACGCTCTGTTAGTATTAGGGGGCCCAAAGTGTGCCAAGAAAAATTTCCCTACATCACTACACTATGACCACCAAGCCGGATTATTGATACATTGCAGGTCGGACCTATGCTATTATGTTGTTGATGCCAAATTCTGACCCTATCATTCGAATTTCACCATTTTACAGACATCATGCAAATTCTAGCCTCAGTTATCCATTCTTTGCTGACCAGAGTGACACCAGGTGTCAAGTGGTCACTTGAATTACTCTTGCCTTCTTATCAACTTGAAGTAATCTGGAAATTCTCCTTTGATATTTTATTTTATTTTTTTGAACTATTTTCTATAAACATAGAGATGGTCATGCCAGAAAGTCCCAGCAGATCAGCAGTTTCTAAAATACTCAGACCAACCACAAACAACTCTATCAAGTCACTTAAACTTACTTCCCCATTGTGATTCTCAGTTGGAACTTCAGCAGATTGCCTTGACCATGTCTAATGTGATTATCTGCCATGTCATTGGCTGATATATATTTGCAAATACAAGCAAGCGAACAGGTGTGCTTGTTTATAATCATTCTTTACATGATCTGGGGACAGACCAGTTACGTGTGTAAATATGCAACTGCAGAGAAAATAATCAAGCATTAGAGTAGACTCCTTATCATTACTGGAACCACTCTGTCTTATTTGTGAATCTTCTAGATGAGGTTCTGCCATTTTCCTCCCATGAATTCAACAGGACTTTGTGCTCATGATCTGGCAAGGTAAAGACCATTTACTGGCTGATCCAGCTGAATTGGACATTTACATTCTCACACACAGCTCTGCCAGCGGGCAGCGCTGAATGTTTGACAGCAGTAGTGCATGTGTAAAATTGGTCTATACTACTATCATTGTGTACTATCAGGCAACTAATAAGGCAACTATAGAAATAAATTATCCAGCTCCTCGGAAAAGACATGAAAAAACATTCAAAGATCATGTCATGAACCTTCCAGAAGGTTCAACCACATGAATGGAGAGCACTCAAGAACCCAGCTTACATAACGCATATGGTTTATCAGTAACATTTTTAATAACTTAACACTATTACGCATTAATAAGGTATTAATTAATACTTAATTCATCCTTTATAAAGCATTATTTTAGTATGTCATTTATAAATATGGTTGTAAATGTGTAGTCTTGCTTAATAAGCTACTATATAACATGTTTAATGGCAGCATTTTATCCTTTATACATGATGGGTTTTAACATAAATTATTACTTTAAGTACAACCCAGTTATTATGAGCTGTTAATGGTTCATGGTTGGTGGTTGGTTCATGGAATCAGAATGCAGCTTTGATAACACATATGGTTTATTTTTTTATGACATCCTAGTCTTGTCATTTTGACGACTTGAACTCAGCATTCAAGCCTTCAGCTTAGTTTGTATTGGCTACCCAGATGACTTTTACAACAAAGTCTTAGAATAATTCACAATCTCTTTTCTATTCTCGTTAGGAAACCAACAAGAAGTTAATAGCGTGTTTTTATAGCTGTTATTTTGATATGTCATTGCAAGCTAAACACAGGTATAATTACTCACATTAATAAAGCCCTCCATTTATATGAGCCAGGGAAGTGGTATAGTCACAATGATTCACTGGAATGATAGTGACAGAATGAAATGAATGGGCCCTTAATCAATTAGATCAATTACACATGTGTTTAGCCTGCTATGTGTCAAAATAGCTGTTGTAAACAAGGCCAGTTAATGGCAGGAATTTTACCGTCTTTAATCAGCAGCCAGAACTAGATTTGCTCTGAATTCCCTGTTGTTCAGACCTAATTCTAGATTAATAGTTGTTAATAAATAAGATCCTTGTTCAGTCCATGTGACGTTTGTTTACAAGCGCTGCTTCTCCTGCGATTGGGATATGCAAACCTTAATGAACTAAATACAAAGATGCAAATGTTGTGCTCACACAATATTAATGAACTCACAAATTTGCACTTCAGTGGGGAAATATTTTTACACATCACAAACTCTCACCTGGTAATTGTTTTTGCTTCCAACTTACAATCCCACTACTGTTTGAGCTGGTACTCTTCCATTCCCAGGGAGTTGACATGCATAAATCCACACGAGGACCTGACAAGACATGTCTCAATCATTAATTAGGAAGATAAGGCTGAGCAACGCACTCTCTCATTAGCTGTGGAGTGACTGGGTGTGTTGTGTATTCTGCTCGATGCGGCTCTCTCCCTGGTAAGTACCAAGGTCACTGTTTGTGCTAGTTCTGTTCTGTTAGCAACATTTTGTGTACTGATTGTATTCCATTAGGCATGCGACCACCTTGTTCTACAAAATTAGGCAATCATTACAGAACATAATGTTTAAAATGTGGTGCGCATTCAGGTTACTGGGGTTGCCATGCACAGTAAATTCACTTTCTCTTGTCATTTTAGCTTTGTTACTCTTCTCAGTATTGACAAGACACTTAGACTACACTGCAGTGATATTACAAAATGCAAACTAAATTGCTTTTTGTACACCTGCATTTATACATCCATTCAGCCTACTCAGAACGCTGAATGTCCCTGACACATACAAATGAATCTGGAGGAACGATGAGTGGAGAAGGAGCAGGACTCTCTGCTGCAAGCTCTCCATCATCCTGTCTCCCAATCACCCTCGATGATTGAGGCCAATAAGTGGCATCAGACCCTACCTCTTTGCTCTTCCCTCCCATCTATTTGTGACCAACTGTAAAAAACATTAGCTTTCCTCCAGAAATGCAATTCTCCCCACGGAATCCTCCCACAATACACCCGCGCCTAATTGAGGTTTTTAAAATCCTCCTTACCTATGGCTCAATCATGCCGAGATTGTATCATCCATAAACATTTTGGCTTTTATCTGTGTGTGTTTGTGTGCATGTGTGTATGTGTCAGTCTTTGCAGGAATGTGCCCCTTTTACCAAGAGGAGGTGTATATATAGATCTATCTCTATATAGATATATATCTATATATATAGATCTATCTATCTATCTATCTATCTATCTATCTATATATATGTATTTATTTATCTTTACATTAGAGATGACATGAGATGTAAAAAAGAAAAACCTGGGCACACTAAGGCTGAACTTTAAGCTTTTTTAGTTAATTGAATTTCATGGCATTTTCATACAAATGAATGTCCTTTTTTTTTTTTTTATGCTTATCCCATAATTCATATCCAAGAAGTCAACATAACACAATCCTGTACAGCCTCAAAGTTAACAGCATGCATGCTTCAGAAGGTCAGGAAATTATGTCTGTTTCTCTTCCTGCATGAGCCAGCCAGATATTAATCTATCATTGTTTGTTTGTAGTAGTACTTAACAAGATAAGTAAACATTCAGCTTCTGCAGTGGATGTACCATGTGCAAGTCTAGATTCATATGAATATATGAAATCCTGTAAATATTTCTCTATATACATTTTCCTTACACAGATAGAAAAGCATGAAAATATATGGCTAACAGTTGATACCATTAGATTCACTAGCTATTTGTTATTTTTGTTTACTACTTATTTATATTTTGGTGCAAACGCAAGATTTTCATGTTGAAAGTTAATATATAAAGTCTGTTTATGGTTCACACAGTTGTGGCAAAAATCTAAATTGTTGCTGTGTAGGATTAATTACAGTTCTCATTGTCATGGTCCCTGAGTTCGGTTATGTTTTGTCAAAGAGGTTGTTTTGTATTTCTGTACTTCAGTCCAGAGGAAGAAGTGATGTGGAAGTTTTGAAATTTCATTTGCTGTCATTTATTTTTGTTTGTCATATTTCCTTTTTTTTCATAATATAAGCAATTAAAAACACTACAGCAGATGTGGTCACAAGCAGAAGACAAAGAGTCGTTATTATTACTGTAGATATTAAACTGCAGTAATTATTGTACTGCAAGAATTGTCTTGATCAAAATTACATACACATTAAACACAAAATTTGCTCCAACATGCATACATTTGCTCTTTTGAAGTAGGTGACACACTTAGGCACAGGAAATAGTGAAGCTAAAAGTATTATTCACCACACAGAAGTGTCAGAGCCATATTTTAGCTGTCTGCCTCTTCTCAGCCTGCAGGGAGTCATCAGGTCCTAATGGCAGAAAGGTGTGAGCTTGTAGACATTAACAGCTTCACCTGTGACCCTTGAGTTGCTTCAGCAGCTTGTCGGTTGTGAACAACATTTTTATTTCTCACTGTCCATTAGCCAAAGTGGCTGTAAAATACATGGATATACTTGTTGTTCTACTGACTTATAGCCTGATGCCAACTTTGCATGTTATTTCAGGTGAATGGAGTGGAAATGAATTTGATTTTTTTCTTGTTCATTTTTTTTTGTTTGTTTTTAGAGCACAAAAACCCATGGCTGCTAAAACAAAAACAAAAAAAAGTAAAATAGTTACTATGACTTACAAAAGTGGAGTAGTCTATTTTAATACTACGACTACTACTGCCCATCACCCCTCCCAGGGTATGGGCCGCAAAAGGTAGATCTCTAGAGATTTCAGTATTCTATTAGTTAGTCATAAAATAAAGCAAACCCACTGTGTGATAGCTGTCAATGATGGATTTGATCAAACAGCCTGGAGGCTACAATAATACAGAGAAAGCGACCTCATTTGAGCATGTACTTGACAACAGTGGGAAGGAAAATCTCTCTTTTAACAGGAAGAAGCCTCCAGCAGAGCTAGGGCCAGGGAAAGGCAGACATCTGCTGTGACCAGTTGGGGGTGATAAGAGGACCACAGGGGGAAAAAAGAGTCAGAGATTAATAGAGATTAATAATATAGTTAAATACAGAGTGGTATGTAAGCACATATTCAGGGAAAAAGTGATTAAAGAAGAAACAGAAGCCCTTCAAGAGCCTAGGCCTATTGCAGCAATAAACTAAGGATGTAAAAGTAAACCAAATTATGCCCATATTATTATATTCCACACCATCCTATCCTATTATCATCCTGCAGCATCTGGACTCCCCAGGAACCTACGCCAGGATCCTGTTTGTGGACTTCAGCTCTGCCTTCAACACCATCCTTCCAGACCATCTCCGAGACAAGCTTTCCCAGATGAATGTGCCTGATCCCATCTGCCGGTGGATCACCGACTTCCTGACGGACAGGAAGCAGCAT
>NW_005187438.1:1753426-1755258 GCF_000239375.1 Pundamilia nyererei | reverse complement strand
TTCTACGTAGCACTTTTAATTCTTATCCCTACTTTTATTTTTTCCATGTCTATTTAAGTGCTATTTATGACACCATGTTTGCACTGAAGCACCGCAGCAATTTCCTAATGTTGTAAACCTGCTCAACATTTGGCAATAAACCCCATTCTGATTCTGATTTTGATTCTGATTCAGTTCAGTGCCAACTAGTAGTGCCATTGCATGCTTGGAGAATCAATGCAGTAAGGAAAAATGTGTGTAGCATTTAATTTGGTATGCATCCTTACTGCACATCTCAATTTTTATTATTCTTCACCATTCCTTAACTGTTCCTGTGCATCAATATTTTTTAAAACAATAACAGGTGACATTTTGGGGAGAACACCCCAAATAGCAATATGTTTGCTGCATCTCTATGCCTGTCAATCTGAAGTTATGTTGGAGCTGCACATGTATTTTATTTGAGCATTCTTAAAAAAATAAAATTCAAACGCAATATGTATAGATCATAGAATTAAACATGGTCGCTTGGGGCTTTGACTTGTATGTACTTGGGACTGTCAACTCAGTTGAACTGTTGCACCTGAACAAATGGGTCCTCGGGCACAGCTGCCACTTCAGCGAGCTGTGAGAGGCTTTCACCGTGTGCTGCATTTTGTATCTAAATGATTTTATGCTCAGTAATCTCGCATTTAAACCACTATTCTGGCTAATTTCTACATCTCAAATTACATTTATACTTTAAATGGTTTATTTGTATTGTTTTAGAGGCCAGTTGCAACTGTATGATAATATAGGGTGACATGTTTTTCATTCCTTAAAGTGAATTATATAGATGACATTGCTCTCGAAGGGGTTCCTGAGTGATTGGCCACTCCAGTGCACAAGCAATGCTAGTTTATTTTTAACTTTAACCTCTATGGCACATTGCCTGTTGCAGAAACTGACATGTAGAGTAAAGCCACTGATGCTAAGGGCCAAAGAATCAGACATCAAAAGTTATGTGCAAAGAAGCATAGGCAATGAAAGGGGTCCTAAGTTGAAAACATCCTAACCAATCACGGGCCTGTACTATTTAACACTGGGAATCCATTTAGGTGGTCATATAAAGCCGCCTATCAAGCCACTGAGTTAACCAAGAAAGAACTGGAACCAATCCAAGTCAATCAAACCAGTCATATATAAGCATAAGTATACTGCCAGCAGAACAGTTTACAAAGGAAGATGTCATGGTCCTGGGTCGTGCGACCCAGTGTTTTGAGTTTTAGTCTATTTTGATGTTTATTGTTTGTTTAGGTTCGTTAAGTTATTCTAGCTCATTTGTTATTATATTACCCTTGTGCTAAGTCTCCCTTGACCTTCATGTGTTTATGTCTGTGTGTCTTATGTTGTCAAGTTCATGTTGTCGTTTCTGTCATCTTCCCCTGTACTCTGTCTCCCTGGTTCGTGCGCCTACCCGTTATGTGTCATGTTTGTGTGGCTCTTGTTGTCTAGTTCGTTTCATGTCTCTGTCTCTGTGTTTCCTGTTTTATTTTGTAAAAGTATGTTCTTTGTTCACTGCATTTAGATTACTCTTTCCTTTGCATCATTGTGTGCAGGGAGTGCAGAATTATTAGGCAAGTTGTATTTTTGAGGAATGATTTTATTATTGAACAACAACCATGTTCTCAATGAACCCAAAAAACTTATTAATATCAAAGCTGAATGTTTTTGGAAGTAGTTTTTAGTTTGTTTTTAGTTTTAGCTATTTTAGGGGGGTGTCTGTGTGTGCAGGTGACTATTACTGTGCATAATTATTAGGCAACTTAACAAAAAACAAATATATACCCATTTCAATTATTTATTTTTACCAG
>NW_005187438.1:1746252-1751261 GCF_000239375.1 Pundamilia nyererei | reverse complement strand
GTGTGTGTGTGTGTGTGTGTGTGTGTGTGTGTGTTTTTCAGGAATCTTTGAAAACTTAAAAACTATTTAGAGTGAGATTTTTTAAGAAAAAATAACAAAGTCTGTCTCCAAGGTGGAGAGCATCCAAGATTTGTATCACGTTCTGAAAAACCTGTGAACCATGGTAATAATAACATATTAACATAATCTTTTTAGAGCACAATTGTTTGACAGTTTTAACATTCTAACACCATTATTGGAAATATGAATGTTGAATATAATTTGAAAATTAAAATTTTCAACACAGCTGATTCTACTGGTCCTAGAAAATTATTTAACACAAGCGAAAGTAGTGTTACTAGGTACGGAGCCCCGCAGGGGACATGGGAGAAAAAAAAATTAAGACGGACTTTTGCGAGATCTCGCAAAACTATCTCGGGATCTCGCAAAACTATCTCGGGATCTCGCAAAACAAACTCGGGATCTCGCAAAAATTAATGAAGCCAAACCAATGTTGGGTGTACAAACAATAAAATGATTGTCCATATCATAAATCTGACACTAATAGTTGCAGTTTGAGTAAATGGAATGATAACTAAGTGATATTCAAGAAAATACCACAAAGTATTAAAGAAAAACTTCATGAGCATTGCTTTTAGCACATTTTCTGTCCAACCAAGCACTTGATTAGAGCTAATTACTTTCACCTTGAACCCTGAGAGTAAATTAGTGCCTGATTAGAACATTTGACTCTGTACCAGCATGCCTCTGAATCCATAGTGGCCCAAAATCTAAAATGCTCGCTCCTAAATCATAAACTAACTAATGTGTTTTTCTCTCATAAATTTAATCTTTCTTACTTTTATAAAAGAGATACAGTATCACTATTATAAATTGATTCTTAAATAAACCTGCTGTGGGTGAGGATGAACAATCTTACCATACTAATTATTTTGTAGTATTTTATGTTTCATGTAGTATTTTATATTTTCAGTTTTTTTTTAATCTCACAGAACTGACAGTTATGATTGTTGCCCAATTAGTATTTCATTAGATCTGTTCTCGTTTTTATTCTGTACATTTTCACTCAAGAAAATAAACAATACAATAAAATGCTTAAAAAAAGGATTAGAAGAAATAAAAAAAACAGGACCATCCCAGGATCATTGCTGTCTATGCATTTAAAAGCGTAACACCAAATCTTTAAATACACTTCTTTCTTTTACATATATTTGTGTATAATCTAAAAAACCTGCAGGTAAACCATATGAAGTTTTTTCTACTTCATCGTTTTTCCATGACCTACATAAGCTTTTAGAACCAAAACTTTCAGAGTGGAATTCTACACTAACGAAAGACCATTATTTTCTTTCTTCCAAAAACTCTGGTCAGTACTCCCTTTTAAACATTTAGAAAAAATCGAACAATTATTTAGCTCTTTGATCAGTTTGTCCCTTCTTTGTCACACCAACAATAATAGCTTACAACAAACTCAGCATGCATACATTATATACATATAACCAGGGGTGCACATAAGTGGTCCGCAGGTGCGCATTCGCTGTCAAAATAAAAGATGCGCACCAGATAAGAAGTTGCAACGTGTGTTTGCGTACATAAGATTTTCTGGAGGAAGACAGACATTTGTTTAGAACTCTTAAAGATGTCGAAGAAGTAAGCTCCTTTAAGGAAATACTTTGGTGTTCCTCCACCTCCAAAGAAATGTCAGAAGGAGTCCAAAGCGCAAAAGAAGCGCGTATTCTCGGAAAAGTGGTTGCAGGAGGTGAGCTGGCTTCAAACAAATGAACGCACAGAGATGTGGTGCAGAATATGCCGTGGAAATCCCACTTTAGCGGACAAAAACAGTGTCTTTTATATGTACGCTAACGCGCGTTTCGACTTCTCATTTTTTATTTTGACAGCGAATGCGCACCTGCGGACCACTTATGTGCACCCCTGTATTTAACTGAACATTACAACCTGATTTTCTGTAAGGTGACATAATTTTTTTTTAAGTCAATCTATCCATTTTTGTAACATCCTACACTATAAATGAGCAGTAATTGTTTATTACATTATTCCCTCCCACCTATTTTACTCATCCACACCACAGAGAATACATGCAAGCCTTTTTTTTTTTTTTTACCCCCGAAAAACTGTCACAGCATAGCAGGAGGGAAGGATGGTGTGCTTTTAACATGAGCACTTGAGGCACCATCATATCGAACCAGAAGAATCAACCAGACCAGACCAGATTTGATGAAGATGACTGTAATTGAAAAGCCCACAAAAAAACCCATGTGTTCCACAGAGGCACTGCGAGGTTTTAAGGAGAGACAGTTTCAAACTGACTGACAGCTGCTGTGTATATCTCTTTTCAGAAAAGTTTTCACAGTACACGGTGTTCACCACTAGCAAGAAGAGGAATGCACCAATATATAAAACATAGCATTTGGTGCAGGAGATTTTTGTCAAAATGTCATGCTTAGATGAATTCTCCACGATTAATATGCATAAAAGTGCTGGGCCCTGCAAAAGTCTTAGGCCCAGGACAACTTTTGCATGGAACTGTGACGAGCTATTATCAAAGCAAACCCATCTAAGGGTTCCAGCTTGACATAAATGTATTTTTCAAAAAGACTAACATAATGAATTTTTTTTTTTTAAGCATTTCCATGTTGCAGCATTTGCTTTTCTTTATTCCAATATGTCAGAAAGGTGGAACACTTACTCACAGGTACCATTAATTAGAAGACAGAATTTTGTCCTGTAGTTTAGATAAATTTAATGAGCTTCTCTTCATTCATCTCTAGCATTCAGAGGAGCTGTTTTATTGAATTTCATTTTCAACACTGCATTACTTGTCTGCATTGTATAGTATAGCCAAAAGGTGTTCAATTATGTACCGGTAAATAGAGGTAATATCATACATTATTATTCTGCCTTTTTGTGCACAGAGAGCTAAAATGGCTCTGAGGGACTTTGCATATGAACTGTACTGTGGTTAATTCAACCGTGCCCCTTAATCTCCTTACCAATAATCTAATCACCATTTTGTTACATGATGTGCTGATCCTGATTATTTATTTATTTAATTTTATTTTATATTTCTCCACCAAAGCAGGATGTGAGGACTCCCTGTCTTGGTACGCTAAAATACTGGTTATAGTATAATTTTAAGCCAAAAACATGTTTTCCAGATTTTACCCAAGTATGATGTATCTAATCCCCACTAATTAGATACATCATACTTGGGTACTTAGTGGAGATAGGTTAATTGGTTAATCCAAATTGCCCATAGGTGTGAATGTGCGAGTGAAAGTGAGTGCGAATGGTTGTCTGTCCCTGTGTGTTGGCCCTGCGACAGACTGTCGACCTGTCCAGGGTGTACCCCGCCTCTCGCCCTATGACAGCTGGGATAGGCTCCAGCGCCCCCCGCGACCCTGAAAAGGATAAGCGGATGCGAATGGATGGATGGATGGATGATGTATCTAGTTATCTTTCAGTGACTTTGAGCCATGGTCAGAGGCTTAGTATATCATCTTTGTATCATCTATTCTGCCGTCTTTTGTGAGCCCTTTGCTGGCTAGCTAAGTAAAATATTCGCAGGAATAAGATCAAGCATAATCCCTACCAGTCAAGTTTGGACTCACCTTCTCATTTAATCCTTTAAGACCTAAGTCCGCCAGAACTTACCTTTATATTTTTCTATGTTGTAGTGCCATTTTTGGGAGTATTTCAAGTTTCTATACATCAATACAACTGTAATATTCCACATTTTAATAATAAGTATGCACTAAGTCCATAGTAACTACAAAAAATGGAAAATCCTTTTTTATAACACATTTCTAGTTAGAGAAATTTTAGAGGGATATCCCTCAAAACTGTAAATGCAAAACAGTTGCACAAAATAGTTTCCAACCATGTACTTTGAGTGTCTTCATAGGGGTTTTTTTTTAATTTTTTTTATCTGATACCTGACAACTTTTACGCATTTTTGCAAAGCCATATGTGGAAGGAAGCTGTGACCTAGGACAAGCTGAATGCATAAGATCTAAGTACAACTACTCCGATTTTATATAAAAAAAATTATTGTGCTAGTTTATGTGGTTGCAAATCTACCGGGCTTTAAAATAGTTACGCAAAACGGAGCGTGCCCTCTCCCATCAGGCATAAAGGGTTAATGATTTTTCTTTATTTTTACGACTTTCTACTTTGCAGATACATACTAAAGACATCAAATAAATGAAGGAAGATGAATGGAATTTTTATTTAAAATGTTAAAATTTTAAATGTTATTTTAAATTCCTCAAAGTAGCCACTCTTTGTTTTGTTTACAACACTGCAAACCCTTGGCTTTCTCTCAATGACCTTCGTGATGTAGTCACCTGAAATGGTTTAAAGTTCACAAGTGGCCTAGTAAGGGTTCATTTGTGGAACTTCTTGCCTTCTTAATGGGATTGGGACCATCAGTTGTATGGTGGATTTTTGTGTGACATGTATACCCATGTAACTATATACACTATATATCTATCCACACTGAACATATATACTGGAACTTTAACGTAGAGTCTTTAGCACATGACATTTTGCTTCACCATGGTTTATTAAGGTGGTACAGTAACATGGCAGTTAATGCTGCTGAGAGTTCTCCTGAATAACTCACACTCCAACTCTGGTAACTAACCTCCCCCAATATATACTCAACATCTTGCAGCACAACCAAAACAGTAAAACTGTAACAGAGATTCTGAACACATCAAGATAAAATATCATGCAATATAATCACACACACACACACACACACACACTTTGCTGAAGTGTTTTTATATATGAGAATCACCATGTTAAGCATGTAACCTATGTAGTTATAAGATTGTGTCACTTACGGTGTAAGATTTAATAATTAGGATTAATGTTCAGTGTTTGACAGGGTTGTGACCTATTAGTGATGGGATTTCCGGCTCTTTTTAGAGAACCGGCTCTTTCGGCTCTGAACCGGATCTTCAGGTTGTTTTGTTGCTTTAATTAAT
>NW_005187438.1:1729620-1743890 GCF_000239375.1 Pundamilia nyererei | reverse complement strand
AGGTGGCTGGGGAGAGGGAGGTCTGGGCCTCTTTGCTTAGGCTGCTGCCCCCGCGACCCGACCCCGGACACAGCGGATGACGATGGATGGATGGAATATGAAAACAAAAATAAGATGCATATTCTCTGTCATATGGGCCTGCATGAATAAACTTTCTGAATCCTGTTTCATCCGCAACTGAAAATAGTTGTGGATGATTACTATACCTTTGTTATGTGACACTGTTGTCCCGGCTCTCTTTCTCTCTCTCTCCCTCCCGCTCTGTTCCTGTGCTACTGCGAGTGTAACTACCGCCCCATATTGTCACCATATTGTGATAAGCCAAAGCAAAGGGTAGTCAGAGTCCGGACTGGCCTTTGACCAAGACCTTGGCTGCTACCTGACCCATGCAGCTGTGTTTGGCTGGAGGACGGGTGGGAAATTCTGCTCTTTTCCAGAGGATCTTTTTGAGTGCATTGATTTTAAGTGGATCTGAACCGCTGGATCTCCGCATTGTTGGTGGGAGAAGGTTATCAGGATGGCTTCAAAATTTGCTACCACAATTGTGCTGTGCAGAAGTTAGGTTGGTCCCTAGCTGATTGACAGCTGTTAAAATTCATATTATGGCAAGAACCAATCAGTTAAGAGAAACTACAGTCCATCATTACTTTAAGAAGTAAAGGTCAGCCAGTCCAAAAAATTGCTAAAACCTTGTGACTGTGTCCCCAAGTGCAGTCGCAAAAACCAACAGGCACTACAACGAAACTGTCTCACTTCAAGACAAGGAGAAAAGGAAGACGAAGAGTCACCTCTGCTGCTGAGGATAAATTCCTTCGAGTTACCAGCCTCAGAAACTGCAAGTTAACAGAACCTCAGATTAGAGCCCAGATAAATGGCACACAGAGTTCCAATAGCAGACACATCTCTACATTAACTGTTCAGGAATCAGGACTTTATGGTCAAATAGCTGCTAAGAAAGAATATCTGTGCTTTGGTCTGATGAGTCCAAATTTGAGATCTTTGGTTCCACCTGCTGTGTCTTTTTACGATGCAGAAAAGGTGAACAGATGGTCTCTACAAGCATGGTTCCCACCATGAAGCACAGAAGAGGAGGTGTGATGGCGTAGGGGTTCTTTGCTGGTGACACTGTTGGGGATTTATTCAAAACTGAAGGCACACTGAACCAGCATGGCTATCAAAGTATCCTGCAGTGACATGCCATCCCATGTTGTTTGATTTCAGTTGGGCCATCATTCATTTTTCAACAGGACAATGATCACAAACACTCTTCCAGGCTGATATAAACCCAGTCGGATGGTTTGGACCGCAGAGTGAAGGCAAAAGGGCCAAAGAGTGCTCGACATCTCTGGGAGCTCCTTTAAGACCATTGAAAAACTATTTCAGGTGACTACCTCATGAAGCTCATCGAAGGTCATCTCATTACTACATAATTCTGTATGTAACCATTCATAGTTTTGATGCCTTTAGTGAGAATCTACACTGTGAATTGTCATGAAAATAAAGAAAAAACATTGAAGTGAGTCCCATGTAACTATCTTGGGAGACTTAGCATGTGATTTACATTAGCTTATCATAATTCTTTTCTAACTACATGCTGGTTAGGATAAGAGGAGTAAGGTCATGTGGAACAAAAATCGACACTTTTAAAATAATTAGATCAAGTTGTTCTTTAAAGTTGAAGTCTACTACATTTCTTAAAATTTTCCACCATGTTTTATAAAGGGGAGCCAATGATTTTTGGGGAATTTTGTTCTGTCTCTCCAGTTACATTATTTATAAGTGTGGATGTGAGTGCAACTGGTTGTCTGTCTTATCCCTGCATCAGATTGGCAAGCTGTCCTGGGTGTACCATGCCTCTTGCCCTATGGTAGCTGGGATAGGCTCCAGCCCCCCAACCCCACGTGCAACCATGATAAGGATAAATGGAAGAGAATCTCTATTAAGATAGTAGTTTTAGAGGCATTTGTGTATTGTCGATAAGAATAAGTCAACTTGAACTAAAACAGAGGGAGGCTGTGGGATGCTGAGGCCCCTCGACAGTTCTCCCACAAACCCTGGCCAGAATTGTTCTACTGGAATACAAAGCCAGAATGCATAAAATAATGCATTTTGGCAGGAGTAGTATTACTAAAGCCCCATTATGGACATTTTGAGTGTTGATGTGTATTCCGTGCATTACCTTTAACTAAATTTGAATTTTTGTGTTGCAGGCCATGGAAAAACCTTTATGCATATAGTTTGCCAGTTGATGTGATTGCTCGCTATTTAGATCTGTTCATTTATCTGTGGGAAAAGCAATTGTGCCTTCCTATGAAAAATGATTTTGGGGGGTTGAAGCTGAATAAAAGATTGAAGAGATGTCAATTCAGTTGTATACACACTGGTGGTAAGGTATGCTTTATAAGTGGTTCATTTAGTCTTGTAAATTTCGAACACTGGATTATGCTAGGCAGATGTAAGAGGGGAGAGCCATATTTCAAAGTCAAGGAGCGAGTTTGCTGTTGACCATGCTGACAGAGTGGTGCAGAGTGGATCATTTTGGATTTTAAGCAGTGAGCAACTATAACTGATCAGTCAGTGAAAACAGTGTATTGAATTCAAAGTTCCTTATGTTACAGGTACCGGGTGGCAGCACCCGTAGACAGCTATATATGTGTCCTGTAAACAGGAAAGAAATGATCAGACAGGGAGACGTGGCTTGTCGTTCCTGAATACTCCACCATTATTTATTCAAATTCACAATTATGCACTCCTTTTGTTACTTTTACAGTATTGCAACTGTGTATTTACTCGTTCCCAAACATAGCTCACACATTCTCCACACGTGTTCTGTTATCAATGAGACAAAAGGGAATTAACATATTCCAATGTCATAAACATGACCAATTTTCTTATAAGGCTTGCTTCAAAATGAATTCCAAAAAGGCAAATCCATAAATCTCAAATAGTTTGAAAGAATGGTGTAATCAGCACCATCTTGACATGTGCACTGAATTCACGGAAACACTTTATGGCAGAAAACAAGGGACCAAAATAATACACAATAACGGTGGAGCCGATCAATAACATCACAGAGCGTTGGAGGTGTGTGACCCAAACTAATATGCTAACCATAGCATGCTGCTAAAGCCATAAACAAATATTTACAAAAGTCTAATTTACTGTACTACACAACATTGTGCGCTTTCAGTTTCCAACTGTAATGGTTAATCTATGCCATATATTGGATGTGACTGCTGTTATTTTCCATTTCGGGCACGATACTAACCTGTAAACTGGAAAGAAATGATCAGACAGGGAAACGTGGTTTGTCGTTCCTGAATACTCCGCCATTATGAGAAAACAGCACAGAGCATGCGCTTCTGACTGCTAACAACAGGCCAAACCATTGTCTCACACTGCCACCTACTGGTACAAAAATGGAGCGTCAGCTGCAAATATCCCAGGCTAGTTACCAGGTCTCCTGCTAAAACTACTGTAGTTATTTTAGGGCATTCCCCAATGAAAATATCACTTAGATAGAAAGTAAAAGTAGTTAAACATAAATTAATTCACATAAATGTGATCACACATTAGTGGGTATCACACTTACATAGAGTCTGTTCAGTGTCAAGCCATCAAGCCAATAAGGTTTAGGTTGTTGAACAAAAAGAAAATAATAATTATAATAATATGAGTAGATGGTGCAATACTTTTCACTCACTTGTTCACTCCTTGACGCTTACGGATTTTTATTATTATGTAAGTAGAATGTCTTACTTTACAGTGTTGATGGTATTTTGCAAAACAGTCTTTTAAATACCTAATGAGTATGAACATATGGGGAAATTTAAGTTCTATAACATTTTAGTTTCTTTAAATCAAGTCTGTCTCATTTGTAAGCAGGGTCTTTCGCAGTGTGCCATCGCTGCTGAGGTGGGACGCAGTAAGACAGTGATTTGGAATTTTTTGTTCCATAACCTGCAGGATCATTTAAGAAATTCCAGTCGACGACAAAAAGAAATGTCACCAGCACTGAGTCAGAGGGTCCAATTGGCTGTACGTCAAGACACTGGATAATCCTCGACCCAAATTAAGGCAGCAATTGGTGCTGACTGAAGCCCCATAACCATGAGACGGCATCTGAGACTGAAGGGCTTCAAAAACAAAAAGATGTCTTCAAAGGCCTCGTCTCTTTAAACGTCACAGAACTGACCGTTTGGACTTTGCAAGAGAGCACTAAACAGGGGACATTGAAAGGCGGAAGAAAGTTTTATTCTCTGATGAGAAAAAAATGTAACTTTGATGGTTGTGATGGTTTCCAATGTTACTGGCACGACAAGCAGATCTCATCTGAGATGTTTTCTACACGCCACAGTGTGGAGGGCGCGCCATAATGGTCCAGGGTGCTTTTTCCTTCAGTGGAACAATGGAGCTTTAGAAGATGCAGAGGCGTCAAACAGCTGCTGGCTATGTCCAGATGTTGCAGAGAGCATCCCTCATGACTGAGGGCCCTCGTCTGTGTGGTAATGATTGGATTTTTCAACAGGACAACACTACAGTACACAATGCCTGCAGGACAAGGGACTTTTTCCAGAAGAATAGCATCACATTTTTGGACCATCCTGCGTATTTCCCTGATCCAAATCCAATTGAGAACCTTTGGGGATGAATGGCAAGTGAAGTTTACAAAAAACAATTCCAGACAGTAGATGCCCCTCATGCAGCCGTCCTCACCACTTAGAGAAATGTTCCCACTCACCTCATGGAAACGCTTCCATCAAGCATGCCACAATGAATTTTTGAAGTGATCGGTGGAGCTACTTATTACTGAGTTCATGTTTGGAACTTAGATTTCTGGGGTTTTTCTGTTTGTTTTTTTTTTGGGGGGGGGCTATGGTTTTTTTTGGAGGTTTAGTGTTACGTGCCTGTGTTGGTGGGTTATCTGTTTCTTAATGTGTGTATGCAAATTCACCTGTGCAGGGGCTCGGCTGTGATTGGTGGACCTAAGGAGCGGCCTGATGTAACTGGTTCCTGCTGTGGACATGGACTATAAAAGGGCGACCGAACAGCTGCGGTGTGGGGGGTGTGGCAGACTTCCCGTGCACTTGCCTCAGGTCCAGGCGGAGCAGCCGTAGCAATAGCTGTTTGGTTAAAAGTCGGGCATGTGTGTGAAGTGCGGGGTGAGCTGCCGATTATTTTGGGAAGCCTTCTTTTCTCCTGTGTTTGTAGACCAGGGAGGTCAGACTGTGTTGTTTCTTTCTTTTCTTTTCCGTAAACAGGTCAGAGGGGAACCGAAGCCTAGGTTGAGTTTTGTTTGTTGTGTTGGCCTTAGCTCACCCCGAAATTATACACTCCCACTACTGTGAGTGCCATTGTTGTCAATAAACTATTGTTAAAAGTCCAATGCTGTGGTTGTGTCTGTTTGGGCGTGGGAAGTCACGGGACACCCCGCTCTTGTTACGATCATTTCGAGCCGGGGCGTAACATTTAGTCTGAAACTATTAGCTGTTCAGCTGTTTCAGTTCAAGCATTGTTTTCAATAAATTGCATACTCAAAAAAACTGTTTTGTCTCACTCCCATTTCTTATTGTTGCATGTTGAATCCTTGTTAAGATCCAACCACGCAAAATATGATTTTTTTTTGCCATCTTTCAAGTGGTCTTAAACTTTTGATCGGGACTCTACATGTGTCCCAGTGCTTTCAATAATAGGCATGTGTGGAGAGGAGAGCTCAACAAGAGTGCCTAGCCTCCCAATTAAGTAGAGCTCTGCCTATTAAAAGAAAGGAAAAAGAGGACAACTTAGTTAAAAATCTAGAACCACTTGAGGTTAATAAGTTAATATTTAATTTAACTAAAATACAATCAAACAAGCCTACGCAAGACAGCCACAGTTCAGACCACCATTCAATCAAATTACAACTACAACAGAAATGAAGGCACCAAATGTACTCTAACAGCTAATCTAAACACATTAACTGAAATTTTCACATACCTGTGCCCGTCATTGTCATGCAGAACCAAGATGAGAGCCAAATGCAAGGGGAGATTAAGCAATACGCTACAGGTGCCCCTTATACTCAAAATTTGATTGGAGAGCTGGGGGAAGAGTCAGTGTTCATGCTGCTTTCTTAAACACTATACAGGAGTGGAATTTTTCCCTCCAAGGCTTCCCCATTAAATAAGCATAGGAAATGATTGTGCTGCGATTAGCATGTGCCATGGGAGTCTTAAAATACAGTCAAACAGGGTTTAATGAACAAAGAACAAAAGAAACCAAGGAACTTTAAAAGCCTGATGTTAAACACTGGTAGCAATATTTTCTCATGAGCACTTAAATCTTATAGAGTGCTTTATTAAAGCAGAATACCTAACTTGGGTGATAACATGCAATCAAAATAGGAAGGTCATCTTCAGTCTTTAATCACTGGCACCGATTGAAGATAGGAAACTGGTAAGTTCCATTAACAAAGCTACCAATTTATAACTTGCCCTGTACAAAGAATACAGTGTGTGCACCTTTAACACTGCAAGTTAGCCCAGTGACAAAAGAACCCTGTTTCCAGTTTGGTAGATTGAAACCATCCCTTTTTTTTTCCAGTTCTACTACTATTTGTAGGTGCTGTAGGCTGCATGTCATTTATGTACAACGCAGCATTGTACTTACAATATAACCTGGCTTTCAGCTGAATAAATTTTCCTAACTTCATGTTTTTCTTTTTTTTTCTGCATGAGGATGTTTTGTGTTGAAATACAAAAGAACTTGCTTGGTATCTGTGTCCATCATTTTTCATGAGAATGTGCTCATTTTCATAGCTGAAGAGAAAAAAAAGATAATTCATTGAAATGGTAGGAGCAATTTCCCAATTGAGTTTACACGTATGCACTCTTATCCTTCAATAAAATGTTTCAGTCTAGTTTGGAGAGCTAAATGCATCCTGCAGAGCTACATATTCACAAGTCAAGTCAAATTGGGTCAAATCCATTCTCAAAACACTTTAAAAAAGATTTGTCAAGAAGTGTTTTAAAGGAAACAAAAGATGAAGAGAAAAGATAATGGATAATAAAACGGGGCTTAAATAGTAGACGCCGAATAAATGCATTACAATGTCAGAGAAAAAATGGGTCGAGGGATTTAATAGCACTGAAATACAAATTGGAAACCATAAACTAAAATGCTTTGTTGTTTTTGTTTGTTTCCAAAGCCAAAAGACAGCAGGGTGACCCCCACTGCAGTTTAGTGTTTGCTTGGCAGAACACATGTTTTACCCTAGTGCATACAATGTAAGAAGAGACATTTAATATACAACCCATATGATTTACAGTATCCTAACTGTCACATCCGTGGTGCAAGCACTGCACAGTTTCTGTTTGATGTATCAATAAATTTGAAAGGGATTTTGTCCTGCAGCACTATAGCACATATATCAGCCTAAGCACAGAAAAAATTGATGTTTGGGTGATGAATAATATTGCACTTTATTCTTGTTCCAATTTTCTCTTTACTGTATATCAAGAGAGGATAATTAATTTAACACTGTGCAAAGTTGGCTAGATTATACTGAACATAAATCTTTCTTTTTTATTTTCCAAAGGAGGTTTGCACATCAGCAGATTTTGAGATGTGTTTCATACATAGATAAATTAAATTGACTACAATCTTTGTCAAATACAAATTATGTCAAATAATTTTCTTTCTTTTTTTTCTACTTAAAATAACAAACCATTAAAAAATATGGTTCTTTAATGCTTTATGTGCTTAATTCATGTCTTTGCTATGTGGATTTTTTTTAATGAGCTTCATTGAGTCTAAAAACAACTCCTCCCCAGTGAATGAGGAATCGCATGTACCCTTTTCTTTCCAACAGTCACTCTGTTCCATCCAGCATGTGTCGTTTTGTTCACTTTACTGACAGAGAATAACAAGTAATCTGAATTGAAATCAGAGGTGGTTGATTAGACACTTCCTATCCACCATACTGACCTCTACCCTCTACTCTTATTTAAAAGAAAAAAAACATACTGATTTTAATATTAGACTGTTTTACACCGCAAAATAGTTCAAAATGAATAATGGTTCTCCAGCCCAGAAAAATGCAAGTTCAGTAGTCTAGCCCCTGCACTGTCCTTGTTGTGTCTTTATCTCTGTTCTCCATCCATTACTGCCTTTCTGTTTACCTCTTGTCACATTGTCCATAATGTATTCTCTGTGTCTGTATCATCTCTGTCTGAAATTTGTCTGTGGCTTATTTTTATATGAGTTGCTAGTTCTTTCCATCTGTAATATTAAAGGTGTTTTGCTTTGTTTTGTTTTTTTGTTGTTGTTGTTTTTAAAGGTAGGCGTGTGTGTGTGTGTGTGTGGGGGGGGGGGGGTTAGTTTGAATAAAGAGTTTGAATTTGGGACTTCAATCTTTGACAGGACCAGGTCTGATATGGCTGTCAAACTATTTTAGTCTTAAAAATGTAGGATAATAGGAAATAGACATTGATCCCTAACCATGAAGGTCTAGACTTTTATTGATATCTTAATGGTTTGATGTAAAAGGTTTATTGCCCACGTCCTTATTTCCTATTTTTTGTATGTTTGTCCCAAATAAATGTTTTACATCGTCAAACATTTAAATATTTTATCAATTTAATTATCAGACAAAGATAACGCAAGTAAACAGCGTAGTTCAGCAGTTCAGATGATTTTTTTGTTAATTTGTTTTAGTTTAGTTTTTTGGAGGTTTTTTTTTGTGCCACAGTGAGCCAGTTGACCCAGAATATGAAGACACATATTCCTGTCCAACCTCATTTTCTGAAGGACATTCCCTACCTGCTTAGTAATTAAATATTTCTGTACAAACAGCCAAAGAAAAAGATTAAAGAGTCTTGAGTCTTGTTTCCAGCCAGTACACTACTTACCTTTGTGTTTAATGGTTTTATGAATTGGAGATATTCAAATAGTAATGTCAGTCAATTTATATATAGATTGGTGCTTTTTTAATTTAAAAATAGAATGATTTATTCAGTTAATGTTTGCCATGGATCAAAAATTAAAGTATCACATTAAGCAGGCTAGGGTTACTCTGTCATTTAAAGAAGAAAAGCTGAGATGCCATCACTACATTTGTCATGTAGATGTGGAAGTACCCAGACAGTACCCAGTTATCAGAATGTTGGAGAAGTCAGTGGATCTACCTGAAACAGACAGACACCCTGGTCATGCCAGACATGAAAAGAGAGCTGATGCTGCTATAATGTAAACCCCAGTCTGAGCAGCAATGACTCTCTTGGGAGTGAGGAAAACTCCCCCTGCTGATGTGACTGTGCAACGCTTCAATGGACAATCCTCTTGAAAAAAGTGTTACCTTTGCTCCCGAACCACAGATAGGAAAGTTTGCTCCTCCTGTCACATGCCAGGAGGCATTGCCTCATATTCTGCCCAGCATGCCCTGAGCAAACCATGAGGCAAATTGTTTGTTATAACTGCCTGTAGTGTGTGTTGTCCTTTAGTTTTTACCTGTTTCCAGTTCGTGCACAACCGTAGTGAGAGTTGTTTCACATTGTCAGCAATAGGTCAGACTCGTTCTTGGTGGATGTTGGTCTTTGCCAGGGCAGCCATTTGTCACTGATTCTGCTCATAATATTTCTGGACAGAATTTCTAGGCACAGCCAGTGGGCGGTGGGGCCTTGTCTTTGTTTTTCCAGATGATGTGGTTTTGTTGGCTTCATTCAATCATAACCTCCAGCTCAAACTGAGGCATGTTTGCAGTTTAAACTGGCTGGGATGAGAAAATCTAAAACCTTCAAGTCTGAGGCGATGGTTCTCAGTCAGAAAAAGGTGGAGAGCCTACCTGTAGTTTGGAACAAGTTGCTGCCCAAAGTGGAAGAGTTTAAGTATTTTGGTGTTTGATGTTTATAATCGGAAGGTTGCCGGTTCGAGCCCTGGCTTGACAGTCTCGTTGTTGTGTCCTTGGGCAAGACACTTTGCCTACTGGTGGTGGTCAGAGGGCCCGGTGGCGCCAGTGTCCGGCAGCCTCGCCTCTGTCAGTGCGCCCTAGGGTGGCTGTGGCTACAATGTAGCTTGCCATCACCAGTGTGTGAATGGGTGGATGACTGGATATGTAAAGCGCTTTGGGGTCCTTAGGGACTAGTAAAGCGCTATATAAATACAGGCCATTTACCATTTACCATTTATGAGTGGGGGGATGGTGGAGGAGGAGATTGACAGGCAGATTAGTGTGGACTTGGCAGTGATGCAGACACTGTACCAATTTGTTGTGGTGAAGAGAAAGCCGAGTGTAAAAGCAAACCAGTTGATCTTCCTGCTGATCTACAGTGGGTACGGAAAGTATTCAGACCCCGTTAATTTTTACACTATTTGTTATATTGCAGCCATTTACCAAAATCATTTAAGTTCATTTTTTTCCTCATTAATGTACACACAGCACGCCATATTGACAGAAAAACACAGAATTGTTGACATTGAAGAGTGTCTGTGCTGAACCTTAGAGATAGGGTGAAGAAGTTGATCAGTTGGAAGGAGTTCAGAGTAGAGCTGCCACCATGTTTTTGGCCTTAGACCAGGATACTTCCTGGGCGACTCCGAGGTGAGGTGTTTTGGGCACACAATGGAGGCCCCAGGACAGACTCAGGACATCTTGGAGAGATTACATCACTGGGCTGGCTGTGTGTTGATTGCGTTTATTTTATATTTGAGATAAAATGTCCACAATTGATTTCATCATATACATACAACACAAAGAATTTTTACTTAACATTATTGAAAAGGTTTATCAAAATAAAGAGATGGTAAGTAATCTGTTAAATGATAATTTAGATTGTACTTTAGATAAAAGTTGGAAGTTGTATTGTAGTAGACATTGGTTATTTACAAAATATGAAAATTAATAAACTCTTTATTTCTTCTTATAGTTGCATTCATTACAACTAATAATGGTTTAGCAAGAAATATGGTTTAGTATTAGTAATATTTTGTTGGACCTCAGCCAGTGTATGATGAGGGTTAAACGTTTAATATCTTTTACAGTAAGAGCATGCGGTGATATGTCTGTGTAGGATCTCAGCAGCATGTAGTGATATACTTAAAATAGCTTTAACTTGTGGTCCTCCCTAAACCAAATAAGTGAAGCATGTCAATTTGTTAAAACACACACACACACGAAAATTCCTCTCGACTGGGTGAGATTCTTTCAATAAATGTATTATATGAGAAAGAAAAGCACAATTGTCACCTTCGTCTGTAAATTAACAGGGTGTACGCTGTTATTCATTCTTGATTTATGAAGCAATTATAGTATTTTACTTTTGCCTAAAACAAAATTTATAAGACCATTTTGTTCCTAATAGAATTTGATTTAACAGTTAATGGGAGCCATCTGTGGAGGCTATATTTATGTTCAATGAGGTGGTCTGTGTATTACTGCAGCTTATATGGGAGGGTCTAGAAAACTATAAAGATTTGGTTATAGCTTTTATTTGTTTTTTTAACTTTGTAGAATAATATTTGGGATATTTTATGTGACTTTTTCCTTTTAAAAAAATGATCCTAGATATTTACTCTTGGAATAAATAACAAAACTCAACGGGACAGTGAAAAACAGGAGTAGCTGAACAGTATGAATGCTTATGACTTGTTTACCTTTTTGGATTTAGTTTTGGAAGGGTGGAGAAACTGCATGAATATTTGCCACTACTGGAATGATTGTATTATGTTTGGCTTGGGTGGCAGGAGTTGAGGGGGGAATCAAGGGCATCCATGTTTTTCTCCTGATTTTTCCAAGTTGGACCGCTGTAATGCAGGGAGGCTGTAAATACCATCTGTGAATGTCTGACGTGAAGCCGGCACTCCAATGGAAATAAGTTCAAATGTAAATAAGACTGTGTTGTTGAAATATTAACAATAGGCCAATGCATTCTGGAAAGTATTATTTTTTCTTGTTGAGAATATCCTAATTTTCACATTTCGAATGCTTTGTACAATTCGGCCACATTTGCAAAGAATGTTTCCTTTCAAATTCCCAATAAAAGCTCTGTAACTCTGTTTGAAACTGCTCATGGTGGACACAGACTAACTGTGTGAAACAGAGATGACAGCGGGTCATCTTTTGAGTTGGAACTTGTTTTTTCTTTCCTTTTTTCCCCAATTGAATGACAAAATGTCATTGTAATTGCCATGTAATATATCCCCTGTCATTACAATACAGGTCTGATTTTTAATATCATAAGTCAACAAAGCATGAGTAAAAAAAATGGTCTTTTTTTTTCTCTATAGGGAATAGAGAAGAAAAACACGAACATTTTCTGTTATTGTAATCTGTTACAATAAAATCTTTTCTAAAATGTTCTTTTGTCAAGATTTTGAAAACGAAACTTTGGTTTAGATTGTACTAGACTGTTTCAGATAGCTTGAAATTATATTGTACTGCTCTTCTGTATTATTCAAGTTTCATCTGGAAGTGTGCAGCACAATAGCAAACATATGATTTGCATTATTTTTGAACCTTGTGAACTTTGTTGGGTTCTTTTTGTTCTTTTCCACAGAGAGTTGAGACCCTTCAGAACCAAAGACATTGATATCTCCTCTTAGGGATTTAGTGTACTGCTCAAGGACAATCCAGTAGGTGGCTTTGCTGTCATGGGCACTCGAATCTGGGCCATCCAGTTGAAGAATGGTTGCACTAATTTCAAGCACCTCTCTCTGTCTCTCTTCCTTTTCTTTTTTTTTCTTTTTTTTAGGGGGGGGGGTTCTTTCTAGTCCCAACAGTGTTCCTGTTTCTCTGTCCCCAGGTATAAAAACATTGTACTTTTTCGTTTTTGGAGCAACTTATGAAAGACACAGAACTGCCAAAAGGGTTTAACAGAGGGGCAAAGCATAGGAGAGTTTTATTCTTTGAAAGATATTCACACTTTCTTTCCCTTTTTTTTTTCCAGAATAACAGTTTGTACGTTTTTATATTCTTGTTTCACTTCAACACCAAACCCCACACCTAATCGTGACCATGTTCAGAGTTGGCCTTGATTGTCAACAAGAATACAATATATCGAAAACAGTGATGTCTAAATAAGACATATCTCAAAAGATTATTCTGCATAACAATAATAAGTAAATGAGAAAGGCCTACTTAAATCAATACTTAGATGAGAGCAAAGAAAGGACAGTAGGGCTAAATGAGTGGTCCACTCTTTGATACTCCTTAAGTCTTCCAAATCTTGTGACTCTGTGTTTTTAATTAACTGGATAAAACTTTAAATATGATTATGTCCTTCTCTCTCTCTCATTTTAACTAAAAAAGAATTCTTAAATATGCAGGTCATATACTGTCATCAGTCTCGTATTGTAACTAGTTTAGTATATTTCTTAACCATGGTCTCAATAATATGGATGAAGTCCAATAGAAGCATTATATTACCTTAAATTGATTGACATATACCCTCACATCCTTTGACATTATTTCAATAGACTATCCCTTTCTATTCCATGTTGAAATCCCTTTTGACACGTTTTCTTCAGGGCTAAGGAAACCCCTCCATGAAACTTCCATCATAGAATTATGCACATGTCTCATAATAGTGTCATGACTATTCCTAAAGCTCAACAGAAATTTCTCATAACTCTGCAATTTCAGGAGCCAGTGTACGAAATCCAAAGATTCCTACTGGCAGACCTGGGTATTGTATGGCCCACAGGCTACATCTGACACTTTGGTTGTCCCATATCATTTAAAACATATTCATAATTAAACAAAAGGTATAAATGCAACTTTGAAGTCTTACTACATATTGGTAAAAACATTAAAGCCAGAAGAAATTCACACTATGAAAAAGCCTTAAAAATATAGAAGATATTGTTCTTTTTTCCCCTCTCCATCTTTATATTTTTGCATCGTCATTGTTGTTTTGAGAATCATTCTCTAGATGTGCATTCATTAAACATTTAGATACTTCAGCCTTCAATCTCTTAATACCATAAAATGCATAACCATTTATGTGATATGGCTTTTTAATCAATTGATAAGGCTGCTGTCAGCTTTGTTTCCACAATATTGTATCATGTGATCATCAATATCCAACTTGGCTTAAGTGCCCGCTCTTATTTCAGTTCATCAGGGTCATCAAATAAACATAAACCTGTTGAATGTCTGTAGAGAACACAGGACATTTAATTTTTTTATTATATTTAAATACGATTAACATTTAACACGGCCCTTCTCAAACTACTGGCAGGAACTCGGGGAGATTTTACTAAAAGCAAAATCCAACAGGCATGATGAGTTTTCAGAT
>NW_005187438.1:1726971-1728391 GCF_000239375.1 Pundamilia nyererei | reverse complement strand
AATTTGTTACATTGAAAGCATATTTGAGCACTTAAAAAGATAACTAAACTGGGGTTCTGACATGTTAAGGTGGTAAATTAGAATGCATATGAGACCCATCAGTGTTGGTAGGATCAGGGTGCAGTCCTTATTTGTATGTTTTCAAGTTGGTTGTAATCCAAGTGACTGCCACACTCCAACCACAAGGCAGACAGTTGAGCGGTCTGTTAGAGGGCAATGGAGATCTGGAGATCTGGATTTTTGGAAACCAAACTGGAAGGCTCGCCATTTAATTGTTGGATCTTCTTATCAGCCAGATATGAAAACCTGACCTGCATTTTAAAACAGGCTTATAGCTTCTGTTTTGCTTCATTTTACATGTATTTTCATATGGTACTGTGCAAATGAAAAACATAAGAGAAGCATGAAATTATAACACCAAGTTAGGTACTGACTCAGTGCAATTACCTTACAAAGTAAAAGTTAATAATTCATCAAAACTAACATTTTCTGTTGAAAAACATTATGTTTTATGTTTTTTTTAAAGGGACAACAGTATCAACAAAATGAATGCAGTAGAATTTAATCTTACGATTAACAAGCTTAATAAAACTTGACAAAAATACATTTTATTAAAACAATAATTCTTAGCCATCTTTAGTGATAAATACCGTGACTTACTGGTGTATAGAAGTTGTACTTAAGGCAAATATGTTTTGCTTCCAAAACTTAACATGAAGTGGTTGTGCATAATAATTCTAATGCTATTCTCTTATGAAGATGATTTCCCTACAGCTCTAGTTTGGCAGGTCTTTTGACATAGTGCTTATTTTTTTCGACAGTTACACAAAAGCAGCAACTGCAAGCCAAACATGCGGAACCTCTAACCTTATATCTCTTGTTTTCTAGTCTACTCCTTTCCCTCTAAAACTTCTCTTAACTCTTGTAGTACTGAAAAATTTCCTGCTGAATTTAGCAATTGAGTTAAGGAAACCAAAGATTTGGTTACCACAACTGTATTGTATCATAAATGAAATACAAAAGAATTAACCCAATGTTTGAGAGAGTAATTCAGGTTTTCATTTTTATTCATTTGAACTTTCCAGCTATTTACAACTTCCTGAGGAATCGTAGCCTTGTCAGCCAGATAAAAAAAAATGACTAAGTGCATGCCGTTACTTTAGTGCATGTGGGCCATGTCATTTATTATACGTTGCAGATTATCTTAGCAGGCAGGTGGAGGCAGCAGGGCATTTCCAAAAGAAGATCATTGGCCAGGTGGTACAGGACCCTAATGGCTGGCTGGTCCACTGCGTGTTGTAGCCATGGGCAAGTAACAAGTCATTCATCTAAACCAGGGGTGCCCAATCCCAGTCCTCGAGATCTACTATCCTGCAGCTTTTAGATGCATCCCTACTCCAACACAGCTGAATCAAATGGT
>NW_005187438.1:1715108-1725608 GCF_000239375.1 Pundamilia nyererei | reverse complement strand
ATACAGAGGAATACATTTTCTGAACCTATATAAATACATAAAAATAGGGTCAAAGGTTTCCCTTACTGTTTCTGGTTTAATGCATTTCTGTGTACAAACACTACTATGCTTGAGCCAATTTCATGTACTGTAGGTCTTTACAACAGGTACAAATGGAATAGTTGGTTTTTACACTCATTAAAGTATCTTAACACATAACAAAACTTCCTGTTCGCAACTCTGCACTTAGAAAGGCACATATTCCATCAGCAGTTTTCACTATGGGCCAATGTGACCTTATTTTTGAATATTTTGAAGCATAATTTACTGGAATAATTTTGTGTGTGATTTATTTTACAGCATTTACACCATTCTGTGTCAACATAATGACTATTCACCTATTATATACAGCTGAAGTGTCAAATCACAAGCACAATTAAGCCTCATGAATAAGAAAGAATGGTGCAACTTTAGATTGTCCCCATTTTCTTAAAAAAGAAATGTTCTTTCGGACTCATGGAATCTTTCCTTTTGTGCTTAAAGAGGTTCACAGACAATAATCAATTATCTTATAGTTACACTTGCTGAAGAAAACGTGTCTTTCTAATTGTCAGCACAGCAGGACTCCTCTGGTTGCAAATAATGCACAGAAGTCTTCATGAAAAGGACTCTGCTGTTTACTGATAATTTATTAATTTCAGTAAACACCTTCCTAATGAATTCATGGTCTTACTGAATACAACTTTAGATTTAATGTGCAAATTATGGTTCGATCAAGAATCCAATAAAATATTTACACCAGGTGCAGATGACAATTGGGTTTGGCTTGGGTACTTAGCCACTTCAGTGTTATTCACTGGTCTGTCCGTATTGTAAGGGATGTTACAACACCTTTATGTGTGATTTACATATGAACAAGTAGAGTGTGAATATGATTTCATATATTTTAAGATTGCATTTTGCAAGCAACTGTCTGTCAGTGAAAAGTGCAGGATGGACACTCAGTTCATATTTATTCACTGAGACAGGTACTGGATGCAGGTGGAAAATCATGAATATATTTCCCAATTCCATCCCCTCAACTCCACATTCTGCTTGGATGATATTCCCTGCGATCTCTTTTTTGATTACTGTGTAACATGGGATGTCCTCTGAAGCACCTAAGTCACACTGCAGATTCCATGCTCAGCACTGATGATCCACTGTATAAGATAACCCCCCAAAGTGAATGATGCACCCACACGAAGGAGTCCCTATTCTGTGTTTATTCATCATTGGTATCTGGTAAATATCTATTCTCTGTCTCAAATTCTATTCCAGCGTGGGATTTCTCATCTGGTGGAAACTAACAAGTCTAAATATTTTTTTAATGAGAATTTCAGGAATCTAGGAGAATATATGGTACACAACAACACCGTGATATGAGTATGTGAGGATAATAGGCTTTAACGGTAAGCTTCCCCATCAGTGGAAAATGGTCAGGTGTCAAAGTAGGTGTAGTCTTGCTTTTACCTTTCTCTAAAATGACCTTTACCTCTCACTTGGTAGCCGAGCCACAAGAGCATCTTTCCATTTTTTATTTATTCATTTTTGTATTTATTTTTCTCCTCAGACCTGCAGCATTTTCAAAGAAATTGCTTATTAATGACATGCAGCCATGGATACAGTGGGGCAAAAAAGTATTTAGTCAGCCACCGATTGTGCAAGTTCCCCCACCTAAAATGATGACAGAGGTCAGTAATTTGCACCAGAGGTACACTTCAACTGTGAGAGACAGAATGTGAAAAAAAAAATCCATGAATCCACATGGTAGGATTTGTAAAGAATTTATTCGTAAATCAGGGTGGAAAATAAGTATTTGGTCAATAACAAAAATACAACTCAATACTTTGTAACATAACCTTTGTTGGCAATAACAGAGGTCAAACGTTTACTATAGGTCTTTACCAGGTTTGCACACACAGTAGCTGGTATTTTGGCCCATTCCTCCATGCAGATCTTCTCGAGAGCAGTGATGTTTTGGGGCTGTCGCCGAGCAACACGGACTTTCAACTCCCGCCACATATTTTCTATGGGGTTGAGGTCTGGAGACTGGCTAGGCCACTCCAGGACTTTCAAATGCTTCTTACGGAGCCACTCCTTTGTTGCCCGGGCGGTGTGTTTTGGATCATTGTCATGTTGGAAGACCCAGCCTCGTTTCATCTTCAAAGTTCTCACTGATGGAAGGAGGTTTTGGCTCAAAATCTCATGATACATGGCCCCATTCATTCTGTCCTTAACACGGATCAGTCGTCCTGTCCCCTTGGCAGAAAAACAGCCCCATAGCATGATGTTTCCACCCCCATGCTTCACAGTAGGTATGGTGTTCTTGGGATGCAACTCAGTATTCTTCTTCCTCCAAACACGACGAGTTGAGTTTATACCAAAAAGTTCTACTTTGGTTTCATCTGACCACATGACATTCTCCCAATCCTCTGCTGTATCATCCATGTGCTCTCTGGCAAACTTCAGACGGGCCTGGACATGCACTGGCTTCAGCAGCGGAACACGTCTGGCACTGCGGGATTTGATTCCCTGCCGTTGTAGTGTGTTACTGATGGTGACCTTTGTTACTTTGGTCCCAGCTCTCTGCAGGTCATTCACCAGGTCCCCCCGTGTGGTTCTGGGATCTTTGCTCACCGTTCTCATGATCATTTTGACCCCACGGGATGAGATCTTGCGTGGAGCCCCAGATCGAGGGAGATTATCAGTGGTCTTGTATGTCTTCCATTTTCTGATGATTGCTCCCACAGTTGATTTTTTCACACCAAGCTGCTTGCCTATTGTAGATTCACTCTTCCCAGTCTGGTGCAGGTCTACAATACTTTTCCTGGTGTCCTTCGAAAGCTCTTTGGTCTTGGCCATGGCGGAGTTTGGAGTCTGACTGTTTGAGGCTGTGGACAGGTGTCTTTTATACAGATGATGAGTTCAAACAGGTGCCATTCATACAGGTAACGAGTGGGGGACAGAAAAGCTTCTTACAGAGGACGTTACAGGTCTGTGAGAGCCAGAGATTTTCCTTGTTTGAGGTGACCAAATACTTATTTTCCACCCTGATTTACGAATAAATTCTTTACAAATCCTACCATGTGGATTCATGGATTTTTTTTTCACATTCTGTCTCTCACAGTTGAAGTGTACCTCTGGTGCAAATTACTGACCTCTGTCATCATTTTAGGTGGGGGAACTTGCACAATCGGTGACTGACTAATTACTTTTTTGCTCCACTGTATATACACTCTTTTGGGATGATTTCCTTTTAAAGATATGACAATCCATTTTGGATTAATGCTTTTTCTTTGGCCCCAGGCTTGCCTCACCTAAATCTCATTTTCCATGAATAAATATACAAAATTACATAATTCACCTCAGATTTTAGGATTTTCAAACACAGTATCTTTCATTAAATTGTTGAAATTCAAATTGGTACTTTATTAGCTAACACCATTGTGTTTGTTGTTTGTTTGTTTTTTTGTTTGTCATGGCTAAATCTTTTGTGAACTTCATTATGAACATCATTCATTTGAAGCCCAGATTTCTTGTTGTACACAGAAACTATTGCCTGTGTTTCCAGGTAATAAGCAACAGTATTAAACATATTTATATTGTTAATGTGTAGGTAAGATGGGACTAATAATGCATTATAACATTACAATATGGTAATAGTACCCTAGTATGAGGATCTTCCAGTATTAGATTATTATTATCAGGTTACCACATCATCAGCATCTTTTAAAAAAAAAAAATAATTAAGAATTTTTTTAAGTTTAAAAATAATACCGAGGTGTACAGTTTGTTCCAGTTGGTGAGAGGATACAATTCCTGACATAGCTGAGGTAAAGAGCTATATATAATGTTAGACATATGCAAAATCTACATTTTTTACTTTCCTGACAATTCTAGATGCAAGCATAGAGTGTTGGTATAGTACTGACTGTGAAATGAGGTCATGTTAGTCTGAAAGCTGATAACACTGTTGCCACTTTCCTTTTAGTAGAATAAAGTGACACACAGGATATAGCCTGACAAGGGCGAGAGTTTAACACTCTGAAGTCATGCAACAGAAAGCACTTTGTTCTTGCACTTTTTAAAGTAAGTCCTACTTCAGATCCTGACAATCACTGTATGGATTAACTGTTAAAGGTCCGTTTCTGGTTGTCACTGTTATCAAGGACGCTTCCAATGTAAATTCACACTCATAAAATTCCTTTACAAAACACCTGAAACAAATCTATTCAGACAGGCTTTTGGGGAATGATTGTGGGTTTTGTGGTGCTTTGCTTGATGGAGGTGTGTTTATTTGACCATGGTTTTAATACCTTTGTAAAGCACTTCATGGCAGGTTCTTCCCTTAAAAGCTTATACCAGATTACGTAAACCTTACATGTTTTACAGGTAGTTTCAGTTTGATCCACCCTCAAGTCAGTGGTTTTGAACACACACCTTAATACCTTATTATTGTCATTGTTTGTCTTTATTTCGACATTTCACACACCTGTTCACATGCTAAAATATCATTGATTGATTTTTTTCACTAAATGGAAGACTGGTTGTTTCTGGTCAGTGCTGTGCAACTCTAAAACTTAATACCACCGACCAATTAAATGTCTGTTTTTGTTATTATTTGCACTTTTTATTAAGTAGAAGCAGGAAACCAGAATAGAAGCAGCTTTAGCTTCACAAACTGAGGTGTATAAAAAGTTCCCTTTGAAAGAGAGTAATTTGTTTTATTTAGACAACATGCTGCTGCAGGAAAAATGAATCATATGAAAAATGTATGGACCTTAGGTCTCTTAGAATTACCTGCCAAAATGTTTCATGACTCATAATATGCAAACAGCTGAAGGGTAGGTATATTCGTATTGAGGTGCTCCTTAGCATATACTAGCTAAAATAAAACTAGAAAACAAGTATTAGTCAATCAGTCACTCAATCAATCACGAGCTGCACGTGAACCTATCAGTGTCTTGGTGTTCTGTCCTGAACAAACTCTCAATATGTGGTTCACTCGTATTTCTTATCCACTATTCATCAATATGTTCGTGTGCTTCTGTCGTACTGCTGTGCAAACAATAATCACTGATTTCTGAGTTCATACTTGAGGTTAGTAAACAGATCAGACTTTTACCATCCATCCATCAATTCGCTACCGCTTATCCTTTTCAGGGTCGCGGGGGGTGCTGGAGTCAATCCCAACTGTCATAGGGCGAGAGGCAGGGTACACCCTGGACAGGTCGCCAGTCTGTCGCAGGGCTAACACACAAGGACAAACAACCATTCACACTCACATTCACTCGCACATTCACACCTAGTGGCAATTTGGATTATCCAATTAACCTATCCCTATTTGTGGGGACTTTTACCAACAGTAAAATAAAAATGTTCTGACAAAGGAACTGAAGGGAGAGGGTTGTGTGCTTAAATGTAGATAAATGGTGACTCTGACTTTGACAGCTTCCCATGTGATATCTGGAGAAATAAATTTTGAGATTTACTGTTACTACCTAACCTGTCTTTGTAAATGCATAACTCCGACAATAAACACAACTTCAGCCCCTGTTAATATTTTGTGGAGTCCAGATTGCAGTAATTTGCAGGCAGACTTGCAAATAACAGTTTTACTGCTTTTGTAACAGCCTGTGACTGCAGACTAAGTATGTATTTTGTACTCATTGTGAAGCAAACATCTGGATCCTGACTTCCTTGTTTGTCTGCTTTAGGCTTTCATGGTCATTCATTATGTACTTTCTTTTGGTCTCCTACATGACCAAAGTTGAAGACACAAATATCCTGATTTATCATATATCAATATCAGTTACCTGGTCACTTATTCAAACGAATCCCGTAGTTAGCAAAAGCTTTAAAAAATATATATTTGTGAGAGTCACTGCTATACAGGTCCATCTCACAGTCTGTCTGCAGTGCCCTCCTTGTGTACTGTGCATTGGTTTTTATCAATGTATGGGATGCAGACCTTAAAGACAGTCCTAGAAGAAGATCAGGGAAAAGAAAAGGGTTTTTTTTGTTCTCTCTTCTCGTCTTTGCCACCCATTCATCTACAGCCGGGAAACCCTCCTTAGACTACTTACTGCTTAGATTACTCCTTAAACTACTGATCACAAGTTGCTATGCTCTCCAGCTACCAGCAGTCTAGATTTTGAATAGTACAACTGAAAATGTTTTGTTTTTGTTAGAAATATATAAACTATTGAAGATATAGTCAGGTTGAGCATCCAGCTATGACACTGAACAATAATTGTGACAACACTGGTCTGGTTTGATACCTGGTTGTTACCATTTTGTTCAGAGTAAGTCTATGTTTATTAGATTAGAGAAATTAGATTAAAACAGAAGGATCACAAAAAACATGATCACAATTACAAAGGACCAAGTAGAAAGGAGGACAGACAAGAAATTGGTTTCTAGCTAAATTGACCTAAACGACATAGTTTTAAAGGTTTATGATGAACGGACAAATTTTACATTTGTTTTATTGTTAATTATCAGTGTAGATTTTGAGTCCATAACCTCTGCAACCCATGCTTGGCACAGTAGGAAAGAAAGTAAGAGTACATGTACAAAAACCTAATCATCTAGAGAGAGATCTCTTTACAGTTATTTGGAAGAGAAATCAATATCTAATCTAATGGGAAGTGCTTGAGTTTAATTTCACTATGTGCATTTATTTATTTATTTCAAAACAATTGTTTCAATAGTTGGAGCAAGCTTTAGCCAACTTTCTTTTCACTGCAAGAGAAGGAACATCTTGTGGCCTTTCAGGTAAAGCGAGAAAAACATCTGAGGGGGAGATTCTACTTTGATGTCAAGTTGCCAGCTCTGACATTCTTTCTTTCTTTAAGCTGATTCTTGGGGTTATGCAGCTTGAGACCTATCTGATCTGCTCCCTGAGATTTATCTTATAACTCCCGACTACAGCATATCAACCTCGCTGAGTTTTCTGATATCTCATTGCAGCACCTTGATGTTGCTGAACTCCACCACCTTCCCTGCAGTTGTCTGCAAAATTGTTTGCTGCATCCCTTGCCAGGTCAACAAGAATAGGGCAGTGGAAAGATGACTACAAATGTAGAAGAGATTGCCAACAAAACCTTGTTATCGTTCATTTCAAGGATGACAGTGATTAAAGCGGAGACTCAACTCTGGAGAATTCCAATTTCATGAGGGCATTTAGGTTGCAATACTTCTTGAATTTGGGAGCAAGCACAAGCAGATCTGAAACACAAATCCAAAGAAGTGCTGATTCTCAGCAATTATAAAGTTGATAATCTCTCATATTATTAAAACAGCAGAATATCAACAGGCCAACATGTGGCGTAGAGCTAAAGAGAGACTTGGCTGGGCATCTTTAGCTACAGGCAAGCTTGAGGAGATTTTCATTAGCTTGCGCTTCAGTGTTAAGGTGCCACTTAACAAGAATAATAACACACACACACACACACACACACATGCAGCCCAGATCGAAATACAATTACCAGTATTGCCTTGCTCTTAATGCTAAGCAAGTGTGTATTTATTTATTTATTTTTAGCCCAAGTTGAGTTTATTTTGCCGTTTATCAAGTACTTTCTGCTACAATGATTAATTAATGATTTCAACATTGAAGGTTAGCGATTTGGCAATTTTCTGTCCAAATTATACAAATTGGCTATGACTGTTTGAGCACCAATTTACTGTGGACCACAGACCACAAATTGATCATTTCAGCTGGCACCTTTATTTCCCCAAGAGAAGCATCATGGGAAGATATCCTCCTTTAGCTGCCCTGTAGGGGATTACACAAGTAAACTGCAGCTTTACAAGGACAGAAAAGATCACCCCAGCAACCCCCTTCCTCCCTCTTGCCACCATTCTTTCCGATATCTCTCATTCCTTCGTGCTTCATCACTGTATTGCACAATGCATGCTACTGCCGCAGGTCCCATGTAGGGTTTGTATGTGACCTTTGCCTCACTGTCTTAACGTGCAAGGAGAGGACAGAGAAAGTGCCTGCAGCCTTAACAAAACCAACAAGGAATGATGTCCTACATGGAAAAAAAACGCAATTGTGTCTATGTAGATTTAATCATGCTGGTTGTCAGGTGTGAAGAAGCCTAAACTGAAACGACTAGAATCAAGCCTGGCTCGATCACTGAGTACATATATATGTTACAAGTCAAAGACACAAATCCCTCCTTCCTGTTAATAACACTTTTTTTTTTACTTTTGAGGGGAAAGTATATCAAATCACATTTCTTTATAATAGAGAAGGTAGGCAAGACGGACAAGTCCTGTACCCTTAATAGTCACATAAGAAAAGGTGAGAAAAGACTGTTGGTCTACGTCACGGAGGCTTTGTCAAACCTGTAGACAATGCAGCAAATGAGGTGAACTGCTGACCGCAACTGAGGATATACGTTGACAGAAGAGAGAATCAGTCTCCTTTCACAAGGAGAATCAGAGTCTCCTTGTGAAAGGGGGATATTTTAACCTACCAAAAAACTCAACAAATCAACCAAAAGAAAAAAACAAAAGTGAAACAAAAAGCAAAACACAACATTACCAAACAGAACAAGGAATGTGATCTTCTGTCTGAAAAAGCTGTGATTTAAGCCACCACCACCTCTTCCTTCCTCCTAATGAAGACTTTGTCACTGCTTTGAAATAGCATGTGAGCTCCTGGTGACAGTATTTCAGTGAACACCTAATGTCTATCTGTCTGACACCAGGAGATTCTGACAAAACAACAGTGTTGGACACCCTAGTAATAAAAATGAAGTGGACTTAGAGACCTCAAGCACACAGTATTCATTGACAATAACTCATTAAGGAAAGACAGTTGTTACTGGGGTAACAACAGTGCATAAAGCAATATATAAGTCTGGAGGCATCCCTTATTTCTTTATATTTTGCTTTCAAATAGCTTTTAAGTAGTCTTGAGCAATACTTCTCCAGGCTTTCTAAAGCTCTTTCAAAGTTTTTCTTTGGAAATTGGCTACTTTTTCACTCATTTCCTGATGTCTCGTTCACCACTCCTGGCTTACAGCTTGGTGTTATCCATGCAAAGCAGGTGGCTGACAATTCTTCCATTCTGTAATCGGTATCCGTAGCGAGTCTTGCCAGGGATCTCACTGATGCCATTCAGACCTATGCAGAACAGCAGCATCTGAACCCCTCTAGTGTAGTTTGCCACATCCTCACTGAGTTCCATATGAGAATGTTTAATATTGTGATTTTTAGGGACACTTGAGCCTTTTTAGGATGCTTAAGCTTAAGTAATTGCAAGCATTTTAGTATATTTAATGAATTTTACGTTTATGACACTCATCCAGTTGTTGGAAGACATAATTACAAACTAATCAGTTTTAAATAACCTCAAACAATTACTCACTGTACCTTTAAGTAAAAGTGAAAAACGGCACGCTGTGAAATATACTCAAAGAATGATAATTAAACGTAAATCTTTTATGGTTCTTTTTAACTCCACTTGTCACATGTAATATAATAATAAAATAATATTATATACAAGGGAATAAAAGCTGTATTTCAACTTAAATTCTAATGAATTCACCCAGTTTTAAGATCTGTTATGTAGAACGTAAGGAGAAAAAAAAACTGAATTAAAAATTTTAGACTTTTTAGTTCCTGTTAAAATTTAATCTTAGATTTAGAGTTTAATTTGTTCCCTCAGTGTTTCCTGTCCTATCGTCATTGTCAGTTCCTCCAGGCTAAGTTCCTTTATATGTCTGTGCATCCCCATTAAGTTACAGTTCTCACTCCTTTATTTTGATAGTTACTTGTCTCTAGTGTTATGTTTAGTTTCACTTTCCCTCGTGGCTCACTTCTCTTAATTACCCTCATCCTTTTAGTCTTTGTCTCAGTGTCCGTTTTCTTTTTCCTTTCTAACTCTTCCCAGTTGGTGTAGTGCTCTGTTTATTTTCTCAGTGGATTTTTGGACATTTCATTGCTGGAATAAAGACCTGTCTTTTGTTTATCTGCAAATTTGTCTGATTTTTCACATCTGCTTTTGTCATGTTTTATGACAGGTTTTTGTGTTTGCTGATATTTGTTGAGCTGTTAGAAATGTTGCATTTCAAATTATCTGCCAATTTAAGTGTTACTCCCTTGATGTTCTCTCATATTCAGTAGTGCTTACCATGCTGAAGTACGGCAACCACAGTGTATTTACAACTGCATCAAAATCTGCTGTTCTCGGTCACTTTGGCCCACGTTAGTTTTTGGGTATAATGCAATAAATGATGCATAGATTATATATATATTTTGCCCATTTCCCCTTTTCATGTGCAATAAGCATCTTTGATGGAGATGCCGTAGGGACTGTCTTTATTATTATTCCCTCCGTTTAGGTTTAGATTGTTTTGGGATCTTGAAGGTGTGCAGGGATATGAAATAATAATTCATCTCAGCTTCAACTTTGTTAAAACTAAAGTAACAAGCCTGTTTAAAAAATGTAAGGAGTACGAA
>NW_005187438.1:1701896-1714989 GCF_000239375.1 Pundamilia nyererei | reverse complement strand
ATTTTGTTACTTCCCACCTCAGCTAACCAGCCAGTAAAAGAAAAAAATAAAATAAGGGGGAAAAGACATGTAATGCACAAAGTTACAAAAGGCCACCACCATCTCTTGCCCTAATGCAAACTATTTAAAAAAAACCACACACACATCATCTATCGTAATGTAACATCTTCACAATCAATGTGCCTAGGCATCCGAACCAAAGGATACCTTTTGCATGTCTCCCCATGTGAACACGTTGATTATTTGGAAAGTCGGTGCCAGACAATTTTCTATTTAGTTTGCAAAATGTGTCAACGTGCCCTGCTCTGCACTTTCACTGTGCACTGTTTCTTTGGCTGGCGGCTTTTTTGTGTTTCAAATTTTGTGTTTCATAAGTCCTTTTTACAAAATCTCCATATTAATCTAATTTACTGTCTGAACATTGTAATTTTCCTTGTGGCCATAAGTAGATGATTAAAAATATAAATAAAGTTAGTGGCTGCTTGTTAATTCTTCCTTTAAAGATTCACAAACTATATTTTCACACAACTGTTCTCTGGAGAAGCTGGCTGGCTATCTGGGAGGGGTCTGGGCTGGTGGGCTTCTCTTCGGCCTCATGTCTCTACCTTGTCTAGAGTGAAGGGGACCATCTCCTGTGTCTGGGGCCCCATTGCCCATCTGGGGGTATTGGTGCCTACACTTGGGAGTATAAAGTCTGTATGTGGAGAGTGAGTGTGTGCACGACGTGTGTCTCCGTGTGTGGTGTATGTGTGTATGAGGGTGGAAATGCTTGTTTGTCTGTGTGGGCCTGTTTGTCTATGTCTATGTGTTAGGTCAAGTCTTAGACTCCATCTCTCTGTTAGAACATCTCAGGCTTCCCCATGTACGGGGCCTATTTCTCCCCACCACACTGGCTGGTTCCCCCACGTGCCTGGTGCATTGGTAGTTCTCAGTGTCCAGGGCTGGGTAGTTGGGTGTGGCTGGGGCATGGTTGTGGCTCCCCACACCTTCTATTAGACACTAACATGGAGAAGCCTTATGAACACGAGTGCTCACACACACACACGTACTTACAGACACACACTATCTTATTCGGCTGCTGCCTCTAAAAATATCTTGTATTATTAGTACTGTGTGCTGTTCAGTAACATTGTCACTGTTCATGCATATGTTGGTTGCTGCTGTGGTTTTCTCAGCAGGTGTTGAATCAGATTCCCAGTCCCCCACCCCCACTCTATCTCTCCTGCTGTTAACTTTCTCCCAACTCTTCACTTTCTTTCTTCTTTTTCTTTCACGTCCCCCAGTCTTGTCCAGTGTGGGTTTAATAACTAAAAATAACAAATCCTAATGAAGTCCTAATAAAATATGACTATCAAGTGGACCATTATATCAAATGCTGTAATGTGCCACTTGTGAAAGTAAATCTTTTTGGCCTTCAGACAACAATTTTGCTACTGGACAGAGAAAAAAAAAAAAAGATTAATAAATTACATCAAAAATGCAATTCTTCTACAAAGTATTTGACATTGCTATTCAAACAAAACAAATACTCTGCCAAGCTGTAATATGCGCTGGGGATTGGAGGTTATGGGCTGTGCTATGACTATGAGTTAAACATCCATTAAAATAGACGGATTTCCTGCAATTTTCCAGGGACCAGAAAAGCAGTTCGTTAAGTAGACAGCTCGGAGAGTAGAGTGTCGGCTCGTGACTGACTGCAGTGGATCCTCGCTCTCCGTGTGCCGTGCATCACTCTGTTTGATGTAGAGAACAAGCTTCATTCAGCAGTTTGCTAAATAATTAAAGGTGCATTTCATTTCTCAGCCTACCCCTTTTTCATTAAGTCAGACTGAAAGAGAAGCTGAAATCTGTGACAATTTACTAGTTTATATTAAAAATGTAAAGCCTGCAAACTAAATTACTTTTGAAATATAATTACTTTTGTATAATCACATTGCTGCACATATTTTAAACTGTTTGTTACTGCAAATTTTAATTACGTCCTAATTATATTTATTTAAAATTTGCATTATAATCTGTCTGTAGAATGTAGGTAAAAGTGACTTTGCATTGTTGCAGAAATATTGTTATTTTGTGCACAAATAATTCAAATAACAGTCGAAATGCGGAGGAGTATTTCATGTGTATTCCGTAAAATGCTTTGGATGAAAGAAGCTGGTTGTACTTTGTCCCGTGGTCTAGACACAAACATTTGTCCCCTTCAAAATGCACTTTTGAATCAGTTCAATCAGCAGCTCAGCCATCTATCAAACCAGCAGTAAACTGATGTAGCCACAACACCGGCTCATTTCAAGAGGTCTGGAGAAAATCAAGTTAGAGACCACTGAATAGGTGGGCTTTGTGGGGCATGAGGCTCTATTTGGATTGGCTGCAAGTTTTGGAAAAGTTTCTGGGAAACACTTGCAAATGATTCTTCTTTGGTTTGGTATTGGACTGGACAGGGCAAGTTCTCAATTATTACAATGCAATCTGCAGTACTGTACACAGTCTGCCAATGCCAATGTGACTCAAAAAGCAGGTGAAAACTTTAAATCAAGGCTGGATTTCTTCAGCTTGTAGTTTGCTTGTTACAGCACATGCAGAGCAGCCCGTGTCACCTTCACACAGAAAATCAAAAGCTTTGTTTTCCAAGCATAGTTGACAGTGGTAATTATGTTTTATAACCAGATTTTTAATGATAAGAATTTACAATCAGGCCATCATAACAAAAATGATGGGATACAATATTAATGAGGAGCTGAAAATAAATTAAATTAATAATTCTTTAAATCACATTGGGGAAACAGGGAAAAAAAGCTGTGCTAAGATCTCAGTCATGAGAAATGAATCATTGCAGATCAAGTGCATAAGAAGGCTTTATGCAATATTAATGACCAGCTCAACACCTGAAAATATTAAAACACCTGTAATATAAGCTCAGCTATAGAGTGAAGAGCTAGTTTCTCTCCATACTCAACCTATCAAAATCTTTTCAACTTCTTATGCTTCTTATGGAGTTGTGTCTAAATTTGATGGACATATCAAATATTGACTTTTAACAACTACTGTTTATTTATAGTTCTTACAACTAAAAAGTACAAAACAAGAAAGACCTGATGAAAAACCTGATTTGTCACATCTAGCACATATGGGTTGCATAATGCACTTGGGTAATCATGTTTAGACAAAGTGTAAAAAGTGACAACCATGAGAGCAATGAGAATGATGTCGCTTTCATCAAAGCGATTGCTGAATTATTCAATCAACTTAATGAAAGTTCATTAAAAATGCAGGTCTTTGACATAGTGCCGCCTTTTGACAGACGTAGCTCAGCCAAATTAACCGTGAAAAGGTCCTTTGAAATAGTGAGAGGTCCTTCATTATTCAGGATCTCTAGGGTTGCTATTTGAAAAAAAAATTAAAAAAAGAATTACCAAGTCTAAGTGAGGAACATATTAAGTCATGTTATGGTCTAATCTTAAAAATACTAAAGAAAATCAAATCTGCTCTAGGGCATTTTGTCATGACATTTGAAAACAAGCTCAAACAAGACACGGATAATGCCTTTATACTTTTTTGTCTGTAAGATGCGTTTTGAAATATAATTCAACCTTGTTTTAAAATTGACTTATTATGTACTTAATTTTACAGTCCAAATGAACATTTCCTACTCAAGAGTAAATTTGATTTACTAAGAAACAACCAATGACCCATATCCTAGACATGGAAACATAAAGTTTTAAATATCTTTATTTATTCCATCAATTTGGAATCACAACTTAGACTGAACTAAAGCCATAACATAAAGCAGACCTTCCAATGCACTATTATGTCTTTGGGAAATTAGCAATGGGCGGACAAATTGCAGATAGATTCAATGGGGGTGGAACTGATGCTAGAAGCATTACAAATACAGGCTTATCTTGCTGGACTTTTAGCATCGTTTTAGCAACCTGTCACAAAGACATAAAACATATTTTTTTGGTTGAATCTATGAACAGTTGAGTTATTAAAAAGTAGGAAAAAATCCAGCAAAGACCTGTCCCAGGGCCTAAGAGACGCATCGGGCCATTCCGATGATCTATCTACTGTTTGCCAAAGCCTCATCAAGAATGGCCTTAATGGGAGGATTGTCACGGCTTGTGTGTTTGTGGTGTGGACCCAAAAGCAGACACAGGAGAGGGAATAAGGTATAACAAAAGTCAACCCTTTTATTGAGACTCATATCCAAAACAGAAAACAAGGCAAGTTGGGGGGAAAAACGAAACCAAAACCTAAACTCAAATAACCTAAACGCAACATGAAAACTATGATATGGAACGTGACGTGAATCTGAACAGGCACATGCAAAAACTATGACCAGAAACATTGACATCAACATGGACATGGACCTGAACAGAAGCATGAAAATGATCCTGAGACAATCCAGTAATAAACAGAGAGAGACAGAGGACTTAAATACAGAGAAGGGAAGTAGAAACACCTGGAGGAAACACAGCTGACACAAATGAACCTGAACACCACAGGGGAAGCAAAACAAAACATACTGAACATGGAACATCAAAATAAAGCAGGAAAGATAATGGGATGTAGACCAATGTTCCCTCTAAGCTGCACGTGTGCACAAATGCGCACTGCTGGCACGGTCTCTGCGCACAGAAAATCTGCGTTGCGCACAAAAAAAAGAAATCTAACCTGAATTGAAATTAAAATTAATACTTTAACAATTCTGTTTTGCAGTGTTAGTCAGTAAGTGACTGGCTGATCCCGTAGAACGATGCCACCTTATCCCATAGTCCAGCCAATGATGCGATTCACATTTGTATATACGCAGCTAATCAATGTCGTTGACAGGCTATGACAGCGTCCTTAGCGTTTCAGCTAGCAAATTTTCAAAATTGGAGTTCATGTTATTTTTACTTCCAATAGTGTTAACATACTGCACAGGTCATGAACAAGATTTTTTTTTCAATTTTCATTGAAAGTGGGCTAAAGCAGTTATTTAAAAGTAGTCTAACATAAATGTAAATGCTGTAATTTGATTATTTTAATAAACCATGTAACTTTGATTCAATGCTGGCGTGACCACAGTGCACACGTCTACTGTTGCTCAAAGTGGTCCAAGGGACCGCTCAGGTAGTTTGTGTGTTCACTCAGACACATGAAAAATTAGAGGGAACATCGATGTAGACATGACAACATGGAACACAAAGACATAGACACATGACATATTGGAAAAACATGGAACACAAGGAGAACCTACATAGACAAAGAGGCATAGAAGAAATGTAAACCAGATTTAAAACTCAACCAAGACAAACTAATAACAATACTAGAACTTAACATATCTCAAGTAATACAAAATAACTCAATTACACCCTTAACTTAAGAATAACACCTGAATTTAACATAAATTTTAATATAGGAAAACGACCATACAAGATAAACTCAAAAACACTGAGTCACCGACCCAGCCCCTGACAAGGGTAGATGTCAAGAAGTAATTCTTAGGGAAGGAAAACAGGGAGAACATGGATAGGTACTACAAATGTTTATATAGACTTAAAAAAAAACAAGAAAGGTCTTATTTAGTGATTAATGCAAATACATTTTCATCAGTATGCCTGGAGGAAGTCAGGAGAGTGCTACAAATTTGAGTGCCTACAGATATCTGCAAAACACAGTGGATGATATGTCTGGTTGGGGCTGATTTTCACTCTGTGGTGTTGGGGATTTTTTCAAAAATTGATGAACACAGAAGTACTGACAGAAGTACTGTCTTTGAAGTGTTTAACTACTAATGTCACCATGATGATCCCAAACATAATGCCAATTTACTCAAAGTACCTGGATAGAGAAAAAACAAACAAACATAAACTGTCACGCTAACTGGCCATGCAATTTGACAATGACCCCAAGGACGTGAACAAATCTACAATTGGTTGGCTGAAAAAAAGATGAAGAATCAGGCAGTTCCAATGGACCAGCCAAAGCCCAACCCAACTGAAATGTTTCGTTTAAACAAATGCCTACAAACCTTGATGAACAACATCATAAAGAAGAAGGGACCAACATTTGTACACAACAATGACTGAGATTGATAAAGCTGTCCATAAAATGTTTTAGTTTTGCAAACTACTGCATCATTGGCCATACTTAGGTTTTCACAGGACAGCACAGAGTCCTACAGAAACTTTTTCACATGACTCTATAGATGTTTTCAACCTGTGTTACTCTGTCTAATGACCGTACAAGTAACCAACATTCAACATGCATTTCCTGGGAAAAGAGAGATTTATGGAGTTAATTTGCAGCTGCTGCTGAACCTCGAGGAACCCTGCTGCACCATACTGCCGATCCAATTAAAAAGTTGTAATTATGATGACCAACATATGGGTTCAAAAGAATGCATAAGCCCATGTGGTGTAAGTGTTGATGTGTGAGCACATAGAGTCTCTGGGAGTCTTGTGGAGTTCCAAACCTTGAGGCAATGCAGGTAATATCTCAGTTTTTTGCACTGAAGGTAATATCTTAGTTGTAGTCTGATATCAGTATCTCAATGCTTTCTTCATCAACTGAGCAGACATAAACACATGGCTTGTGAAATTATTTATACTAAAAAATAAGCAGTTTACGACTGCACATTGTCTAAATAATTATATAATAATTATATAACAACAAAATGAACTTGACTCTCTTTCTCATCTCATCTTGTAGATTGTTCACTGTCAGAAAACTGAATGCAGCTCTGAACCTGTGACCTGGTTACATCACAGTCTATCCAACTGAAATGTAAAGAATGACACTTGAACAGTCTTTCAATATGTTAAATATGTGTCTGAAAAAAAATGCACTTCTTGGACTATAGGGTGACACCTCAACAAAATAATCCCACACATGTTATTATGCCTTGAATGTCATAATAAGTTTCATGTAAGGTGAATTTGGTCCAGCAAATCCACAGACATCAGACAGGTTTAAAGCATGCATGCATAAAAGGGTTATATTTTCACTTTCTGTCTTAAAATACATGCAACCCAATGCACTGCATGACTTTTTATTTTACTTTACTGTTTTTCAGAGTAAAATCAAGCACCCTGTTACCCTTTAAATGTAGGTGTTATTAACATATTTTTCCCCTTTCTAATCTGTTTTTTATTAGATTACTGGGTCAACAGCCTATTTATGACCTTTTTACATTACAATAACATTTAGTCACATGGACCAAAACAATAGTGTCTACTCTTCCTAATGAAAATCTCAGTATATGAATCAACCCACGTTGATTAACCTTAGAGCTGTCCATTTGTGTGCCAATGACATTTCACATGTTTCTTTGAGATTTACTCCTCATCTGGTTCAAGAAGTGCCCATATTCTGGCACCTTCTGCACTCTTTTCTGCAGAACCCATATGCTCTAGTACAGTCTATCCTGTCTGAATGATAATTAAGCATCTTTACACATCTGAGAAGAGGTTGTTGGAAGCTAACCTCTTCTGTGACAAGGTCCAAGGCTGTATGCTTATTTTTCCAATCTGCAGTCCACCTACAGTGGATGGCCAAAATAACAGGAAAAAGCTTGCAATAAAATGCAATCCCAAGCAATGCTATAAGCTATGGCCACAAAAATCTCATCACATTTTTCTGACACAGTCTCAATAAAATCTAAAACCTGCTTGTTATTGTAATGCTGCTGTATGTGCTAAATGTTAAGCCTGTTTTCCACCTTGTGGTCGAATCCTCTTCCATATATCTTACAAATGTTCTTGGACATATTTACATAAGCACGGGAGACTGGTTTTATTCTAGTGTTTCATCTGGACTTGAATTCATGCCGATATGCGGTGGCTGGCATTCTGAAAAAGCCCCTCAGTGAATGATTATTGTCCATAGTGAGGCGAATTTTAATTTAGTTTGCTTTGCAAAACAGCACCAGAGAGATTTCCACTGTTCAATTAGATACTTCACACCTCTCAAAGAAAAGGAAGGATTCAGGAAACAAGGGACCTAAATTGTAAAGGGAAGATTTCAGATTTATTTTGTGATTTATGCAGCGTAGCGGGATGCCGGCAGGTTTATGTGGTTTACATATTAATGAAAGATTTTCCAGATTGTAAGGCTTATGAGCACCGGGTGTATCTCCTCACAACTTCTAGACATTTTTAGTGTTACCAGATTATGTCAGAGTTTCAATATTTGTAGAAGTTTGTCTTTTGTTTTGTTTTGTTTTAATATAGATATATTTAAATAAGGAGAGATTACTTGGAAGAACTGAACATGATTTATTGAGGTAGAGAAAATGATGTATTTGTCGATTACACTCCGATGAACCAGAAGAGAGTCCCGGCAGTGACTAGATTTAGGACAGGACCTCCCAGAATCTAGAAACGGGTGGTGGTGGTGAAGATGAAGGCTGAGGCTTGAATAGAGCTCTGTCTGAGGTGTCTAAAGGTTGAAATGGGGTGAAGGTGGATTGCATGAAAGAAGTTTGAAAGTGGGAATGACAGAGAGCACAGATTTAACCATGTGAAGCAGAGGGTGATTGGCTCAAAGAAGGCATGTATGAAGAGGACTGGAGTAGAGTAATGAAGTCAGTATTGAGATTAAGGGGAAAGTGGTAGTCATGTAAAGAACAGAAAAGCACTCAAACTCCCAGGAAGGCCGGCAGATGAGATCTTCCTTACTACTCTTACACATGAGCTTCATATAAACCAGCCATGTGAATTGGTCTTGAAAATAGGCGGGGAAATATAAAGCTAATGAACATTTGTCATGCAAAAAATAAATAAATAAATGAATAATAATAATGCTGTCATAAAATTAGATGTCAATGAAACCAAAGACAGCAGACTTGATGTTTAGGCTATCTAAAAAGTAACTTCACCTGAGGTGTCATGTATTTCAGAGAAATCGGTGTAAATAGCAATTGAGAGATCACACACAAAATATGCGTGGCATCTCTTTTATGTGAGATTTATAGCCGACACTCCTTCAAGTATAACATGACATGAAACACCACTTTCAGTTTAAATAAATCCAAAAATGCTTTTCTGTTATCAATATTCAGACACCAAACAAGCCATACCTGTCAACGCACAAAACAAGTGACAAGTCTTCACAACAAGCAACAATTGTGCAGAAGACTGGAGATCATAAAGGTGCTCTGTTCCCTTGGAGGAATTTATAGCTCAATAGGGCAGGGAGCTTGCAGCAAGGCAATTTCCTGGCTCCACCAAAATGGTTCGAGACACGGGTGTTAAAGCACCTGTGGGGGGAAATTCGGCCCATCACCAAAATCTCATTAGCTACAGCACTGCATGTTGGCATTACAATGAAATGGCAGATACTTCCATTTTAATTATTCAGTGTTTGCAATAAAGTTCTTTAGTATGTCCAGCGAGGAAGATCATAGAGCTTAAATGAGCTGAGCAAGTATTGAAAGAAAGTGTATTGCAATAGCATGGTTGCTTTTTATTTTGTGTAAAACGCTCAGTACAGCAAGGTTGAGCAATAAAGTAATATACCTAATGATTGATGTGGGGGCTGTGGTGTATTTTGTTATTATTTTGCTGATACACAATAGATTTTATAGATATGACCAATTTTCTTTTTCATTCAATTCACTTCAAAAGTAGCTGAAAACGTATCTAGTATATCATATATTATTAATTTACTGTCATTGTCTTTTGACATTTTGCGGGTTGAGAGGTCACATAAATTGCAGTGTTTTTGTTTATAGGTTGACCACCTCACCTTTTTGGTCCAAACTCAGCTTAAACTTCACTTATCTGAACAACAACTCAATATATTGCAATAAATATTTGTCCAGGCATTCATGGCTATAATAATAAGACTAAAAAACAAACGAACTGAGAGTAAATCCTGATGCATCGACTCTCAGTCATAGTGCTGCCATGTGTTCCCCCCCCCCCAAATATACTTAGTTGTGATTCTCCTTGTGCTCCAACATAGCCTTTAAGGAACTTTGCAACTCCTGAGTTTTGTTGGTAAAATCTCTAAACTCAGTTTCAGTGTTGGGGTCCTGAATTTTTGAGTCTTCCTCTTTCTCATTGATGACCTTTAACCACCCAACATCTATGAAAAGAATAAAAAGGAATAAAGAATAAAAGAGATGCTTACACCATTGCCAAACCCCAGTCAGTCTTTTTTTTTTTTTTAAATAAAAAAATATTTACTCATATAAATTGCTGCTATAATAATTAAGAGGATTAATTTGATTAAATTAAATTGCAAATTTTTTTGTTTTGTTTTGTTTGAGGTTTTTTTGTTTTTTATTCAGGCATAATAATAATAATAATTATTATTATTATTATTATTATTATTATTATTATTATTATTATTATTATTATTATTTAATGACAACAGTGCACTGAAAGCAACTAAAAACATTTAGAATATGTATAAATAAGTGGACTTTCTTTGGACACAGGCTGGGTACACGAGTTGAGTGTGTTGAGTAGAGGATGCACCCTACTCCTTCATTGTGGTTGTTGGAAATCCAAAATAACAAAGGTCACACAAAATTTCAAATGAAATCCAAAGCATGAGGTAAATCCAGGAACACTAGGCAATAAATAGGAATTAATCGAAGGCAGAAGCATGCAGGAGTAGACACGATAACACAGCAAAAAACAAAGGAATATAGAGCTACTATAGTGGTAATATGGAAAGTACTTGTAAGATTTAAAAATAATACACAAACTCAAAGAAGAGACTTAAATATAATCCAATGACATGGGGGAAAGCAAACGCAAAAGAAAACCCAGAAGCATCCAAATATAACAACAACACTACATCATTGCAAAGGCAAAAAAACCCCTCATGTACAAATCAAATATAGGACAGCACAAGAAAATAAAAATACATGAACGATCATTACAAGACTTATGAACACTGTCTTTGTTTGTGATTAATAATGCTGAAATCTTTGAGTTTTAGGATTGGGCAAAGATTTTCACGACACTTTCAGATCTGCTTACTGTAGGTGATTACATACATCTTTTCAAACAGTATGAACAAAAGCCCAAGATGCTTGTGTAGTTGGAGGACTTTTTTTTTTTACATCTAATTATTGCATCTTCACTCTGAGAGTGTCGTCGGTAGTCATAATACATAAATTATAAATAATAAAACTTGCAACACCTAAAAAGTTTTTAGCCAAGGAAAGTGGAAAAAAGAAAGGAAAAATATTTGTTGAGTAACCTGAGGCCTTTTCTATTTTGAGAACTTTGTTCCTGACCTGAAATCCAACACTTTCAGTCAGCCCATATAAAATAACTTCATCCTAACTTATTATTACTATGAGAAGCACAATTAAGAAGTACTACCTTAGGATTTTGCAGTAACTACAAGAAGCAGTGACTGTGTCACCTTTTTTTGTGTCCTAAGAGGGATAGTGTGCCTCTCTATATCTTTTTTTTACAAACATCTCTGTGTTAAAAAACCAAAGACATAACATTGTGAAAACTTGTAACACGTGTTACATGGATAACAGCATATTTCACATGGTGATATAATTGGAAAAAAGACTTTATATTTACAACATTCATCAAACAGCAAACACAATCGACTTGTTTTCAGCTGTTTCGCCAAAACCACTGAAACACTTTGCTTTCCTTTATTTTTTTCTTACCATTCAAGTGTTGCATAAGAAGAACCCACTCGGGTCACCATGCTCCAGCCTCTGCAGCCTTCACACAGAGAGGCGGCTGCCCTTGGCTCACACCTCCATCAATAATTACTCGGCTTTAAAGCTTACTTTTGGAAAGCTGTGGTCTGTTGTTAATTTCCTTCTGCATGAGAAGCATGTCAGTGGGTACCCTGTGGTGTAATTCACTGCAATGAGGTGATTTTCAGACTAAGACTAATATGGGGTTGGGCAGGGTGAAGGTTTAGGAGAGGACAGTGATGACACATCAAAAAAGGGCTTTACAGTACAGGCTAAGTCAGCTGTATTTGCTTTCAATTAGTTCCAAAACTTTTATTTGTATCCCTCACCAAGTCTGGATGTTAGGAAGTCTGACTTAAAATAATAGCGCAGTTTAAATAGCCACCGACAGAGAAGGAAAGGAGCCTAGCTTTCAGAGATTGTCGGTTGAGTGAAAGGATCCCTTCTTGACGTCTAAACTTTATTGAGGCTCAATCTTGTAGTGTGGTAAGTGAATCTACTTCAGCACACTCACAACTAACAAAAAGACAGTACTGAGAGTATCTCCACAGCGGATCATTGTTTTTGAGAAGAATACTGCTCCCTTGCCTGTCTTGTCACTAAAATAGGGCAGCATCAGCCTGAGATGCTTTGAACACTCTGACATGATTTCAGGAGGCATCTTAAGGGAACAGAAATATAAGAAATTATCTCTCAAAGGTGTCGGAACAAAGACAAAAAAGTTGAGGACTGTTGAAAGTTTATTGCTCTGAAGCCAGTGTATAACTATTTTCAGCTGCACAACAGCTGAACGTTGTCAGTGGCTAACTGAGATATACAAACCTGCCCACAAGCATAAACATAACATGATCGTCATTACAGAGAGAAACTAGATCCCATCTCCACAGAGAAATATATTGATGGGGAACTGTGGAAGATAGTAGCTAGCATTTTCCCAGATTCATACGTCCCAGACATACAGTATTTGGAATACTAAAGTTTTGTAGACACATGTTGATTCATCTTTTTTTTCTTCTCCTTCAACAAAATAAGATGCCATAATCTGCACTTCTGAACAGGCTTGATTTTTGCATCGTGCAATCTCTCATTCTGCTCTCTTCATTATCACCATTCACAAAATCTGCATATCTCGGGGAATTAAAAATAATTTCAAAGAAACACAAACTCAGGACCTTCTTGCTGTGAGCCAATGGTGTTAACATCCATGCCCAATATTACAAGAACAAAACATAGCAGCCAATATGTCACTCTCAACGGATTGCATAATAAGGTAATCATATGACTTTCATCGAGAATGTGAGAGTTCAAGCATCATCTGTCTTTTGCACTTTTCGAGGTTCTTTATTTGTCACATGCATAATTATACAAGTATAACACACAGTGAAATGTAACCTGACACGCTCCTCGACATGTGCAAAAATGGGG
>NW_005187438.1:1693684-1700561 GCF_000239375.1 Pundamilia nyererei | reverse complement strand
TATATATATATATATATACGGAAGAACATCTGTCAAGCATCATCTGTCTTTTGCACTTTTCGTTTACTTTCTCCTCTCTCTTGCTGTTTAGTCACTAAAATCTCTGCTTAGGTTTAGGTAACAAAACCCATGGGTTGGGTAAAAATACTCCTTTTCAGTACAATAAACACGCTTTAAATGGCAAGCCTTTCCCATCTACAAACAGACCTCACTGACATTTCCATTGGGAGCATCAACACAGATTCATCGTGTCTATTTCAGACGTTGCGGTCTCCTATTGAACTGTGTCTGACTACTACACTCTGAAAAATTACACCAAAGGGGTACTCAGTGCATTACAATGTTAGGCTGATGGGTCCTGACCACGAAATCATGTGACAACTAAGTCATAAGAGTAGGTTGTAGCAAGTTCTTTCTTTGAAGAATGGAAAGAAAAAGTAACAATCACTCATGCACCCACTGTATCTGTGGCAATAACTAGAATACTATTACTGAATTCAGCCTGTTTCATCATGCCATATGCACCAGATTGACCTTTTTAGTCAAATATAGCAAGCACACAGCACAGCAAAGCTCTGCAGTCTTGAGAATTTTTTTACCATCAGACTTTTCTGACTCACATTTTTGGCCATCAGACATTTCTGACTCACAAAACTCCAACTGCAATATGACTAATACGAACTTGTTATAAATGTAGAGCAAACAGGTCTTAATGTGTTTTTTGGTACAGTAGATAATTCATTCTCAGTGGAATTTAAACCATGATTATAATCTGGAATGAGTCTCACTTCATTAAGCAAATAACCATCTGCGTCTTAGAAAAAAAAACAAGACAAGACTTTGTGGGGAATGCAAAGCAAAGCATACAAAATGTAGCAGTTAGACTGCAATTGTTAAAAAAGGAGGTGTAAAAAGTTGGAGACTGGCAGTCATGGATGACCACACTGATCTCCATATCTTCCAAACACAGCCTTGTTCTCTGGGGTCACCTTGTCTGACTGCTCTGGTGCAAGGGGCTTCATGCATAATCCACCATTTACTCCCATGCTCTAAAAACACAAGGCTTATAGACACACAAAGCTTGAGTTATGCCAGCAAAGCTCATGTTCCTGTGTTGATTCACAACTAAAACACCCAGGTGGCAAGTTGAACACATGAGGGATAGACACAGATAAAGCTGGAATTACTTGTGTTCTTACAATGACATGATTTGCATGAAGCCTTGGAGAAGAGAAAACTGAACAACCTGATTATACTTTATTTATTTCTTGTTTTATAAAAGGGTTTAGCACGAGCTGACAGAAATCCAACCAGAATTGTTTGTTGATGTAACTTGTTATGCAAGTAAACAAGATTCAGGTGCTTGAAAAATTAGTTAGATCTCAAGATTGAGTCATTTTTTTCATAACTGCGGTATAGCTTCAAAATGGTAAGGGGAAAAAAGAAATGCAACCTTGGGCTTTGTTGGTAAGAGACAATCGAGAGACTTTTGGAAAAACAATAAGTCCCCTCATCCTTCACCGGTCTACAGTGACAATGGGGAAAAATACTTATTTTATGATCAAAACTGTGAAGTTGAGAGTGAATGACAGCTTCATAATGCCTGAGTGTCAGTGGTCTTATTGAACCTGTTCTAGAGATTTCTCCAGGGCAACTCTACCAAATTCATGCACAGCAAATCTTACATTTCTTTTAGTCACAACAGTACCAAAGGGCCTCTTTGGTAAATTTCTCATGCTTAGAAAACCTTCATAAAAAAAAGCCAGTCATGTCTGTATATTAAATACAACCTGATCCTGATACAGGCATCTCTGCAGTGGATGAGGTTAACAGGCTTTAGTAGTGAGGTGACAGATACTTAAGAGAACATTAGCTAACTTAAAAAATGCATAGCACCATATATACAGCACAAAGGCAATGGCTTCCAATATCAGCAGCAATTTAAATCCAATATTCCGGTATATCCAGGAATACTTAAATTGGTTATTATGGACATGATGGCATATATTTATATATTCAGTGTTTTGAGGTACATCAAGTGCTTGTTCCTGTCTTGGCAGTTCTCTGGAGATCATTGTCATGTGTGAGCACTTTATATTAAAAGGACTGTTTGTGCTACTGTTATAAATGTGTGTTTAATCAACTCATGAAATAGATTCTGCACAAAATTCAAAATAAGCAGGCCAATGAACATAAGGAAAACACTGGGAATGATAACAGGCAAATAAGAAGACAGGATGACAAACAGCTATGATCATGGCAGAAGTACACCAGCAGGTTCTCATGACTAAACCATCATACCATTCATTTGTTCCTAGGGTTTCAATGTCACCTATACAAGAGTTTTTGAAATGTTTATCTCTGAGTGTATCCACTGTTGGTGATGGAGAAAGTCTGTATTAGCAGGTAGGAGGCCTTGATTGTTGGCTAGGTAAGTGGAGTGCAATTCTTTTCTACTATTAAGGTCCACTTTGTCTCAGTTTTTATTCACGTTTCCAAATATGGCTCGACCAGGATAACAAAACGGCTTGGTTAGAAAGCAGTTTTGTTATCGATATGGGAAAAGATCAATAGTTGTTTTAAATGATACCACATTGACATAGACAGACAATCTTTTGAGTTCATTTTTGATGAGGATCATATCATGGATACGCAAACAATACACAATTCCATGGAAGGTCACACAGACACAAAGAAGGGAAACTGTAAAAAGCAGAGGGTGAAAGAAAAACTAAGCCATAAACCTAGCACCATGGCCCTGTTTTGATATTCATCTGCTTTTGCCCAAAGTTAGATGTTTGTCTAAAGTAACTCTGGTCTAAATCCAGTGAAATGAATAATTTCTAGGCCATAACAATAATACATGCTGAAATAGTCAGTCGAATCCACGGAAAGCACTAAGCATGTCTTGTAGGAGTTTGTAAACTTAAAACTGGCCCACAAACTCAACTGGCAAAAGTCATTATGCCACAACCGACTGCTATAGTTGTTTATCAATTTCTATTGATGAATTATCCAAAAAAAGAGTCTTCTGATGCTTTGGATGTTCTAGTGATAGAAGGCAGGCAGAGTTCTGTATTTGTCAAATCTGATTGAATTTCATACTCAACCGATGCATTAAGACCATGGAGAATCGAGTTATTTGATATCACTGTGAAATAACTGCCTAATTTTGGAAACCCAGTTTTATCACCATTTTTCTTTTCAGTCTAAAAGGCTGAATAAACATCAAAATGACCAGTTATTTCTAGAGGCACTGACCAAGGAAAGAGTGCTCAAAGCTCGATCTTTTTGGCACGTTTACTCAGAGTGATTCATCCACATGTTTCATCAGTCTGAGAGAATACTTGCACCATTATCTTAATCGCTATTCAACACAGGTGGTCTAGTAGCTCACACTGTGCATCCATAAATACAAAGCCAAACATGTTCTTAAAATTCAAGGGTGTGAACAAATCATGTGATTTTCTTCTCATGCTTCATCCCCTGTGTTATTCCATGTTATACCGTTAGTTTTGTTTTTACAGTCCACATCCAACCATAAGTATTGTGTTTTTATGGTACGGTATAGCACATATAATATTTAACATCTATAAATTCTGAAAAACAGGCCGAACAGTGTCACATTTTACAGTTGCCAAAAGTGCATCTCAAGGGTGCGGGCATGTGAAACAACCTAAAGCTTTATTTTTATCTTTTGTTTTTGATAGTGAGACGGGTTCTTTTATTACAGCACAGCCAGCATTCAAGGACAGAGGATCTGTCTCCATACAGTGTTTTCTTTTTTTTTGTTTTCTGAGAGTGGTTTATACGTTTTTACTAAGTATGGCACTGTGATGATATGCTGTCACTCTTGTTTCCTTTGTCCCGATCAAATCAAGTTTCACTCAGCCTTCTTTTTTCTTTTCTTTTGGTTTGTTTGCTGGTTTTTTGCTGTTGTTTCTTCACAGAGTGCTTTAGATTTTCTGTATATGCACTTACTATGTTTAAGAAATTTAAGGTGTCTATGTGTTTGAAGAATGACAAATTGAAAAGAGACTGGGGAACTAATCATAACCGAGCACCAATAGCTGCTTAAAATCTTTGCAATAACAGCTTTTGATAAAAGTCCTTCGGACATTTAGACAAATGCTACAATTCAGTCCTAAGCAAAATTTGTAAAACATCTTTTTTCCAACACCAGTGTTTGATATGTTTACCTCTATTCTTCTCCATAATTTACTGGCTAGTTCTCTATCATTGAATTGGAGATTTAACCTTGTTTGTTACCACTTTAATCTGCAGATTCCACTTCACCATTAAGAGAACTGCTTTATTTATGCTGCCTGTGGGATGCATGAGATTCGAGCCATAACTAAACTCCCGTTTTCCTCTTTGAAGTTGATATTCAGGGTCGACCAACTGTGCACAACAAATTTATGCCTGGTTTGCTTTGAAAGGCACCCTGTTGTTCTTTCTCATTTTAGAAAGGTGTTCAATGCATATTTCCTCCCTTTTTATTCCTTTCATTTACTGAAGAGGGAAAATTAGTTCGCTGATATTAACACATTTAAATGTAAACACAAGTATAACATTCAGGCTCTCTGAAAAATAGTTGTGATTTAATGTTTTGAATGAAACTTAAATAAAATCTTCTGTCCTCATCACATTCTTCTTTGCACCTAATTAATTGTTGAAAGTCTATAAATGCGCAACCTACCATCTCAGAACATTTACATGACCGTATCCTTGAAATGTTCAGTTTAGTTCCATCACATCTGAAACTTGATGGAAATGTGCAGTTAGACTATTAATAAAAATAAAAATGAAAAAAACAAACAAACATGTATGTTCCCTTTATTTCTTAGTTTTCTGTACATTTGTCAGCTATGTCACACTTAAATGTCAAAATCATCAAACAAATGTTCATTTTAGACAATGGTAACAACTGAGCTTCTGTGTTATTAGTATTTATACAGTAAATATACTTCAGAATGACTCACAAGGTAAAACTAATGTTATATATGAAATGCTGCATAAATCTTTTTTTTTTTTTTTAATTAGACAGAGGTGTTATTTATATGCAAGACCTCTTTAGACACATGGTTGCAACCACAACATCCGAGTAAATCACCTGCTTATTACACCCCCATTTGACACAAAAAGAGATAAACTGGCATTTTGCAGAGCAGCATTTCACTCTGTCTGAACCCTGACACAAACCACATCTCTTTCAAACAGCAAATATCAGTGAGACAGGGACTGCTTAACAAAATGCTGCCAACCACAATAATTTCAGGTTTGTTTGTTTTTTAATTTTTCTTCGTTTTTTTTTTTTGGGGGGGGGGGCACACCTTAAAATTGTTTACCTTGTACTTGACTTAAAAGACTTAAATGAACTCTGTAATTACAGTGCAAACCTTGCATAAACATTGGCTTTTTCATTCATTATAGAGTGAGGCAGTTTGCATAGGATACACGGTTTGTTGAGTTTGATTACATTCTTTGTAAAGCAATAAAAATTAGTTTCATCCTTTTTTTTTCTTCTTGAACTGGTAATCAGAGTCTCATCATGCAGAACAGAGTTACACTGCAAACATCTGCACTTATACCTGAACGAGGTGGCCGGTTTCGAGGTTACTCTAGTCTTCCATTCCCTCTTTCTCCCCCTGGCAGTTAGTTGGTAGTAGTAGTGTGCATCTCATCAGTGAACAAAACTGACATGGGTAATGAGTTTCCTCATTCCCCCTTGGCGAGTATCTATTTCAGCAACGAAGGTGCTTTTGGCAAAGTCGAAGTCATGTCTCTTTGTGCTCTCTGTATCATTGTCTCCAAACAATTGAGCCAAACTAATTTTCAATTATCCCAACCTAAATAGAAATATAGAATACCCGTAGTAATGACTCATAAACCCTGATAAATGCTTTGTTTCTATACTTAACACGAGGCTTGGGGTGTTTTATGTGGTCTTATTTTCGATTTTATTCCTAATAGGACCAATCAGTATTGGTATGCTGCACACACAGGACAGCTTCCTCCTAAAAGGTAGTACCTGCAATTGCTGACAAAATCATATAAATGATTATGACTATGATTATGTATGATGCATACTGCTGCTAGAGAGATTAAATTAATTAATAAACAGAAGTAGCCTGTATAGAAAGACTTTCTGGGAGTATGTTTGATGCCAGGTCAAGAACCTAAAACTCAAATCTAACCACACCACGCTGTCCATCTCCAACGATCAAGGTCAAATAGATATTACACCTGGAGCGTTTTAACGTGGAATCATATAGATCAAAATATACAACATGTTCACCTCAAAACTATACTAACTTTTAGAAGCAGACACACTTGAATGAGAATAAATGTTTAAGTTATCTTCCATATCTATGTACAGATTTTTAAGTTACCTCACATGAATACAAGATAACTTCTTAGAAACATTTCAGATGATTCCTGGTACTAAAAACTGACACAATTCAAAAAGGAAAAGAAAGAAAAACACAAACAATAGTTAATTAAATAAATAAAATATAGATATATAGATGACACACTAGACATCACAATAGTCGTCATGTCATCTGAGACACTTTATTATATACTCCTTCTTATCAGTCCTTATTTCCTTCATAAATGCCTTAGTTCTTGGTGCTGGAAACATGCGTAGAGATTTTGCTCCATATTGATACAATGGCATCACAAAGTGAACATGACAGCGAGTGAGCTCATTGTCATGTTCAAGAAACCAGGTTAAGCCTTATGACAGGGTGTGTTATCCTCCTGGAAACAGCCATCAGAAGATGGGTACATTGTGGTCAGCAAGATTACTCAAGTAAGCGGTGATGCTTAAACATTGATTATCTCATATAAAGCTTCCCAGTGGGTGTCGAGAAAA
>NW_005187438.1:1672634-1693664 GCF_000239375.1 Pundamilia nyererei | reverse complement strand
CACACACACACACACACACACACACACACACACACCGTTTTTACCACCACGGTCAGCTTGAACCTTTGATATGGAGCAGGATGGAACTTGCTTTAATGTTGTTCATGTCAAATTCAGAGTCTACCATCTGAATGCTGCAGCAGAAATCAAGACTCATAAGACCAGGCAGCACGTTCCTATCATCTGCTGTCAAACTTTGACAAGCCTGTGTGAAATACAGTCTCAGTTCCTGTTCTTAGCTGAGAGAAGCAACACCCAGTGTGGTCCTACGCTGCTGTAGGCCATCTTCTTCAAGGTCAGTGGTATCATGTTCTTCAGTATACATTCATCTAAAAAGTGGAAAGACAAGAGGATGTTGCCTTCCTATTAGCTTGAGGTAGTCTAGGCATTTTCCTCTGATTTTGTTTTTTTTTTTTTAGAACTGCTGCTCACTGGATAACCTGAAAGCTATGACATCTTCAAAGTCACTCAAATCACCTTTATTCCCCATTCCAATGTTTGATTTGAATTATGTCTTGATTATCTCTACATCCCTAAATTTTGCATGCGATTGGCTGATTAGATATTTGTGTAAATGAGCAGTTGAACAGCTTGAACGAGTTTGCCTAACAAAGTGCTCAGTGAGGGTATATAAATTCTTGCATTTTGTTGTCCATAAATTAACTAAACTAAATGATCTTTTTTACTAAAATATGAAATATGAAATTGTCAAAGTGTGACAAAAAGATACATGTATTCAACGATGAAAACATAATTACTATTATCAAGCTGTCTGAAAAGCATTGACAGTGAATGTCACTTTTCCCAGCAGCAACTGCAGAAAAGCAAACACGCCATGTCTTTGTGCGGTAGCTGGGAAAGGCAGCTATTAGCAAAATAATGAAACAAGGTAAATTAACATCACTTAGTTTCTTTACATAGCTTTTATTATCAGATATTTCAATAATTATCGTAAAATTTCTCTCACAAGCAATGTTCAAAAGATTCCTAGTTTCTTGCAGCACATTCAGAGAGATAGTAAAATAAACACAAGGAGAGAAATGTGGTGAAAATAATCAAATAAAATGAATGCAAACACATTGTTTCACAATTCACAGAAACACAACATCTAAAAATGCTATGGAAGTGATTAAACACATTTCTTTGATGAGACACAATGGGGAAAACTGAATTTTAGGGGAATAACAAGCTCAATAGATTCTAAAAACATGCACAGTGGCAGAGGAAGATAATTAGTAAATTTGATGCACCTATTGTTAAGGTTTTCCCCATAACATTTATTTAATCCTCGATGTAGGAACCAGGACTTTGGTTAGAAGAGCAAAGGCCTTTGAAGCTAATATATCCAAACAGGCATTTGTGATGTAAGAATTTTAAATTAAATTATTTGGCCTGAAGCGATAAGAGGAACTGACAGACTCTCTTTTGAGCTTTTCAAAACTTGTTTTGCAGAATTCTGAAACATTCAAAGACAAGATAAAAAGACTGAGTCATGCCAAAGTATAACAAGTTGTCCAGAAGGATGTGAAACCAAGGATTAGTTTCTCTGTTGCACTTTGTTGCATAGAGTTTTACTGCAAATACCCTGAATGCTACTCTTCAGCGATGTTACATAATGTGGAAATAATAAGCTTACAAATGAATTACTTTATTCACAGTTCTTCATCAGAAATGTTATTTTGCTCCTGAACTGGTCATGATCTCTAAGTGGTCCCAGGGTTTTGATATTGTTGGATTTAGGATTCTTTTTTTTATTATTTGTTTTTTGTGATTTCTACTTGGGTCTTGGGTCTTAGATCTGTTTAGTTTAGGTTTGTTTAGGTTTATGTTAAGCATTTAAGTCTTGGAGTATTTTTAGTTCTATTTGCTCTTTGTATTTGTTGAGTTTAATTAGTCCCCTTTCCTTCCTTCAGTGTCATCCTCTTATAGATTCGCTTTCTTAAGGTCGTTCATGTTTCTGGGTTTTGGTTTGGTTGTCACGCAGTCATGTTTTACTTGGTACTCTTGGCCTCTGTCTCCTTGTTTAGATTTCATTTAGTAATCCTTCCTGCTTCCACTTCTCTGATTACTACATGTGTATAAATAGTCCAGTCCTCCTCAGTTTTTCCTTGCCAATGTGTTTCCTACTATTTGCTCCTGCAAGACTTGTGTTGCTTTGATTATGGACTTTACTGACTTTGTGATTTTTGTTTTGGACTTTAAATGTCCTTTTTGTAATCTGATCACATTTTATGTATTTTTTAAATTCAAAATTAGATTTTATTCGCCACATACACAATCATACACAGTATGACATGCAGTGAAATGCTTGTTGCTGTGGAATGCCCGACCATACGGTAAAAATTTACAGAAAAAAGAAATGAGAGTTATATAACAAGATTTAAAGAATAAATTAGGAATTGAACCCAAGAAGTAAAGTCTGAACTAAGAATTAAAGTTACATTTTAAAAAAATGTTCAAATAAGCAACTTTAAGATTTTTTTTAAATATACGGTGTGGAAAGTAATAATTTACAGTAAAATAACAAGTTACTGAGGTATAGTAATAAGCGACATTATTGTTATTAGAGTGCATGTGCAGTGGTGTGATGTATGTCCTACACCTGGTTCAGAGACCAAGTAGCCTGAGGGAAGAAGCTCCTCCTCATTTTCTCTGTTTTGGCCATACGGGAGCGGAAGCGCTTCCCAGACTTTAACAGTGAGAATAATCCGTTGTTGGGATGGGAGAGATCCTTCATAATGTTCCTGGTTTTGGTCTTGCACCGCTTAGTTTAGACAGACTGATGCAAATGATGCGTTCGCCCGAGCGCACCACTCTTTCAAGAGCTCATCTGTCTTGCTTGGTGCTGTTCCCACACCAGGTGCAGATGTTTCCCATCAGGATGCTCTCAGTGGTGCAGGAGTAAATGCGACAGGTAGAAGTCTTGAAGTCTTCTGAGGAAGAAGAGATGCTGACAGGCTTTCTTGACCAGGGTGTTATTGTGACAGGCGCATGACAGGTCCTGGGTAATGTGGACATCCAGGTACCGGAAGCTGTCCACTCTCTCCACTGGCATGCCACTGATGTTTAGGGGCTCATAATTCCTCGCCTGCTTTGTACTGAAGTTCACAATCAGTCTAGTCTAGGAACAGGGCTTTGATTTATGTGGGACATAAATCAAATAATATAACACAACACTGAAGCTGGAAATACTTTATCTAGAAACTTTACTTATACACTTTAGATATAAATTAATAATAAATGTAATAATAAGGATAAATAAATATTTTGCTTTGTCGTAGTATCCTCAAAGAGCTGAACAAAACCCACTGCCATCTAAACTTGTTTACATTCCCAAACTACATTAGCTTGAAGCTTTACTGACCAGTAGCATCTCATGTGTTAAACAGATGTAGCCGGGGGAATTGCATTGAGCACAGGGGTAATCACAGAGATTGTGTAATCCAGTGTGTATTATGTGGCTGATATAATCATTTGGTTGTTTTTCATTAGACCGCCGTGTTTTCGAATTTTGTGCACTGACCTCAGTGGGTGTTGTGGGAAATCAGCAGACCACTCAAAATATATAAAGCAAGGGTCATCACTATAATAATTCAAGATCAGTCTTCCTTCATTCTTCTACATCATATGCGCCATATCTTTAACAGTGATTCAATCTGTCTCCATTTCATTTTCTCTATCAGCTGTGAGCCTGCTATACCTACAGTAGATGTAAATAAAGTGTTATTTCACACTTCTTTTTTTGTTTTCAATCTGTCAGAGTTTGTTAATTTAAATCAACATCAGATAGGAACTGTCAGACAAGATCTATGCTTATCAACATGAAGAAAACTGTCAAACGTGGGAAATAAAATGTCTATCTTATAAGAATCTGGATAATATCACAACACATACGGATGATGCAATTATGTCAGTGCTGTAGTTTTGAAATACAAACAGAATAAAGTGTTACTAGACAATTAGAGCACTAAAATGAACAATTCTCTCCTAAGCAACAACCAAATCTGACACAATCCACAGAAGACTGAGGAGAGACCATTGAAAATAAGTGTCTCAACACTCTATTCCAGTGCCACAAGGCTTTAGGTGCACGGTAACACATAAGTGCATAGCCAATGGTATTTTTTTTGGCAGAGCTGTAACCAGAGAGTATGAGAAAACAGTCTCACAAGAGGTACAGTAAGTCTTCAAGCAATTTGTGAGGAGAGACTCTTCTGACTCTACAGAGGCTGATGACTTGTTCCACCACCAGGAAATCAAAAAAGTCTTGCAGAGATGGCATTAGTAGTCCTTCTTCATCTACAGACTTTATTAAACTAGAGGTAATGGATTCATAAATGCTAAATAACATTTTTAAACCAATAGGAATGTGTATAATTTTAATGAGGGCATGATAGTTGCTTCTGGGAATTACAGGTATGATATCATTATTGTTTGTTTCTGTGTGTTTTTAATTAAGAGGTTCATCTTCACACACACACACACACACACACACACACACACACACATATATATATATATATATATATATATATATATATATATATGTATATATATATAATCCCAATAGAATGTTTTATTTAAAAAAAAAAACTTAGAGGTTTGCACAGCCTTGACACAGTCATGTGCTCTTGGAGTGCTCTCTGGTATTAATCAGTAATCTGTTTAATTTCACAGATCTCTGGTCAAATCTCTTGAAGGAGTCTGAGTCTTCCACACATTTACTATATCAGCGGTGCATAGAAGGAAGGCTTCAGGCAGGATGCTCTGCAAAATTCAATACTTTTGGAGCTCTCACTGTCAGCAGACCCACATCCAAACTGAGTGTCATGGTAAAAAGGTTAAATGCAGATTATTTGTACTTAAATACCACAAGCACCTCTGTGGTTGAAGAAGAAGTGAGAAGTGCATTTTTAAAGCATCTTGGCCCAGTTCTTTGGAAGCTCCACGACTTGGAACAGTATAGAGGAGACATGTCTACAAAGTTGGAATAAACTCCTTCGAGCATGCAAAATGCGCGCATCCCTACCATAATCCTGTACTTTATCAAGCAATGTCAGGTTTTTGCACAGGGAACCAACTTCAGTCCCCCCCTCTTGCAAAAGACACAAATGAAAATGTATTTATTTTTATCAACATTATGCAAACATTCTAAGAAAAGGATGACAGCAGACACAAATCTGTGGGCAATGTTGTTTTATTTGATACACATTACATGGGGACAGCTTTGTAGTAGCTGGCTTGGTAATAACATGCACATTTGGCTCTCACCAGCCTAACCTGTTTTGTATTGGCTTTAAAAATAGCAAGCACTCCACTCCCTTGGGGCAGATACCATGTAGAAAATGGTCTGTGTCTGTTAGTGTTAGTAACGCACACAAGGAGCCGACTAAATGAATATGAGTTCAAGCAATGTGTACTCTACGTTCTAAGACTGAACAGAGCACAGAGTATATGGCCCTTAAGTCATTCAGTGGTGAAATGAGAAGGTGCTTCTCCTTAGTTAATGAAGTAGCAAAGACAATGGGGACTGAAATATTGCTATTTAGGGATTCCTGGTTGTAACAATTACATTCTGTGCCTCAATTATATGAGAACGTATTAAAACACTGACACAATAACTTTCCCTTTTAAATCCAAGCCTATTTAACTTTGTAGTTCTGATTGTTTTTGGATTGTCTTTTTTATGCTTTTTATTGTGTTTCTGTCATTTGTGAGGTAATGTCAAACAGTCTTTTCTGCTTGTCAAAAGATGGACAAGAAAGACAACCATTTGCAAGAAGAGGTAAAAGGTATGTGTTACTGGCCTAAAAGTTGACCTTTTTAGGTTGCGTTGTACCATATTGACCTGCATTAGAGATACACGGCCTTTTTTTCTATTTATATATAGTGTCACTGCCTTGAAAGAATGAGTCAGGGCTGGAGTAAAGTACTAGCTGTGTGCTGAGTCATGGTGGCATTTAATGTTTAATGCATTTGTTTCCATTCTTGTTTATCGCCGAGAGCAGTAATATCCAGGACCTTCAGAAATCAAGAGTAGTCATTGAAGATTGAGCTGAAGATCAAAAATAGAAATAGAACAAACTTTGATATGCTGGTTGTCAGATTACAGAAAATCACTGAAAACAGCTTTCGATGTAATATATTTGTTTTTATACGGGAGATGTGAGAGTGCTTTCTCATTTTATTCAATTTGATTCTCCTTTAATTGTTTTTATTTCCCTTGCCATTGTTCTAATGTACTTTGTAGCCTCTGCATAGCACTTCAATTTGGCTCTGTGCTTATTTTATCGTATTGGATGTCTGTTTATCTTAGACTCAGTCTATTCATTTTCATTTCACACTAAGTAAGCAGCAGTGGGATTACAGGGACAAGACAAAGTTTAGTAGAAGGGACTGTATACTACTCCATAAATACATGCAATCGTGCCATATTTAGCTCCCCGGGTTAGAAATTGAATTATCAGAAATTTTTTCGATCAAAGCACCACAGAATTAATCCTGATTTTTTTTATTTAGGTTTTTAATTTTCTTGGCTTTGGTGCAGTCACGCTGTCATTTTCACAGAGTAGAACATGTAACACACAGAGAGAGACGATTTAGTTTGACTTCTTATGAATCACACCACAGGTGGAGAACAGTGACAAGCTGGAAAATAAAGATACTCCATACAACAAAAGAATTCAGGTTATTTTACACATGGTTTTGAAATTTGTGGATGGGTTCAAAAAGTTACTTTGTGGCTTAGTTTTATAAAACCATCAAAGGAAAAAATTACTGTGGTCTTTGTTTCTATTCACTGGCTGACTTTTTCACCCAGTTCTTTTCAACCCTGGTGTCTGGTGTAATACTAAAGATAGGAAGCCTCAAACACATCCCTATGTTAATTCCAAGTAGATGATCTGTAGATATGCCTAGAATTTATAGTGTCATTTATGGTGCAGTCTGTCATGATTCGGGATAAAATTAAGAGCCGTTTTTCACCCTTTTGAAGTAAATTTGATACCTGCATGGGATTTGATACCCATGCAGTACAATACAATTAAGCATAAGGTCTGAACCTTTAGACAGCAATTCTCCAACATCATGTCAATAATCATTTTCTATTTGGCTGCGATCAGCTTCACTTTCTTAGTTGTGCCATATATCTGGTACATCTGGGTGTGAACTGCCTATTTAAAAAGTTATTTCTGTTTCATCATTATGTCTTAATTATTCCATAACAAAAGCTAAAAATGTTCTTAGAGTGCAATAATGACTACTGTGTTTACCTATATTCCTCTGTCTCAAGGTTAGCAGCAGCTGTCACTGCATAATTAATAGGGTTAACAAAAGTAAGTGGCCAAAGACACGCAGCTTTGCACACTAAGATCAGCAAATTCCTGTAAAGCAAACCTGTCAGCTTAGTGAGAACTCAGTGGCAGTAGTGACAGGCTTTTTTTGCCATGTACATATGAAATCCACTTTCTAAAAGCATCCTACATGCAGAATAATACAAAGTGACTGGTATTAATTAGCGCACGTGCATCTTTGAGCCTTATAATCCCTGAGGGGTTCTTTAGTAACCGAGGCATATTTCCATAGCCAACTCCAAAGTAATAACAGTACTCTTGGTGATGTGTATTCATTTATTTCGTCTAAGCAAATAGTTTAGTGCCTACAACAATAGGGGAGTTGATTTAAAAGGTGTCTTGACAACTCGTGATTGTTGAATCATGACAGCTATGCTCTCACAGGCTAATATGACTCAGAAAGTGAATGCTGCACAAACATCTTAGTTCAGAGCCAAACAATGGTCCCAGAGCATGAATGTCCCGTATATTGTGATATTTCTCTATGTTCCAGAGTTACAGTTTTGTTATTGAAGTATTGACAAGTAACTCGCAACCAAGGGGACATTTTCATTTTATGGAGTTACTTAACTCATTGTGGAGTACTGGCAGTAAAAAGAAAAGAGGAGCAAGAACAATGGGACTGGACAGTGTTCTTCACCGGGGCACAGAAGGCTGAACCCAGTCCAACATAAACAGTATCAATGCCATCACTTTTTTTTTGTTGGCGGTAGTAATGGTCGCTTCCCCCTGAGCTATAGCATAGATTGTGCCAGTTCTCTCATGTTTATGCAGGGGATGGCATCCCCCTCATTCCCACACCCACCACAACCCCCTGTTAGTCCTGATGTCTCTGTTTGGTTTGGTACACAGACTGTGCCACAAGACAGAGTGAGTCACAAGCAGTGTTGGAAATGCCGTCCTTTGAGAACAGCCACACAGGGGAATGGGGTGTTTATTGATCACAGTTGGTTACTGTATCCGCTCAAATACTGTGTCACCAAACTGGGGTTGTAGCAAAGATTGGTTTTCATTACTGTTTTTTTTTTTTTTCAGTTATCCATTCATTATCCATTCATTTCCTTTTACTTTTCTGATTCAGGTTTGCGGTGGAGGTGGAGCTTCTCCCAGCTGTCACTGGATGACAGGCAGGATACATCCCAGACTGGTCATTCGTCTGTCACAAGGCTAACACATAGAGACAGACAGGAATTCACACATATTACAAATTTAAAATCGCCAGCTAAACTACAACAAGAAGAATGCACTTTAACTGTGGGTGAGAGCCAGACTACCTTGAGATTGTAAATGTAGTGAACATGCAAACTCCACACAGAAATACCCCAGCTGGCTCTTCCTGTGAGACAACAGTTCTAAGTAGTCCACCACCACCATAGTATTTGAACTGCTGCCACCAAATTGACCCCTGGCATAAGATTTCTTTTCATTTTCTTTTTCAAAAATGAGCCACAATTGCAATAATTCTTGCATTACACCATCAGTTAATACAGTACAACAAAAGTGCACAGCCTTGAGCCTCTGAGGCTGTATTTAATCATTATGCATATATGCTCATAACTGTTCACCATGTAGAATTCATATATTTTAGCCTTTTAGGTAGAAAACATTTCCAGTTAGCACAAAGCACAGTGCTTCTGAAGCTGATGGGAGGGCATTACTTTAGGACATAAACTTCAAATAATTAAAATACATAAAATGGCAATATTTTACCTAAAAATCAAACTCAAAATGGACCTTGAAAGGTAAAATTCAGATGGTTTAGGAATAATCTAATGTAATGTAATGAATACCAAATAGTTTGTACCAAATTAGGTGCCAATCCATTTGGTAGATCCATGGCTAAAAACCTGAGGCTGTTATGGTAGTAGCAATAATGTGAGCTAGATGAGAATTATTAATCGTAATGCCAGAGTCTGCAGTTTCTGTCTACTAAGCCTATAATTTGCAGAATATTTTTGCATTGCACTTGCAATTTTGCAAATGAAAAAATTCACAGGTTTTAATGGTTCAAAAACTTGTTATATGACAAGAGCACAAAATTAACACATTGCATCATAGGCATAGTTGGAGTAAACTTCAGTGGTGCAGCTAAGCTGTGAGGAAAGCTCAGTTCTATAATTGACAAATTGCAAAATGACAAGCACAAAGCAGCATTATTGTCATCACTGTCAGTTGTGGACCACCATCTGTAAAAACGGACAGAGAGGGTGTAGGAGTTAACTTATATCACTGTCGTTGCAATTGCTGCTGCCTGCAAGGATCATAGATTACCTAATGTCCATTTAAACACATCGCTACACATTTACTGAAGCTCTACCTTGGTATACCTGTTGGATGTGACAAAGAGAGACAGAAAGTGGAATCACTTACATCCATCAGTAAAAGATCTACCTTGTATGTCACTGCTTTGGCTTTCATCCAGACCTTCCATTATGTTGTCACCAGAGCATGCCAAGAAAAAAACCAAGCCACCTCATTCAGTTACTGGAGGAATAAACCATTCTAATACCCTACTGAAGTCTCTGTGTTACTTGCAATGCTTGCACCTTGATTACCTTTGTTCAGCATGGCCAAATCCAGAAACACTCTCTTAAAAACCTTTATTTCAATCAAATGATCAGAAAGTAATTTCTCAGGTGCAGGAAGGTTGTGTTACTTTGGTGGTGAGACCTGGTAAAGAGACATGAAGTTGTGGCAAAAAGAAAGTCTTTCAGCTCTAAGGTTTTAAATGTTGAGACATATTAAAATGGTCTGGTCCTTAAAAGGTCTTAAAATTAGTGATATACAACCTCAGATTAACATCAACCCATGACTTACCACACAGTGTCATTATTTATTTAACAGAAACTAAGCTGACATACTGAAGCAGCGTAAAACAAAAAATAGTGCACCGCTTGATTCAGTAACTTATAGAATCACCTTTAGTAGAAATAACTCCAATTGTTTGCCGTTTCACCAACAAGTTTCACATTGTTGTGCAAGCCCACTTGTATTTATAACATTGCTTTGGTTCATTAATCTTTATTGGCATTTGTTTATCCATACATCTCTTTCTAAATCAGGTTGAGGTCTGGACTTTTACTGGGCCATTGCAGCACATTCGTTCTTTTCTTTCCCAGCCATTCTATTGCAGATTTGCTGCTGTGCTCGGGATCATTGTGCTGTTGCATGACCCAATTTCAACCAAGCTTAGCTGTCACACAGACGGTCTCACATTTGTCTCTATAATACTTTGGTCACTTGGTTATAATCTTTTTCACTGTGAAAGGATGGACTTGAAATGGTTTGGAAACAGCTTTACAACCCTTCCAAGACTGATGGCCATCAACAATTGCTTGCACAACCGAATGCTCCAAACCAGCAAATTGCCAAAACCTCTGCTTTTATAGAGGTGCTCACAGTTGATGATGATTAATCAAACAAGTACATTTGATTAGCAGCACGTGGCTTTTTTTAGTTTTACCACACACTGATTCTGCATTTTGTCTTATTTTTTGTTAAATACAATATTGTTTCATTGTTTTTTTTTTAACTCATTTTAGCCCTGGTAAGGAGTAGATGATTTTATGTCCTGAAACATAAACTCTTTGAATTGAAATAGGGTGCACTTTCTTTTTCACCATGGCTGTATGTATGCTATTTAAACATAATGACATTTGATGGCTAAGCTAGTTAGCACCTCACATTATGAATATGCCGGTGCGTAGTACTGTAACATCACTCACTGATAGCTAGAACTTACTATTTACACATGTATAATATATACAGCTTCACAATTACACCTAATGTACCTACCAAGAGTGCTCAGGTCCATTCATACAACTTCTAAGTTCACCATAAATCAGACAGTATTATTTTAATCAGTGGTAAGTGAACTTTCATAAGTAATAAATAGATGGAGAGGGATTCTATCCAAGTGTGGTTTATTTAACAAAACAGTGCTTACATGACTCAACTGCAGTATTTAGCCCTAATTTCTCTCTCTCTCTTTTTTTTTTTTACAACTCTAGTACAAGTCTATTCACAGGACCCACCTAATAGAAACATACATTTTCAAGTGGGCCTCGATTAATTACAAAATCCTCAAGTGTCTCCAAAAATAAAAATACAGATTGATGACTGAGAGATAAATAGATAAATACACAAAAATCGAATCAAACTCAATCAGCCAATAAATAAATAGAACAATAAATAACATTCAAAACATCTTTGGCCAAACTTGGGCCACCTCATTGTCCCCACAGAGTTACATTGGTGTTGGTAGATGCTTCTGCCAGTCAGAGCACAGTGCTGACTGAATTTATCTATGGGGCTCAAAAGAACATCACTGGACATGTGGCATGAAATAGCAAGTGAAAGAACAATTATATTGAGGCACTTTAAAGGATGTTGTTGGAAACGGCAACATTTCCGTGTCTATGCGTGATCCCCGAGAGGAAATAAAATGTAAGACAAGAAACAATATTCAGCCGAAAGGAAATTGAATGACTGCTTAGCTCATGTACTTATGTTATCATATGTTCTTTCTTTCTATTTTTTTATTTTATTTTTTGAGACAATTTGGGGACTGAGCATGGTGAAGCACCAATGAAATAGAAAACAGTGAGCTGAAAAAGAAATCCCCAAAACATTAAAAATGGATAACATGGGAAGAAAGTAATGATGAAACATTTGAGCCAACAAAAAGAATATTGTTACATATTTGCTTTTTGAGTCTGTGAACAACATCAATGTGCGTTCTCTGTGGTTGCTGAGTTCGACTGAGTTTCTGACTGTTCCCCGAAAATCCCTGCCAGTGTCTTAAAGCGGGGCCCCCAGTCAGTGAGGTAATCATAGTCCTCCTCGAGGTCTATTGCGAGGGACTCAATGGAGCTTAGTGACTCAGCTACAGAGCCATCTCCTTCGTAAGCGTATGTCGCTAAGGAGTCGTACGGCGGGGCTGAGTTGTCCGTGTCATGCTCTTTCAGACGCTGGTTGATGAAGTCTCGGATGTCTGCGCTGTCCTGAGAGACAGGCGGCCTGGTACCTCTTTTCATCTCAGGCTTGACATCCCTGCGGTACAGGTTGTCTTTGACAACCTTGGGATTGCGAAGTGTCCCCATGTCAAACGCGTGCGTGTCCTCTTCTCCCCCTCCTTCATCATCGTAGTGAATCACATTATCCCGGATGTCCTCTTTGGATGACATAAGGGTTTCCTTCTTCTTCTGCCGTCTCAATCCCACGTAGAGGACTACAATAACTAGGAGAACAAATCGAAATGTTTCCATGTTAGATTTCCAAAAAAAAAAAAAATCAGGTTATTGAATCTTTATTTGTGAAAAAAGTAGGAGCCTCTTAGAGGTATAGTTTTAACCATTTACAGCTCAAAATATGTGTTGATCAGAGGTATGAATTTGGATTACACAACAGTAAATGTCATTTTAAACAGGACCCCTATAGTCAAAAAAAAGATGATTTTGGTATGTCTTAATTTTTACTTGGCTCTACATGAGAACAGATACTGCAGCTGAGATTGGCTGTATGGCAGAGTACCATGCAGAGAAACTGTGGCAACTTAAATATTAAACCCTATACAAAATTTACTCGACTGGATGGACAGAAGGGTATCACCTGAGTCTCCCTCCTTCACTGAGACCAGCTGGTTTTATGCTTAATCCTACTGAAAATATTTAATAGGATCAAGATTTATACACAGTGTGGCCCAGAGTGTTCTTTTTTTGAGTCTTGTGTTTTTAAAAAATAATATAAAATGCTATTAACATGCGTACACATGAAACAAAGATGATGAGTATGCTAGCAAAGAGGATTAGTGTAGAAATGTGCTCGGCAAAGTGCAGGTAGTATGACTCTAGATGTTTAATCTCATTCCAACATAAGCCATACGTTTTGCCATGCTGTGTCATACCCACGATCAAAAGCAAGTGGTAATATAGAGCACAGGAACAACAGTTATAAGGGGTAAAAAAGAAACCCACGATCCCTGTTATCATTGTCATTTGTTGTCTAGACATCTGACCTGCAAATCACTGCCTTCTTTTGCCTTGGCATCTCAAAGAATAAGATGTACTCACTGCAAAACATGCTTAGAAAAAAATAGCACAGAGCTGTAAACATTGTTGGAAGTGAAATTGTACCGCTGACAATATACCCAAAGCAACATTTTATTGTTTTTTCACACAAACCATCAGAGATTGCTCGAGGTGCTGCATATTTTAGACACCATAGTACCGCTGTGTTATTTTCAGCACGGTAAATTTCCTACTCTCTCTTCACTCCTGTCAGTGCAATCTGTCTCTCTGTGTCTGTGTCCCCTTCTCAGCCTAGTCATTGAAAACTGCAGTAAAATGTGGGGTTTTTTTTCTCCTCTGGGCTTTTAATATACAGTTGCATCTAGGAGTAAGAGCAATGGGCAGGAAAAAGTGAAATCATTCAAATGAAATATTCCAATAAATACATTCAGACTGAAAAAAGCCCTGACTAGGTCGCCTCTTTTCAACCTCTCTGTAGCTCACTTTCTCTCTCCTTTCTTTTACTCTCAAGTTATTTTTATCTTCCTTTAAGTGGTGTGCCAGCTCCCCCCAGTGGCTCATTTGTAGACTTTCACAACAGACGGTTATTACAGGCTTTGTCATTAGATGCAGCCGATCCACATCGGTTTGGGAGACATAGCAATGCAGATGAACGCCTGGCTTGTTTAATTTCGACTCCTCGGTTTTTTTCCCCTCACAGGACAACTGGGTCATCCTTACAAATGCTGCACAGAAACTAAGTGGCTCTATGGAAATGTTCTCAGTGGGAGTGCTGATTTTCTCTGCCTCTTCCCTTCTCAGGGACAGCATGACAGTTTGGCATCAGCCTTAGCCTTGGGGGTGGGTCGACTTGGAGCTTTGAAGACATTCTTCTCAAATGAAGTGAACACACCGACACAGCTCTACAGCACAGTGCCACAATGTGCTTTTATGTTCAATCACATATAAAACAGTGGAAGTTGGGCTGATATTTCACATGAATACATTCATGAGGGTAATGAAAAAGGATTAATGATTAGGCATAGGTGGAATTTAACAGTGGATTCTTCGTGCACCGTAAATTAGAAGGAGATAGAGAAAAGTAAATACAGCTAAATTCAAAGGGCATGGACTTCCAGTTTAAAACAAGGTCTTCTTTAACAACCGACCATCCCACGCTTATAATTCAGAAAATGATGCCATAAACCTACATTTACTTCCTCCCAGCTATGCAGATGAGCTCAGGCATTAATAGCAGAGAATTAGGAAGGAGTTTTACAACCATGACCTTGTGGGAAATGTAAAAGCTGTAGCTTCTGAAACAGCCACAGGGCAGCAAGATTGGATTTAGTTTATAGAGCCGAGCGACCCTCCCTCTAGTCTTTAACATCTCATTGAATGACAATATTCACATGGGTTTGATAATTAACTGCAGACACTCCTGGAGAAATGCCAGCCCAACTCTGACGGTCAGCTCAGCATGTTTGGAACCAGGTATTGCCAGACACAAGGGGAAGTATATCTGGAGCACATGCATCAATATTCTTTGATGCACATGCGTCTAGTCTCACAGGGTTTTCTAAAACATTACAGTTTTCTTTGGTTACATTCAGATCAGAATTTGGCTAATAAAATCGCAGGAATGAAAAAATAAATTCTCAACTTTTCAGAGCCTGCACTAAAGGAATAGTTGTAGAGTGGAAATGTCAATAGTTTGATATTTCATAAAATGTCAGCCCCTGCTCTTTTTTTTTTTCTCCCCTCAGAAGTTAGAGAAGATCAATATTTCTCCAAGTCCTGGCCTCATTATGAGATCGCCAGGCAAACAATGGAGACTCCAGACTGTCGCTGAACCCAGCCAAGAAAGAGTCCAACCCAGGAAAATTGGACGCAATGGTTTTTCATACAACTTAAACATATGCACACTGTGTGCCCTTGAGCCTCTACAGTGATAGGAAGCCATCAGACCTTTGGACGGAGCAGTTTTGCTGGACTGCCTCTAGCTGTTATGAAAAATGATGTTATATTTCCCAAAATGTCAAACTAGTTCACATTTTAATAGAGTTTATAGTACAAAGGATAAATATAGAGCAGACTAGGACTTATCCTCCTGAAATCCCATGAAATATTTTCCACAAAGAAAATGACTACTAACTATAACTGCCATAAATATAGTCATATTTCACACAGTTTGGAGTTTTCAAAAGTTTGAGAATAAAATCCGAATCTCACCGAGCAGGATGATGATACATAGAAGTATAGCAATCAGCGCTCCTGTGCTTAGACCCACAGGAAGAAAGATGGCCTCTGCACTGCAAGTTAACAGTGAACCGTCCGATTCACAGCCGCATACACGGATGGTCAATGTGCCCGTGCTGCTTTTGGGTGGGTAGCCATTATCTTCAATAACCACAGGGAGGAAGTAGATCTCCTGTAAACGTCTTCGAAAGCCGCTCCGCTTTGTCACGATTCCAGCTGTGTTATCTAAAAAAGACAAGAGCTTTTTTAAAATGTCATCAAATAAACAAAAGAGCTTCAAACACAGTCATTGATTCTTTGACAACATATGTAGTCTTGGATTTAAGAGATCTTATTTTTTTTAATGGAAAGGCCTGAAGTAGTGCAGCAACTGCTTATTCCTTGATCTGTGCAGGCTTGAAAGTTCTGAAATATTCCTCCAAGTATAACCTCACATCAGTCAGACAATCCTCTGAGCTGAATAACAACTCTCAATGTCCAAGTTTGAGAGACGAAATTTTGCCATGTCTGATAACTTTTTATGTGTGATATCAAATCCTCTCAATTTGTTTCTCTGAGTGAGATGAGAAACTTCAATAATTTGCTTCGAGCCACACCCGAGACAGTATTCCTTGAAACACCACAAAGGGTTTTCTATCTAACTGCAGAGAGTTTGTAATTATGTATGCATGTTTTATTTATGATGTTATCTTGTTTTACAGGTAGTAGATAATTTTCTATTATAAATAATTTGGGTCCAGGCTGACTGGAAGCATTTGCAGATCTCTGTCAACACAAGTAGGATTTGGGAGAAACCAGGAATGTTAAATATTAACTTTTACGTGTTCGCTGAAGTTGACTTGCTGGCTGCACCAGTGGGGGGAGACACATGGTTTTCAGTATACTCTCTCACATCTTGATGTAATGTCATCACATGTGTACAGCTGAGGCAATAACTCAGATGTACATGTTTTTGTCAAACTAAACTTAAAGCAAAATAGATTAAATTATGATTTCAAATATTGTTCTGCTAGTTTTGCATGTATTATCAAATACTCTAAGTCTATAATATACAGGCTGACTATACAGTAGCAGTTCAGACAAGTCTCACCATCGACGTGTCCGATTACTACTGAAATGTGATCGCTTTCTTTAAATCATCTGTAACAGTGTTGGCAGCATTTAAATGGAGACGTCTAATGATTTAAAAATTGTTACTATTATTTATGAATAAGTACACTTGGAGAAAAGTTAAGTACGCATTAGTGAGTGTGCATTAAGAAATGTATTTTCTCAGACAACTGGGAAATTCCTTTTATTTTTTATCTATTTAAATCAATAAATATTGATTTACTTTGTAATGTCAAATCTGATGTATCAGTTGACTTTGTAACCATTTTTTGGAAATTACTTTGGGGCTGAAAACTATTAGAACAAAGACTCCGAGAATGAAACTATGAAAAGAAACCACTGCAAGCCAAGCTGTTTTTGAGCTATGTGCAAAATTGTAAACTTCATTTTGATAGTGGCACCTCCGTGTGCGGCACCTAAAGTTTTGTGGTATGAATATTCTTGGCAACAGGGAGCCTGTCGTGAAATGTTTGTTTTTATGGTTCTGACTTCATGAACCTTTTGCAGCATGGATAAATAAAGAAATAAAAAGAAGATTGGATAAAATAATCTGAATAATTCCAGTGGGGTTACTGCTGCTTTGTTGATTACACTCCTAAAAACACACAAAGGGAACAACTTGGGATGACAGCCAAAGGTGTAAGAAATTCAACTTGAATAGAGGTCGACAGTGTATACGAGGGAGAGGGAACATGTCAGGTTAAACCTGCCTGCTTCTGTCTGCTACAGCTAGACTGTCTGACCCCTGTCAAGCCAGGTTTGTTCCAGTGACGAAGCCTAGCACTTTCTCTTGACAGGAGGTCAGGCGTTTTAGCACACCTTGCATGTTGCGCACAAGCACGATTTTGTTTGTGCACTCTCTCCCCCTGTCTTACCCAACCTGTCCGCAGAGCCTGTGGTGTTTGCATTTCCTGTCCCTACCTATCAGATCTCACTTTGTATCTGGAGAGTGTGCTTCTGAGGCTTCTGGCAGTCAGGATGCTGCAAGACACTGTGTCCAAAAGGTAAAACTGGATCAGAGGTTCGGACCAGTGCTTGTCAAGGATGGTGAATGCATTCGTTTCCCTGGCCTCATCCTGCCATGTCCCACTTTTCACTTTTCATTACCCGTCTTTCTGGTTAGACTTCAAAGGCCTCAACTGGTGCAGACTGCAGAGCTTCACATGTGATATGTGGCCTTATCACAATACAGTGTCTGACTGCATGTGTTTGGGTTATTTTTAGCACTGAGACATGCCACTCAAACCTTTCAATGAAAAGATGATCTGAAGTCTCTGTGCTTTTGGGTTTTGTTCGGAGACAGGTTTTTTGTAGGCAGCGACTGAAGAGTAATATCTCACTTGAATGTACAACCCAAGGTGATTTTTATGTCACTACCCCAGTATATTTCAGTATCATCATTACTTTCACTGTCACTTTAAAGTGTTTCAAGTGCAATTTCAATTTATCTCTGAAAAAGGTCATCTGCTTTCTAAGATTATGACCTGTTTGTCAGTATTTCATAAACTGTTAAAGCAGGAGACATGTTTCAAACTGTACTCATTGGTCAGGTATGTCAAAACAGAGAATACGTACTTCCAAAGTCTCGGATGGTAAAATTCCTGTTTTTCAGATCTTCTTTTGGTGATCTGAAGGAGAACTGTTGTCCAGCGCTTGGTAAGTCCTGGTCTTTTGCTCTGAAAGATTGTATCACCTGCAAAAAAAATAAATAAATGAATGCCACAGGTTGACAATAAAACTATTCAAATCAACTTTTTTCCTTTGCCATTTATGTGTATTAAACGTTGGGGGATTTTAAGAGGCTTGCTCTTCTCCTGCCTGTTGGTTAGTGGAAGACTGGCAAACCGCACATGCAGAAAATTGACTGAATTTGCACAGTTTGGAGGTGAAAATTATCCATCATTGAACAACGTCTAGTCGTTTTAAACTGCCTGTGTGTCAGACCTGCCACTGAATTGTTTTGCCGGACGTTTTTAGCACTTGATTGAAAACTTGTTGAAATTGCTAGATCACCTCATCACATGAAGTGATGGATTAACTTCATTCAAAACTGCTGGAGCTTGTGCAATGGTCATGGAAAGAGGTCAGCTATTTTAAATTGCATTTCTTTTATAGTGCATCTGCTTTAGGCATAGACAAATGCAGGAAAAAGACACAGTTTGATGAGTCCGACACCGACTGTTACGTACTACTGCACCTCAGCAAACTGGATCACTTACATGTGAAATAGAGTTTACTAATAGAACACCATGACAGCCACTATCCCCTCTGCACTTTCCTGTTAGACATAGACTGCTGATTCAGCCACCTCTGTGCCAGGCGGCTGACTGCTTTCTACTTTCTTTTGTTCCCCAAACATTTCAGAGATATGTCTGGAAATGGCCTTGCTGCCAATCCAGCTGTGCAATCAAGCTGCTCTTCACTTACTGGATTTAACCTGCGGGAGATCCAGTGCCCTGGTGCTGGCTCCCCCACCTGCAGGAGCCACGACTCAGCCCCACTGCCCTGCTACCCTGGCTGCGTTGTGTCTGAGGTTTTCCCTCCTCGGTATCTAAATGAAATTCCCTCCAGGGGAGTAAACTTGACACTAGGTGTGATGAGCACTCTGTTGAGGTCCTCGCTGCAGATGTACAGTTTGCACTATTGAACCCTTGCAACCAAATTAGCTTTTTTATGAATAAATGAAGCTACAAACAGACCCATCTTTTTTCAATAAATATAGGCAATTTTGTTTAATGGCCATCAAAAGACTGGGAAATCGTGTTTTGCAGTGTATTCCAAAGGAAAATGACTTAAACTATATCACATAAATCCTTCAACTTTGAATTATGTAGGTGTACTGTGATTGGTCCAGAAATATGGGCAGGTTGTCTAATGAATTGCAAGAAGAGAACCCAAATGCAAACTCCAAAACAGACTACATAACAAAAGACGGGCCTTTTATTGTGGCTGATTCAAAGTCCACCAGAAAAATGTAAAACTGAATCCAAAGTAGGCAGAGAACACAGTGTAAGTTTAAACAGACACTGCAAGAAAGAGTGAAGGGAAGCCATGAAAGTCATGGTCATGGAAGTGAAGACAGCTGGGGCAATCGACACAGGTGTAGACAATCAAGAAAATGAGACAGGGGAGGAAGTAAAACTAAGCACAGCCAAAGTAAAACAAGAACTAAATCCACAGATAACTGCTACACTGAACAAAAGCAACATTAAGGAAAATGAGCACAAATAGAAGACAACAGAAACATTAACTAGAGCATGAACACAATATGAACGAAAACCTAAAAATGCTGATGTGCAAAAAGTTCAATTATGCAAGAGCAAAAAACAAAAGCAAACTGAGAACGCAAACTCAACAAAACCATATACATATACACGCACACTTCTGGCTCCCTACTCTCTGCAGAGAGGTCAGGTGGAAAAACAGGGAAAATCTAAACCTATATGCGACAGAGGAAATATAAAAAATCTTCACAAGTAGCTCCACTTGACCTGCTGCTGGGCATCCAACACAAAGCACAGTAATGTGGTACATGTAGAGAGAAAATTAAGAAGTTGAAACAGGATTACAAGAAAATATCAAACGTAAAAGGTGACTTTGCATTACCAACCATTGGCCAGGTATTACATCATTCCAGATTTCACTATTAGAGATGCAAGAGCAAATAGGGGGGGAGGCTAGGAAGGTATGTCGTTCCCAGGAGACCTCCCTTGTGGATACTTATCCCCAAGTAAAGGATGAAAGAGGTTACGGTCTTTTAGCATCAATTGAATTTTAAAATGCATAAAACCTTAGTAAAATAGCCTGTATTAAATGTTGGCAAGTATGCCTCCATCAGCTTTGGCTACACAAAATCTCGCTCTTATTTAAAATGTGTTTTAGTGCACCACTATCCCTCTTCTTTACCTATCAAGGACCACAGTATCTACTACTACTGTAAATCCATGTCACGCAGTATTAACTGACAATTAGCTTCACTGCTGAAACATCAGAACCTCGTATCACCTATTTAAAACAGCATTTATTATATTTTTCACAAACAGAAAATTAATTATAATCTGTCAAGTGTAAATCCACCTTACCTTGCTCTCAAAAATGCTTCACCTCTCCTCTTGATCACAAGTAGAGCTGTTGCTGCAGTAACCGCTTATTATTAATCCTTTATTTATCCAGGTAAAAAATCTCATTGAGATTAAAAATCTCATTTCCAAGAGAGACCTGGCATCATGGCAACAAAAGTCACATACCACATAGGTATATAACATTTAAAACAAATACAATATCCCATACAAACATGTGTA
>NW_005187438.1:1641643-1665491 GCF_000239375.1 Pundamilia nyererei | reverse complement strand
TTTTAGATTGAAAAAAAAAAGTTTGCTGCCCGCACAAAGCCTTGCACATCATTGAACATGCTATGTGTATCTGTACTACTGTGCTCACATTATGCTGTGAAGTGTAAATTACATATTGGTCCAGAACCGCCTTCTAATTAGGTGTGATTAGATGAATTACATGCTCACAGGTACATGCTTTAAACTCTAAAGACAAAAACTTTAAGACAAACTTTTTCCATGAGGAGATACATGATAAAACATCCTTCCACTATCAAATACTGTTCATCATCCTGCACAGTGAAGCCATGAGCAAAACATGCTTTTGAGTGAAGGTTAACTTCAAATGAGAAACCATTCACGTTAAATTTAGGAGAAAAATGACAATTTTGTGTTTTAATTCAGTCTGGCAAGCAAGAAACATGACAAATTCACATGCCAAGGAAGACACTGATGTCTTCAAATGAAGGGCATGGGCGTTTTGATTGCAACAGACCTGACGACCAGCAAAACATCCTTAATGTGATGAGGTGTCTACGGTGATTTGATAGACTGCCAAAGACGCTGTTCCCTCACAACGCTAACTGCATATAGATGCTAGTTAATGGGCTAATTTACAGGCACAGGTGGTTTACAATCCACACAGGCAAATTCTCCACTGCATCTCAAATATATTATCCGAAATGTGCTCGAGGTTGCTGATATGCAAAGCGCCGCTTTGCTTTATGAACTGAATCCAACTCCATGACTCAGTCAGTTCGAGATTTTGATTCATACTCTGTACTACTCTGTAAGTGTTCTCGGAAAAATCCCCTGAAATAAAAGCTTTTATTCAAGTGACCTTGAGTAAGATGCAGTAGCTGGTTAGATATCAATGTGAGAGCGAAATGTGTAGCATTCCAAAAAGCAAAAACTTCCTCTAAAAAGTCTGAAATTATTTCTGCCAAAGTTGAAACAGGGACACTTTGTCACTATTCATAAAGAAGTATCCTTCATATTCAATTTGACATGTTTAGATAACTGTCAGTAAATGCTGTAAAACCATACCCCCTCTATGGGGGAACACATATTCCAACAAGCAGATGTTATCTCGCTATAAATTAACACAATTTAATGAGTTCTGCCTAATTCCTTCAGCACCTGTCAGACAAAAGCAGCAGCTGTAAACATACCTGTCCTGCTTTAGCATTTTCACACACAAAGGTCTCATAAGGACTGGCGAGCTCAGGGGGGAACTCGTTGATGTCCAACACTTGGACAGTGATGGCTACTCGACTGGTCAGAACTGGACTGTCTGCAGAGAGAAGCAACAAATAATTACATGAATACAGAAACAGAGACATTTTGGGTGTTTTGTTCACAGCACTGACATCATGTGGATAAATTAAGTACTACCATCTTATGAGAAGCCAGAGCTTGAAGGTTTATCACTGTTGCAGTAGCATGGTCAAGTGGTTAAAGAGGCTTTCATGCTTGAGTCTCCTTGAACAGATGTTATAGCTGTTTAGCCACTGCAAGTGTTCAAATTCTGGAAAATGTCTTATGTGTGTGGAACACAGTGATGCATAAATGCTGTTTTATGATGCTTTTGACTGACGCTGAGAAGGAAAATAAAATAAATACATGCACTAAATTCATCCCATGTGTTGGTTCTAAAGCACACCTCATATTATTGTATACGGCCCTTTCGAGAGGACATTTTTTATTACAAGCCTTTTTTTAAAGGTTCTGTTATAGGTTTGAACCATAAGATGTGCATCCCATTCTAATTAGTGTGTGAAAGCCCCTTCGAGTGGGAATAGCTTGAATCCACAGTTGTTTGTTAGTGTTTCCTCACAGAGGGGATACAATGGGGAAATGTTCTCTTTGTGTGAGAGCCCAGTTAAGGTCAACTTTATGGATTTGATGTGGGAATAGGCTTTGGTGCACATTGGAAGGCTTAGCGTGTTCTCGTTTGTGTGAGTGCCAGTGCATATGTTGGTAGGTTTGTGCGTTGCTGGGTGGTTGAGAAAAAAAAATGCAAGGGCGGGGGGATTGGAGAAGCAGCCACGGCTCAGTTAGCAACCTGTCTCTGACCTTGATGGAAAAAGCAATCTTCCCACCAAGGTAAAAATGACACTGATCATGGGATTTGCTGCTTTGCACTGACTGAACTACTAACACTGATGCTCAGTTGGCAAAAAGGCACTATCGCTCGCTTGTGATCGAGAACTCTATTTATAAAAGTGGGGACAACTTAAAATATTTCCATATCAATAAATTCTATATTTCTATATAGTCTCAGTGGTTTGAGCTAGTTAAGTTTACAATTTTCCCTCTCATCTAATTTTAAAAACTCATCTCCATAACTGTTGTTATTATGAGTGATATATCATTCAGCCCACTAGATGGAGCAATGGCACAGTGGTTATATTTGAATCTGACTTCGAGCAGCAATTTAGCCCAAACATATGCTCTATTGATTTACTGAGTCCTGTATAGTTGTACAATGCTTGAGTGATTTGCCCTGAAGTTACCAGCTTATACTGTTTTTCTAATGCACATTTTGCATTTTTTATTTCTCATTTTAATTAAAAAAATACTTTATTATTGCAAGCAATCAACCACGGATAAAATGCACTGCAGAACACTAATAAAAAGAAATCATTCTGAGTATCTGTCTGCTAAAAGTGTAACTGCAGATAACATAAGTAACAAAAAAACAAATTGTGTTGACTGTCATTTTTTTTGAAAATAAAGAAAAAAAAAAGAAGAAAGATAGTAAGTGTACTTCCTAATTGCCCCATGTCATGGTTATTACAGCATTGAATATATCTCTCCCTTGCCTTAAAATTACCAATGAGTTTAAATGCCAAAACACAACCAGTTAATCTAGCCCTGGCTCTTATTTAGCACGCCTTCTGTTCAGCCCAGTGTCTCAGGGGAACAGCACGCACTGCTCTCATTTTGCTGCATGACTGCAGTGTCTACAGACGACCAGACGGATCGCCAAGGTCTCCGAACTAAAGTGTCTCCAGCTCAGGTGTTGTGACCAGGTGTTTATCGCCGACGAACGAAAGCATAAATGCCATCCAGCAACTCTGTCGATACTGCTGGATGCTTTCCACCAAGTGTAACGGGAATAAAAGGTGTGGGCGGATAAATGTTAAAAAGCATTAGCGGCAAGAACACTCGGTAGATACCGAGGCAGGTCAAATACAGAGGTCTGCAATAATTTACTGTTTATTGAAAACTGCTGTGCAATACTAAATAGGGCTGCTACAGACTGTAGATAAGTTAGAACAATTATTTTTTTTCTCTGTGTGTGCGTGACCTCTCCTCAACAACTGGATTTTTTTGTATGGGCACTGAAGGCATCCTTGCTTTAGTATTTATTGTTGTTATCCATGGTTTAAGACCTGAATAACAGACAGCAAACATGCCAACGATGACAATAGTATCCAGAAGAGTGGAGCCATAACAGCCATCCAATACCCAGAACACAAAGTACTGCCAAATCTAACTCAAGGTCAAACACAGATTTGAACTCAAGCTGGGACACAAACTCTGGGGTGCTGGTTTTATCTCTGTTCTTGCTGCACCAGTCCAACTATTATTTTTAAACACTGGCTCTGGAAGTTTTGTTTATTTCTTTTTTTGTTATTGTCAGTGAGTAACATTGTCTGTAGATGAACATTGGTCCTCTGAGAGGGGTGGGCAGAGGTCTGGATCAGAGCCTGACTTGTAGCGAGGTGATAAGAAAGGAGTGAAGCGCAGGTGGGTGAGGATAAAATGAGCAGAACTTCCCCCTGATTCCTGCATCTAGTATGACACACTGAACATGTAACTGCCTATTAAAACTTCCATCTCGCTTCTCTTCCTCTTCATCTGTGCTGTTTCCTCTCAGTCTACCTCATCCTGCAATTTCTTGGCACTTATGCACAAAAGCCACACAAAGAAAGGCGCACACACATTGAAAACAAAATTAGCATGTCACTTCCATGACCTTGAGGGGAAGTGACTAATATCAGTTTCCAAGGCGACAATGACTCAAGTTTTAACAGCCCATATTTCACAGTCTGTCCTAATGAATATACAGCATGTGTAATTTTGATTGAGCACCAGCCTGCCTCTGGGATAATGACTTTGACGGTTCTTAGCAGATTTGATGACTTGATGACGATGGATTTGCTTATTTATCCAGAAATTTGCTCCACTTCCTTCATAAAAACATAATTAGCTTGATGACATGTCTTAAAGCCACAGCTCCACATTAGTTCCATCCTTTTCCGAGCTTGGCTCACAACATGCTGCGATGCCGCTGCGTCGGCGGACTGTTAAACTGTGGAAGGTTCACGTTTTATTGCGGCGTAAGTAAAAGTTGACTCTGGCAAGACAAGCTCTCTTCCAATGCCAGTGTCATCAAACGTGCTAAAAGAGGCAGTTAAAAATTAAAACAGAGTTAAGGCAAGTATGCTAGAGGAGACAATGTCCTGAAGACACATCCCTCTGGGAGAGCTATCATAGTTTATAGATACCTATAAACCTTTCCAGCAAAATGGGATTGAGTATTGACTTGAGTAAAAGTGCATTAAATCCTTCACGCAGATTAAGGTGGGGGAAGGACAATGACACCTGCGTGAATCATAACTGATCTCATTGTCATACTTACTGAGTTTTGTCGCTACGATGGAGATATTGTGTTGGGCGATGTTTTCTCTGTCAAGAAGTTCATTGGTGGAAATCGTTCCCTCCACTGGATCAATGTCAAAGTAGCTGTCCAAGTCGGTCTTCCAGTCAATGGAATATCTGAAAGAAAACGTTAGTTTAAAGACATCCATTTTCAGCACAAACCAGCAAATTAAACCACAGCGATTTTCCTTCTAGCTTCATGTATATGAGTTAGGTGTAATGTAATGTTGGCGTAGCCTTCATTACTCATTCTGAATGGTCATTTCCAGGAAATGTGCTGAGGATCGCATATACATTCCAATCTAGTAATGGGGCACACGTACTTTGGCCATGCTGAGCTAACGGTTTTCTTGGGAACATAAATGAATTTTGGGCACAGTTGAAACCGTATCAATCTCTCATGCTCAATGAACAACAAAGGCATAAAGTGTTGGTTCGATGTCTGAGAACAGAAGGCATGATGTCCTCTCTGTGAAATGCATCTTTGGTCTTACTGAGTTGCTCTGAATGCAAACTATGAAACACAAAAGAGATCTGAGAGCAGACCGCATGGCAGTGACAGCGCCATTCATCACTCCATGCTATTTGATCTTAAAAGGCTATTTTTCATTAATAATTTTGTGATCGTCAATGGCGTTCCAGCAGAAATAAATAGATTGTCTTTTTTCATTCTCATTCACAATTAGGTCAGTTGAGATGTAATGGGAATCTGGTGCCTTACTCATGGTCATTTCCACAGGGCTGATGGTTAATTTTTCATGGGAGTGAGTCCGCATTCACTACATACAGAAAAGGCTGTCTTTGCCACTATCCTGGTAAAAAAAACCATTTTGTTCCATGCCAAAGTATTTGATCTTAAAAAGCTATTTCTCATGAATATTTATAATGCTTGTTTTCCACACTACAGAGCCTCAAACTGGACTTGACTCAGTCATTAAGAGAAAAAGGCCTGGCTTACATTTACACCCTCAAGTCTTTTAATGTAATCAGGTTGATAACAACACCACTTGAGTAATATTTTCTATGAGCTTGGGTTCCATTAAATTTTCAGTTTAGTTTTGGGTCAGTCGACATTTTCTCTTTAACTCTGCATTGCATGCGGCCTTGAAGCAAACATGATCGTGTCAAAATAGTTTAGTGTGAGTCTCTTTGATAAATATTACAGCCAAACTCCCATCAAAAGTTCAAAAAATCAATAGGTGTAATTTTTCCTCAGGGTAAAACATTTTATTTTTATGCTTTTTGTGGGGAGAGGGTATCATTGTTGTCAACCTGCTAGTCAAGCACATGTGTTGCTTTCACCGTGGCCCATGCAGTTGGTATTACAAGATATCGCATGTTCATTAACAAACAGCGCTGGTATTCAGTTCAACGACACAATACGTATCAACACATCAGTCACAGTTTCTAAAAGTGCATTACAAAGATGAAAAAAAACATTCATTCTGTATTCATGTGGGACAAAAAGCATGTAAAATAGTTTTACTTGTAATTGTCCTAATCTCTGAGTTATCTTTAAATAGAATAGAGCTCATCAACAGCTAGGAATAAGAAATCACAGATATAAAGAGTCTATTTAAGATCAACTCAGTGCAGACAGCTGTAGATATGAAAATTAATTATGGCGTTATCTCCTTCTTTGAATTGCGATGATGTTAATTCACTTCAGTGCACATTGCACACAGTGCACAAGGTGATTTAAGGGAAAAAAGGAAGGCATGTTTCAGTTTATTTTTTACAGTCGTTGGTTTTTAGAGTTTATGGTTTTACTCTGGTAGCATTTTAAAGTCCATGACCAATGTGGCTCTTCAAAGTCTTGTGATCTGTGTTACTGCCTTTTTTAGGCAGAGGCCTTTCCATCTTTAAGTTTTGAAAACTAACACAAGCTGTAGGAAGCTCTATAGAATCAGCCAACAATGCACTATTCATGATGCCCTTTTTGTCCCTGCAGCTAGAGATAGCTTGACACTATACTGCTAAATAGTGTTACTGGTCGAGTCTAAATGTCTAAAAGCATTATTCCCTATGCATGATGGGTCACTGGGTCCGTTGTTTTGAAGTGAAGAATGTATGGCTCTCTAAAGGCACACAAATGAACAATGTCAGCTGTGGTATTGATGAATATTTAAAATGTTGGAGACAAAGTGGAGATCCACAGAGTAGAGGGCATTCGTTTTTTGTTGTACAAATCTTTGCTTCTTCTCTTCTTTTGTTTTCCCTGAGATGAAATATTCATAATAAAACAACTACTGTCCATGCAACATGTTTTTTTTTTCCCATTTTTTGCGTAACACTCTGGTAATTCATCTCTGAAATCCATTACTATAAAGCAATCCACCTGAATAAGAGCAGCTAATATGTTTTAAAAAGCGAAAGGGTTCTCATACATTTTTAAGAATGCACTCTTTTGTCTTTGCAAAGGACAGTCTATTGTTATCCACCACTGAGGTTTAATGGTAGAAAATGGGGCAGCATGAGTAAGTGTGCGTTCTATGTATGTGTGTGCGTGCAGTGGCGGGTGCATATCGAGGCAGAGAGATTGAGAAAGAAAAGGAGCGTCTTGCCTTGATTATAAATCAGAAGATGAGTGAGGCATGTCAGATCTATAAAACTGAGCTGTAATGTTAAAATGTCTCACCTGATAATTACCCAGGAGAGAGCAGCAGCGCCTTATAAAGGACCCTTCAGCTTTCATAAACTAGGTGGTTGATTTCAGCGTTCAACAAAAAACTATTAAAGAGGAAATTAAAACCTGAGTAATTAATTCTAATAATATAAAGCAAAGGGAATGAATTTCCATTTGTTTTTAGTACCCTTGTAAGGTTACATGGATATATTATGCTATGGTTTACACTTTTCTTTCATCTAACACATTCTTAGATCTGTTACTTCTGAGCAGTATTTAATGCAAACATGTCATCTGCATTGTCCAAAGCAGACTTACTACAAGCTACAACACTGTGAAGTGATGATACTGTATGCATTTATGTAGAATCCACAGCCATGTATGTAAACCTTGATTTATTGAAAACATGTTTTGTTCAGAATGTCTTGAAAATACTTTATCAAAACTGAAACTGATACAACAAAAGGGATTAGATTTGAGAAGGTAAAACGTGATTCACTGTACAATCTGGGTTTTGATTGCATGATACAGTAAGTATTTCCTTCACTGTTAAAAAAAATGATGCATGCAATCTTAAATGTTTATATAGAAGTCTATGGGAAAACAACCTGCACCCGACAAAAATAAAGCAAAAGAAAAAGAAAAAAACAAACAAAACAAAATCTGTTTTGTAAAATCAATTTTGTAAATTATGCAGATTTTTAAGGTCCACTCTTTGTCACCTACAGTTTTAAAAGTGATTGGTGAAAATGTTCGTCCTGTTCCTTCTTAACTGGACTTAAACAGTATGAAAGTATGAAACAGTAACAAGTCCAGTGTCTTAGTTGTTGCTAGAACTGCAATCTTCTGGACAGAGACCTCTGATGTTGTGCTTAGAATCTGGTGGAGTCTCTCTCCCAGTTTGGGGGGTTACAGCTTCTGATGTAACTAATACCACTGGGATCACTTTGGACTTTACCTTTCACATGTGTTCCTACTGTCTGCTCTATCAACCACAAGCTGATGCTTTGGCAGTCTGGTGGGTTTTCCAATGCTCTTCTGAGCATTGGAAAACGGTCATGGTCACGTGTTGACTTATATACCTAATCGGCTTGGTTGCTATAATGCCTGATAGGAATTTGTGTTCTGTGGAGAGGCAGGTAATTGGCTGTTACCTGCCTTTAGGGGATCCTTCATGATCAGGATTGTTCTGCCTTGTCTGGATGAATACCTGCTATTAGCAGCCCCTTATTCGTGCTGCCAGGCAATCATGGATCGCCAAATCCTCTTGAGAACAAAGGGCAAAAATATCTTCCAATTTAACTTTTTTTGTGATTTGTATGCCGACTACAGGGGCCATAAATGAACAGGCTGGATCTCAGGAGGAGATAGCTTTTTCATAGGCTGGAATTGTGCCGGGTCCCGGTACTGTCCAGTTCTTCATTCCAGAAAGTGGATGTCTGTCTTTGTGAAGTTGACTGGTTCTTGTTCTGGGAGGTGGCTGAGGTGTGCTCTTAGGTCCAATAGCCACTTGGAGTTTGTGTTGTGTGACAACTCTTTTTCCCACATATTCTTCAAAATTGTTCCGTTTCAGCTCTGGATCGTTTTCAGTGGGTTTGATACCTTGTGTTTGGCCATAATCTTTAACCTCAGCTCAGTAGATGCATTGGTCACTGCATTGCTTTCTTCTGTCAGGGCTGGCTTATTATGTCCATACTGCTCACTATTGTTCCCAGTGTGCTATCGCCTCTCAATGTCCAGGTTTGTAGTGTTCTTTCAATGATGTTATTACATTACTGATTTATTCCCAAATTGTCTGCCTTTGTTGGCATAATTACATAGGTTCCTGCTGCTTTATCCCTATTTGTTATCTGGAAAACAAATTAAACATAACAACAGGTATCTCTAATGTTCAGCTTGAGAGGCAGGGATCAATACATTCAGTTTAGTTTAATGAGTCATTATAAACTATTAAAAACTAAAGTCACTAATTTTTGTTTTGAAAGTACACAGAATATTCAAATATACTTAATGACACCTCTTACAAAGTTCAAATAGTCTGCTTATGTTGTGTAACATTACCGGCAAGTGTAGACCTGCTAACAGATCATCCTAGCAGGATTTTAGATGGCAGTGTCAAATGTTCTACATAGACTGATTGGGCTTTAGACTGATGAGTAAACCTGACAAAACTCTCAAGATTAAAGCTATGATGACACTGATGAATGAAGACTGGAAACACCGATGAATAGAGATCTAAAACCTTCAATCACCGGCTGCAGAATGACAGTACTTCCCTATTTAACACTTTTATTCTCAAGAGAATACCAAGGGCAATTTGGCTCAATAGCCTGAGCTCTTGAAGATGGATGCACGTTTAGATCCTACCATACTTTACTCAAGTATTTAGTACAAATTATAGTCTGAATAATGTCAACCAATGTGTTTCTTTTAATGGCAGGGATTTCTGAATCACGGGAAACACTGTAATGTAGCTGTGTTGTCAAGGTTCTACATAAAACCATCATGACGATGCAAATTTAGTATAATTAAGTTGGCACAAAATGCATAGCATCTTGACAAGTCTGTTAATCTTAGTAATTAAGAAAAGAAGTAAGTGTTGTTCATTCAGCATCATATTCGGTCAGTGGCATAACTGATTGCATGAAAAACTGATTTTCAAGTGCAGTTTGTCTCTGAACATTCCTACAAAACAAAAGAGAAATATTTCGAATTATATACAGTGCTGTGCAACATTCTTCAGGCACATTTTTTATTTCTTTTGTTCTTATATTTTCAAAGTGTCTGGACTTCTTTAAAATTTCTTGAAGATATTTCACCTCTCAACCTCTCATCTGAGAAGCTTCTTCAGTTCTAAGAGCAACTGGTGGAGAGTCCCAGATTTTTAAGTCCTGTTGGGAGTGTCCCTAAGAGGATCCTGGACCCCCTGTTGTTCCTCTTCCTAATCACACAAGCAAAGGTGTGAAAACAGGTGTGGGTCACAATCAGCCAAAGCTTTGGGTGAACCTGTTGTGAGACCTTGCCCCACCCTATCATGTGACTTACTGAGAACAAATGACCTAAGATGTGAGTGGGCGTTAAGGTTTTCTGGGAAGGGATCTCAAAACTGGATTATAGATGGCAGACAGTTGGTGTCGTAAGCCACCGCCTCTGTTTGAAGATGGTCGTTCACAGTGGACATAGATGGCTTTTTCACTCCTCTTTCAAACCCTCTGTCTTCTCTGTCCAAGAAGTGGACATTGGCATTCTCAAAAAAATGGCCTTTGTGCTTTAGATGCAGGTGTACAACTCCAGATGCTCTTCTTTCCAAGCTCCTTACACTACGATGACCTGGATGACTGAGAAGCCTCACAGATATGCTTCTTATAGTTTATTAAACTGTGAATAAGTATAAAAACACACCTAATTCATGTCTTCACACAACTTAACATAAAAACTATTTTAAATTGTATCTTTTGGTACCTTGTTACAACAGTTGTCACAAAAACACAGTTTGTTCTCCTTTCTTTAGTTGACTCTACAGAAAATTCCAAAATTCCAGGCTATATTTTACCCAATGGTAGTGGGCATGTGATTAAAATTGATAGAATTATGAATGCAGAAAAGTCCAGCCAGATTTTAGTGGATCATGCAATACCATCTGGAAAGCATCTAACTGGCAACAGCGTCATTTTTCCAGCACAAAAGTGATGCCTTACATGTTATTAATGCAACAAAAGTGTATCCTGCTCGAAAAATGTGCCTCTTCAAAGTCCAGACCTCATCATGGCAGACAACATCCAGAGAATTGTATTGTATGCCCTTTAACAAGACTGGAGAACTATGCCTGAAAACTGCTTACAGAAATAACAAGAAACCTTGCTTAAGAGATTTCAGGCTGTACTGGAGTTACTTATACTATCTGGTTACACCAAATATTAACCTTTGAATTATACTCATGTTTTAATAACTCAGTGCACATATTTCCCATTTTTCTGCAGAATATAAAGAAATGAGAGGTTACTCAAGACATTTGTGTAGTACTGTGGAGACATATGTTTGTGATTTAAATACAACCACTTCCTGAGGCATTAAAAACAAAGGTTTTCCAGACAGTTTCCACTGTGTGCAAAATATTTGTGGCAGTTTAACTTGAAAGAAACCTGAGACTGGCTTACCCTTTGATAAATCAGATCACTTTTCCCACCACTGAGATATAACAAAACTGCTAAAACTGAACTGTGATTAAACACCATGTGCAGAAATATATGTCTACAGGATCTACTTTTTAATCCTGAAGAGTTTAACTTTACCTGACTGGGCTGCTGCTGGCATCCAAATCCTGTGCAGTCACTGCTCCGATGATGGTCCCCGCAGGTGTGTCCTCATACACATCCATCACATAGGAGGGCTTATTGAACACCGGAGGCTCATCCACATCCAAAACGTTAATCTTCACTGTTGCTGTGTCTTTGAAGGCCCCAGAGCTCTGAAATCTTGGATCCAGGTGAGCGTTGGAAGCATCTACCTTAAAGGTATATGCCTTCTTTGTTTCATAGTCCAGAGGCTGAGTGAGGGGAAAAAAGAAGTAATTTTTACCTCCAACTTGTTTGCAAATCATAATTGTGTCATGTGTTTGCACTTCTGATCTAATGCACTTTTGGTGTAGTGTTCAATCACGTACGTGCTAAGAGCTCTTGAGGAAAATGCTGCAACTCGATATCAGCATCGCTGTTGACAGCAGTTTCCTCTCACTTCATTTTTGTTATATTATCATTTTCAAGCATGAGTAACTGCTATCAAATGTCAACATCAGTCTTCACATTCAATAAAAAACAGCATTACGTGTTATTTCCTGTATTTATTCAGTTTGGCAAAACACATTCAAGCGGCATTGTTCACACCTGCCTGCAAAGAAAAGCTGAAAAAAAGAGTAAATGCATGTGAAAAAAGCAACAACTGATATGATAGGAAGGATAATGATTGTGTGTATGCTTGTTGTTTACATGACAGGTCAATTGGCAGTTAATAGTACAGTAGCACCAAGTTCATGAGACACATATTGCAGGTCCTGACCAGGTCAACGTTTCCCCCCCTCAGGGTGATAAAGTCAAGCAGCACTTATTTGGTTCAGCAGGACTTCACCCCACATACAAGAGTTCTCAAACAATAGCTTCAGAGTTCATATGTTCTTCCTACTTGAGCGTCTGACATATCAGCTCAGGGTCAATTAGTGAAAAGCGAGGGGTGGAATGAGCGGCCTCGGCATGTCTGCGAATGAGGTGTACACATCCGACAGCAATGACACCCGTGTTCGTGCTTCTGCCTGTCTCCTGCCCTCTCATGTGTGACCAACCGTACTTGGCGAGCTTGCAGTCGGTCACGCTCTACTGGCCGGGAGTCACATGAGAGACATTCCTTTCTGTGTATTTCAAATTGACTAACATGTAACCACTATGGCAGCAATGCTATCTCCCTGCCTCAGGTCTTTGGCTTCTCTGGCCTGCTGTTTCAGAAGACACCAAGTGAAAACAGCTGGTAATAGGGCTGCAAAATGTTCTTATGTGAAGAGACAGAGGCTGTGGGAGAGTGGGTAAGCTGGAGGATGCCTAAAATTGAGGATTTTTTTTTTTTGCCATGCAAAATGAATATGACTAAATCATCTGTCCAAATTAAATGCACATGAATTAGCAATGTAATTAGAGTCCAACCACTAGAAATAATCAGAGGCTGTGCAGTCATGATTTCACAGTGATAACAGATGCTTCTCAAGCCCTCTGTCTCTCTTCCATCTCCACGGCTTCACAGTCTTGCACTTACAGCAGGTGTCCATAAAAAGAAAAAAAAAGAAAAAAGAGAGCGAGAGCACTATGTGAAGGCAAGCCAATCTGAAAGCAATCATTGACCATCAACCACCATGATTGGTTTGATTACAGTGCACCAGATGCAACTGGCTAGGCACAGCTATAAGATTCTTTAACAGGAAATACACTCTGTCCCTTTCAATCACTCTCAAGAGGTGACAACATCAAGGGAAGACAGAGCTCCCTGAAGCAACAGTCTGGTGTAAAAACTGAATTAATTGTGGGTGTCAGTCAAATTCTGATCGCCGCAATCAAGCGAGAAGTTTCCCCAAAGTTACACCGACACCTGCAAAGTAGTCTGAAATGTACAACAGTCAGTGTTTACTGAGCTTCCTGCTGTGAATTCCTGGAAACCAGCATCAAAAGGAAATCTCTATGCTTTTGTTTCTTAAAAAGTATGTTTGAGAGAACTGAAATAACTGCACCAATAAGATATTTAAAACAGTTCTCATTACCTGGATTTATACGATTCAAACCCCGCATAAACAAAGCAAAATGAATAACATACTAATAATAGCCCCTCTGGCATAGTACATCATACTGTGCCTGGACCGGCATCTGTAGACAGCCATGCATAGTTCAACAGTAATACTTGCACAGGTGGAGAAGGAGGAGGGAAGGCGGTGGTGGGCCTGTGGACAGCAGGAGGTGTACGCCCGGCCTCATTAGCCAGAATCTCACTAGGGATAGGGAGAAGCTCTGCTTTCCATCTCAACATGCTGCATCACCACAATTAGGATACAGGCCCAAAATCTCACCCTTTATAACTGTCTAATTTTCTTGTAATCCGCAGCTAGCTGAGGACAGTCTTGCGGGATGCGATGAGGAAATGCTCCTTTCACACACCGATTTTGCCACAGTTTTGACACAAATCTCCTAGCAAGCGCAGCTGGTGTCTTGGAGCTCCAGCTGACAAATGACTTTGCATAAATAATGCCTGAAAACAGTTGAGCATGAGCAATGCTATTTAATTGCATGTGGATTCAGGCATTTTAAATGTGACTGTTTTAATAAGGCACTCTTAAACTGCAGCAACGCTTAGCCAATTTTGTCAGACTCAAAAAGTTACCTTGCTATATCTTAAAACTGCTGGTTGGTTTATTCGTTATTACTACATATTTATCACATATGAGTTATGATTCACATATTCTTGTTTCTTTTTTTCTCAACTTCTTTGCTTCTGCAGTTATACTCTCTGCATTTGCATATTTGCAAATGTTTTAACATTTCTCACAAGCCACTAACTACAAGGTGCTCTCAAATCTGTGCATTCACATTCACCCTCCCATTCACAACAGCTTTGTTTGACAAAAATTCCTACTTATTAAGATGTCCCAGGTTTTATGCCAAGAAATAGTATGGTGCATTTCTTTGAAAGATGTGTGTCTTTTCATAATTATGAAACACTCACCTTTGTTAGCTAAAACAGCCAATGTGGCAACTAGAAAGTGTTTTAAATGTCATAAAAATATTCCTGCCCTGAATCATTTTATGCAACATTTATCACATTTATAACATTTTGCTCATTATGAAACTTAATTAAGTTCATTTGACATGTTTATTCAGTGTGTAACAATTCAACAGAGTGGAAGACTAAAATATAGTGCACAGGAGACCAGGAAAATAATCCAAACCTTTTAATACCCTCCCCATCATATTGTTTTAAGCTTACCAAACACTGCCAATAATATTTGATTGCACAAAGACCCCCCCAGGATATTTTCTTCTACAGTATCAAAATAAAGAGCAGAGCTCTCAAATTCTACACTAGCATTTGAAAACTAAAAACACACAACATGATAAAGCACATATTAGTGCTTTATTATGGCTTTATTATTTTTTCTTTTTATGGAGCACTATGGCAGACGATTGAAAGGTTTTGATATCGAGTCTCCTATTAAATGAAAAGAGATGACAACACGGGGGCAAAGTGCAGTTCATTTACTTCACAAATGGAAGCTGGAGATTAGACAATGCATGGACAAACCATCGAGCAAATTCCACAGTGCAAACAGTAATGTTCAGAGCTTCACGGCCTTTTAAATATGTCTGAGACACATGATGGTCCAAGTATGTCTGGGATAGCTGTGGTTAAATTGGAATAAAATGGGACCAGGAGGGGGTAATGAGAAACTCTGAGTTAATGAGAAGACGTACTAATGTGTCAACGCTTGACTTGGGGAGAATCAAATCAGACCTGCAGGCCATAGGGGAAATTTCCCAAGAAGGAAAAAAAAACAGCCATTCATTCTGTGCCTGCATGTATCATTTTAGGTTTTTTTCTTCCTCTCCTTCGAAGATGACCTACTTATGAAGCCAGCTCTGTATTGCTAAGTATTACCCATATCCACACATGTATATTGTCCATAAACAAGTTGCATACCATTCAATTACATGTTTAAAGTGTCTCATTATTGCTTCAGTTGTTATGCACCTTTTTATGGGTGACTGCAGACGCAACAAGGAAGTGTATCAACGGCGGAATTTGTAAGGAGGACAAACCAAGTTCCTCTCATGTCAGTGCTACTGCTCTTCAACATCACAACAGAACATACTTGAAATTCTAGACATGGCGCAGCGCCCTTTGATATGTAAATGTGCACCTTCATTGCACTGGCAGTGATACTGAATGAAGGAACTTTATTTATTTTTTCCTTGCCAATTGAACCTGTTATGTTCCAAGGGAATTTGTTAATTCAGAGCTGGGGACTAATCACAGCATCATAGTCTCACAGGTACAGTATTATCCTTCACACACGTTAAAAAGTCCTTACATCGACAGATTCCCATGTGTGAATACAGAACAATGGATGAGCTCGTTGACGATTTATACTGAGATATTATAAGGGCAAGTCCAAAAAAAAAAAGTAATTTACGTCTCACTTGGCACTCATTTCTGTTTCTACTCGCGCCTTCGCAGCTTTCTCTCTTAACAGCATAAAGTGTTAGTTGCAGCTGTTGTTGTTTTTTTGTTTTGTCTTGTTTTTTTTTACCTTGGTGGTTATTTTAGGGATGTGAGAGGCAGGATGATATGCATATTTAATAAGTTCACCGTTTGTTTGTGCATTCACTTCAGTATACTGTAACAATAGCAGAGTTCAATACTCTTCTTCAACTTCAGCTATGCTCACCTGCTAATGGGGGGGATAGTTTTCTGCCAATAGCCGGGACTGTATCTAGTCTTTCCCACTGACGAATCATTATCACAGCACAGCAAGCCATTAGAGGGCTGATTTTATTTGTTTGTGCTGAATGCCTGTGTTACCTGAAGAGGGCCGAAGATTAAATGGGTGAAAAATCCAACAGTGTTGGTTAATCTGTGATGTGCAGAGCGGCTTTAAATCCGTTTAACCACAGTATTATATATTTACAATACTACTTATGAATCACCAACCCCTCCAACCCCCTCGAGAGCAAATCAAAGTTAAGCCAAACATGCCCAGAATATTACACATTTCTAATAGCAGCCACGTGAGCCAACATATTTCTCTGAATAGCAAAAGTGCGTGTTGTCTGGATGCTTATTTCTTGTGAGATCAATACCTTCCGAGCCTACATGACAGCCAGTCCAATAAGCTAAACACATTATTTGTTGGATACAAAGTCGCTTCAGATTCCACTGAGATTGTGAGATGAGCAGTTATGAGGCATGGTTTGTCGCCGGTTTAGTAGGGCTGTCTAAAATGAATGACACCTTCATGAAGTCACCGCAGTCATTGACTGACAGTTCGGTGAAATTCGGCCATGCAGAAGAATACTTAAGCCCTGGGGCCACAATTGTGCTATCAGCAGTCAACTGACCACAGAGCACAAAGAGCTTATCATCAGTAGAGAAAAGCTTACATGCCCCAGAGAGCCATTTCATGTCCCTATGAATACCAGGGGGTCCTAACACTGCGGAGAAGAGCTGCTCACTTTATTGTGCTGCCATCAGTCACATCGGTTTGTGTCCTTGGCTGCCTCGAAGCATCTCCATCCCCCCAGTGTTCACAACAGTGGAGTGCCATGTGAGAGCCTTGCCAGCAGCTCTGTCCACACTGCAGTTGAGTAGAGTGACTGTGAAAGACTCGCGCTGCCACTCTTAATAGGACAGGGTTAGCCATGAGATGAGCCCCGAGACACTAGTTTAATCTATAACACCCACGCCTCCCCAGGCCACCGGAGAGAGAAGGCACTTCATCGACTCCTAGCACCACCTCAGCCACCTCTTTGTCACTCTCTCTCTCCTCTTTTTCTCTTGTTGTACGTATTTGCTCACAGACGGCACATGCAAACACAGACGTGCACACACATTGCTCCCTGCTTGGCGACTCGGCAAGGTGTTATTCATGTGTTGGACACCTGAATCTCCCGCTGTGCTGACATATTGTTTCCTGCTTCCCCCCATCTCTGGACTCCTTTTACACCAGGCCTAAAATAACTCATTTCACCTCCTACTGGAACATTCGGCACGTTAATCAATAGATGGGTTTCAACTCTTGTCTTTGAGCAGGACTAGGTAGTATCATGCCACTCCGTGGTCTCTGTTTTTTGGGGGATTCTTTTTGGCGTGTATGTTTGTTTGTTTTTGTTTTTTATTTGTTTGTTTGTTTGTTTGTTTGTTTGTTTGTTTGTTGGGGGGGGGTACTGTAATTATCCTATACAAATATATAGGTTATGAGCATTATATGTTTCAGATGGTTTTACAATACAATGACATGTTATTTCAAGACATTTGAATGAATGTGCCTTTGTCTAATCAGTCTTCTTTGTTCTTTTGCATTCAACCAATATTCTTCACAGTTTTTGGTCCTTCAAGCAGCTTGTTCATTGTGTTTGTCGTTTGACCTTTTTTTTAAGCTAGTATCTCAGGGAGATTGAAAGGCGTTAACAGCATTCATGCTCTGAAATGATTACTGTTCAAACAGCACAGTAATGACATGTCTGATGAAGAAATTAGACTGCAGTCACTTTATGGCTTCAGTAAAATTAAGTCCTTAATTGATGGCAGGAAGGCTGAAAAAAAAGGCTTCTTCTCTCAGTACAGTCAATTGACTATGGGGAAGTCTAAATATGGACATTTTGAGCAAAGGCAAACCAAGCAATCAGTCGAATTTGTTTTGCTCCCTATTGGTGGCACACTCTTTTCTTAAATGCCATGCAACACTATAACATTAATCACTTGAACATGCTGTTCTTTGGGAGCAGAAAAAACATGTCACCTTATGCAAGCTGGATGACTCATTGGCTGACTTTGACTGCTGCTTTATTAACTCAAAATCTTGAAAGACCTTCTTTCTATTTACATTTAAATACATTAAATAATCCAGCTTGTACGCTAACATAGCATCTATAAGCAAGAGTGATGGAGTCTTGAATCTTATAGACTTCTTGTATGAAGCATTATCTCAGTTAAAACTTTTCAGATATGGTCTGAAATTTGCTTGTGACAGCATCATTTGCAAAGCAAAAATTTGTCAGCCCAGGAAAAGTGCTCTTTGATTTGGTAAGTTTGGAGGCCAGTGAACTTACTTTCATGTTTAAGAAACCAGTCTGAGATCATTTGAGCTTACTTACAATGTGGCCATAAAGGGACAGACACAGTTAACAACAACAACCAGGTGTAGAGTTTAAATCATGCTGAATTGGTACTAAATGGTTCAAAGTGTGCAAACATTGCATCAACACCACCAGCAGCCTGTTGATGGCAATATGGATCCCTATTTTCATGTTTTTTGCACCAAATTTTGACCCTAAATTTGACTGTCAGAGAAGACATTTTTTCAGTCCTCCGTACCATCCAGTTTTGGTGAGTTGTGGCAAATTGAAGGCTCAGTTTCCTGTAATTAGCTGACAGGAGTTGTACCTGGTGTAGGCTTCAGCTGTTCCATTCAATCTGCTTTGTGTTTTAAAGATGCTGTTCTGCAAATCTCGGTTGTAACAAGTGGTTATTTGATTATTAGCTCCAGGCAGTTTGTCCAGTCTCCACTGACCTCTGGAATTAGAAAATGATTATTACCCTGAGAACTCCCACCCACTCAATGTTTTTTCACAGTCTTTCAGATTCTCTGTAAACTGAAAGATTTTTGAATGGGAAATGCCTGTCTGATACCAAAAACCACAGCACATTCCCCTTTATTCCCTATCCCTATATCCCTGTTTCTCAGTTTGAACCTCAGCAGGTCATATTGACTTTGTCTACATGGCTAAATTTACTGAATTGTGGCGATGTGGTTGGTAACACAGTGGCTGGTGAGTATATGCTAAGTTTGAAACCTTCAAGCCATTTTTTTCTTTGTCAGATGTTTCAGCACCAAGGACAGAGTGACAAATGACACCTATGTTCACAGACTCTGTAAAACTAATTATTTCTTTTATAGTAAGCACTAAACTTATTTCTATGTAAAGTGTACTTTTGCTATTGTTGCATGTATGTTTCTATAAATGTGGCACAATGCAGCACAGAATTTAAGCACAAATGCCTACAGCGTGGACGCTACATTTTCTGTGTATTTGGTTTGTTTGAAAGTTGGTATTCTTAAGATGACGCTTGTCTAAAGAGTGTCTAGTTTACACTTCGTGCTGTTTATAAGTTTTCACTTTTTCTGTGCATTTTTTATGCAATGATCTTCCAACACTGCCTTGACAACCAACTTAAATATACTAACAATAATCTAGCAATCCTAACTGATGACTTCAAAATCCATGGCAACCGATTTTTAATAGACTGGACCATTAAAGCTGAGGACAAATCTCTATACAATATGTATTTCATTAATCCATTTTCACCCTCATTTTTGTAGAGCTTCAGCGCAAAGGTGTTAGGCTTGCCACAGAGAATAATTGGAGTTCAACATCTTGTAGCATCAAACCACTGATTAATAAACTTACTCCACTCTTGCTAAGGAATAGCCAGACCATGAACATAAACTATAGAAAACCTTGACAACCAATCAAAAACGATGCCAGACATGACACCATTGTAACAAAATATCCAACAGCAGCTCAAAACACTGTAATATCCAAAGGACCATATCATATTTGTCTTATCTAATGATGTGTTAAATTTATTTATTTTATTTTATTTTGTCTGAACTGCCAGGCACTGGAGATGAAACATAGCCATTTGGCTAACTCTGGCATATTTACATTGATATGTTCAATAATATAGACTGCCCCTTTTAAATAAAAATATTTCAATTCAAATTTATTTTAAAAAGGAGATTTGCCAGTAGGATGCCCAGATACATGTAGGTGTAAGGCAAGATGGACTGGCATGGAAATGCTGTTATCATCTGAGGTTACAGGAAATCTAGCTGAGCTGTCCAGATTTTCCCTAGCATATTGCATACATATGTTCTAGATATATTATTTTACCAACCCCAGTTGTCTATAAATACTCATGGTTAAGCTATAGATACAGCAGCTTGCAACTGAAGTCGTCTGTACTTCTCTACAGTGGTTTATGGACCACTGTCGCTCTCTGTGGTAATGGATTTGGAAGTGGTGCCAGAGGTTTGCAGCAAATGCTCTTTATTCAATGCACTGTGGCCGCTGGGGGCATTCAGTTTTTACAGGGAGGAGATAGTCCTGTATTAAAATAGATTCCCTGAATGTGAGCCAGCAAATATTAAGCCACACAAGCTGTCATTAAACAATGCTGTTCCTTTAGGCCTCGCACATTTCAATTACACATATCTGCCATCTTTTTTTTCCCTCCCAGGAGAAGGCAAATAAACAGGCAAATGGACAAACAGCATTCAATCTGACTGAAAACTATTCTAGCGTCGTAACCCAAGGTTATCATGCAAGATCTCTCAATGTGTGGGTGTGCGAGTCTTCTCCATATACCTATAGTGGTATTTGAACACACTGTGTGCCACTGCATGCTTTTCCATGTACAGTATGTCCCTCTGTATGCACACATTTGTCAGTACGTCTCTTTGGGAATTCATTGGTGGATTTACCTATTGTCTCCCATAATCTTATGTTTTGCAGATGGGATGTACAAATTCCCCCTATGCCTCTGTGCCTCTTTTTTACCTCTCTCCCTGTATTGGTAGACTGGGAAACAGAGGATCATCCTTTGAACCCAACACTCAGCCTGATCCTCTTATCATAGCCAACCTTCCTGAGTCTTTAATTTGAGGTCTGCCAAACTCTGCTCTGTGCACAATGTGGCTCTTGTCTCTACCCCACTGTTTTTAATGTGTGTGAGAGGAAGGGAAGTAAAAAAAAAAAAGACAAGAAAGACAGAGAGGGAGGGGAAACGGTAGAGTGAGGGGTGATCTGTGCACATTTGCACACCTGTCTCTAGGGATAGTCTATCAACCTGAAAAAAGACAAGTCCGTAGGCAGGTCAGTATTCTGGGGAACACAGTGAACAACTCTTAAAGGCTTCATCTCTGGCTACCTGCTTCCCACGCCTTTCCAAGGCAATGCTCATTCTTCCTCTTTTCTCTTTCTCACTCCTGCTAATATCGTAATACCAGATGGGACGGAGCACGTGTTGTTTGGCAAATTACCCTGTGGGGGGTCTGGTCAGTTAGAGGGGCTCAGAATGCCTCCCTTCAATGCTGGCTTTGTACAGAACCATGCTACTGTAGGGGATACATCACAATGCTGCATTGTTGTTATGGCAGCATATCAAACATGGGAAGTAAAACAATAGCAGGAAAGATGCATCCCTGCCATCCATCGAGGCTATGCCTGATGTAAACAAATAACTGTCTTCATTTACATTATAATTGCCTCCTGTTTCATTCTGTTTTTCCATTACTGTCAATGAGAAGGTCACGATATAATGATCTACAGCTATGACTATATCCACTATTTGCTTTCAGTGTACAGACGCGTGCCTATGATCTACACACACTGGTTTGCACATGTTCATGCACACACGTATAGAGCATACTGAGGGAGCTCTTACACTAAGCAGTGAATCAATTACTCACTCAGCTGCATATTTTTGGAGGATCAAAGGATCACACACCTTTGTGTAGTCGTGTGCTGGGGCATGTACTAAAAATGTACCAGTTAACGAATACCTCAGTCTGATAGATCAGAAAAACAAATGCAGATTCGCATTCCCCCAAAGAAAATTTTAGACACTTACATCAGAAAAAGCCTGAAAGGCACAAAATACAGATAGAATTGGCTGCACCTTTTTTTCAAATACTTCTGCAATCAGATGAAATAAATGCTCCGTCCCTGAATAAAATGAGAGACAAAAACGGATCTGTTGTAACTCCTTAGCAGTGATTTTTTTTTAGTGAAGAAAGCAAGTTTTAATGTGAAACCCACTTCTTTAACTTCTACAAGTGATTTTTCATGTGAGGGAAGACTCTTTTTATACACAATTACACACAACCAAAAATAATTACGAGACAAGAAAAATGTAATGACATCAAATGAAATTAAAATTAAATGTTGCTGTTAAATAAGTATTTAAACAGAAAAAGTTGTGGCTTATCGATTACATATGTTCCAACACATTTAAATGTTTTCTATAAAAGCATGCTAAGCATAATCTTTAGTCACTGACATTTATATTGTCTTCTTTTCCACAATGCTGACATTTTCTGGCTTTTTCATCATGCAAATGTAGCTTTCCTTTGCACTTTTTCCCCCCCTTTTCTCTTGAATCTCAATACCACTGATAGAAAATGCCATTTAAACTCACCACAGGGGTCTGCTGCATCCTGCTAAAGTGAAATACGCAAAAGAATACGAAGGTATCAGTGTAACAATAGACTTGTGTCAGCTGCTAAGTGATTGAGAGCTGATATTTCTGCATGTTTCTTTGTCCATGCGTTAGAGAGAAAGCGAGAATGCATGAAAAACTTTATATGAGTGCATCTGTGTAGTTTCTTGTGTGGGTAATTTTAACTTTTACACCTTCACATTATTTGTTCTCTATTGTTACATGACACTTTCTGAGATAGTGAGCCAAACATTTGCCAGCTGTTCCAGTGATACTGGCATGATGGCAGAATTGTGGAAGCGTGAGCATTTTTGTTATTGTGTTATGGCTCCAAATGGCAATGAAAGGTATGAGTTTGTGCACTGCTGAAAACAACATATTGCACAGTATTAGTTAGGCCTGTAATGCTTGATGCTTTCATAAAACAAAACAGAGTGGCGAGGCAAACAAATCAACATCAGGAAGCTCGTGTTTCTGTGTACATAGGCACTTTGACTTTGATTTTGATTAATATGGCCCGATGAAGGCAAAAAATCAATCCAGTGGTAATTAAAGTTATATAAAATTCTATTAATGCACTTTTTTGTGATGCATGCCATCATTGTAAAAGCTGTACCTTTTAAGAGATGGCCGGTGAAACCTTAATGAGACTGCAATGTGACTCTTCTCTGCCCATGCAGCACTCACCCACCCACGGCAATTGACTTGAATGCTTTCAGTGTCCAAAGAGAAATATCATCCTTTTGCTGTGGGTGTAAGAGTGACATTATGTCTATTTATGTGTGTTAACATAAGTTGTTAACCAGATTTATCACAAAGAAAGGGTCACAACAGAACAGAGCATAAATGATTTTAATGAGGATATTCTGACTTGAAGAAATTTAGAGGTTTGCTTTTTTGTGTCACAGCTCTTTGTCTAAATCTAAAATTGGGTTTTTCTCTCTACAGATAACACAGAATGGCTGAAAAAGCAAAGAATCAAGGTGCTGGAATGACCAAGACAAAGTCCAGAACTCAGCCTGATTGAAACACTTTGCTGGGACCTTG
>NW_005187438.1:1638053-1640760 GCF_000239375.1 Pundamilia nyererei | reverse complement strand
CTTACCACTTATATTCAAGTATAAAAGAGGCACCTCATTGGATAAACCAGTGTTGTCTCTTTACATAACAAGCATCTTTGTAAAGACTTAAATTAAATCATACCAAATTCGTAACTTGCTGCCTGTTACAAAAACAAATAATTTGTTCTCATTTTTTTTAAACTTGGATTTATGATACATTCTGTCATAGTTTTGCATTTCAGCCAGTGGTGTTATGGATCTAGGAAAAATGAATGGAACTGCAAACGTAGGTTTTAATTTACCATGTAATGCAATGTGGAAAGCATCTGGTTGGCAACACCTTGATTTTTCAGCATGGCAATGATTCTAAATTGAGTCGAACTATACCTGGACAGAAAAACCCACAATGGTAAGCTTTTGGTCATGGATTGGCCAACACAGAGCCCGTATCTCAACATTAATGTAGCAGTGTGAGATCATCATGACCAACATCCAAAGAAAAGCTTGGAATGTCCTTCAAAAACTAGTTACTAGTCCATGACAAGAAAACTTCAGGTTCAGACTGTCTTTAAAAGCAAAATTACATAATTTCCTTCATTAGGGATTAAGAAATTATTCTGATTCTGATTCAAAGCTGGTCAAGGGAAATACTGACTTTCATACCACAGAGTATCAGGGCCACATTAGGAAAAATATATATATTTTATTAATCATTTTGAGAATAAAGTCAAAATTCTATTTCAGGAAAAAAGTTGAAATGTGAAGATTCCTGTTGTGGTTTTAAGAAAAAAAAACACACAGCTGTTTTGCTCTATACAAAATGCCATCTGTAGTGAAATCAATTACACTTACAGTTACAAGGAAATTATCCCTCTTTTAGCACATAAATACTATGTGGTGATAATAATAAGGACGTTGAAAAAACGGTGCAGAAATCTGCATCTGCTCAGAACAAAAAAAGCACACAAACTCTGAGTTGGCCAGATTTGTACAAAGCAAAATGGCTGGCAATGGACAAATGCAAGGAAACAATGGTTACACTCTTCTGCAATAAAGAGAATGTATGTTGTATCACACAACACGACAGTGCCAAGGCATTTTGCATTTTGTTCTTAATGTGGCCCTAACACTCCTTTGTACTTTCAAGCTAATCAGACTTGTACAAACTCTGTTTTCCCCTAACATAGTGTGTCTCCATGTATGCACATTTCAATAAATCACTGAACTTATTCCCCATTTCCATTCCCCGTAGGTGGCTGAAGACTTTTCACACAGCACTGTCTATACATATTTAAATGTAATAATGGATTGCATAATCAGTCTTAATATAGCTTCATTTTAGCAGATTAGAAGTGATTGCGCTGGCTGGACCATTCTATTTCTCTCTCTAATTTTAGTCTGTGGCTGTAATGGCCTTTTTTCACCTCTTGCAGTTACAGGCCCCCCTCGAAAATGTGATGACAGATCTCAGTGGGTTTATCCTAGGAGTAATACATTTCACTAATATCACTATGTGCCACTTACCATTTTGTGAAGTGTTATCATGGCCACTCTAATGCTGTGTGTGGTGAAAGAAGTTGGTATTAAATGAGATACTTTTGCTCTGTGGTTCAAAACAGCCAGCAACCAAGACCTCTCGCTGTGGGTCACAATGCTCTCGATGTATTAATCCATTTAGCAGAAAGAACATATGGCATACTAAATGAGCCTTGACGTGCTGAGTGAATGCTTTATATAGCACAGGCGCTCAGAGAGAGTTATGCCATGTCTCTGTGCTGTGCTTTAAGGCATGGACAGCAAGGACTCAAGCAGAGAGCAACATCTCACAACTGAGAGATCACAGGTGTGGCCCTTGCATCTGCCTAGTCCAGCATTATACAACATAACATAAAGAGGGACTACCTGAACATTTTCACTTATTTGAATATTGTTGCTATGGCCTAAAAATGCTACAAAAACCTTTTGCAGTGCTCAAAACTCATACTAAACATATTATCCATGTGGACATCCTGGGTGTAAAGATAACAAAAAACAATGCGTGATGGCAGTAACTAACAGAGATGGGCAGTAACGCGTTATTTGTAATGCGTTACTGTAATCTGATTACTTTTTTTTCAAGTAACGAGTAAAGTAAGGGATTACTATTGCAAAAACGGTAATTAGATTACCGTTACTTTCCCGTAGGAATGCTGTGTTACTGCGTTACTAAAACCCTGATTTTTTTGCGAGAGACAGTGACGTAAGCGAGTGCGCCGTTAGTGACAACAGCGCACTCGCTTACGTCACTGTCATGAGACATTCTCAGATCAACAATGGATCATATATCGAGTGCAGAGAGAGTATGAGCGTGCAGCATTTAAAGCGTGGAAGTACTGACCTTACTTTGAGTTTGATTCCATAAAAAGTGACAAAAACATTAGCGTCCGTTGTGCGTGGGAAGAAAACTTCTTTTTACAGCGAAAAAAAAGCCCTAAACAAGCACTGAGTGCACAAGGACATAATGGGAAATTCACTCGCGGATTCTTCCATTCACCGCTGCGGCACACCTGCACCAGGGGAAACCTCCGCCTCCCCACTCCTGCTTTACAGGTGAAAATAGAGCAAAAGGACCGCTGAGTCTTTGACTTTATTTATTTTCTGCTGTGTTTTACTTGCTTCTGTTTGAAAGACTGAGTGTAAACACAATAAATATTTTATTTTATGTGCTGGAATGTGCAGAAAATAGGTTTAAATGTTAAACTAATTT
>NW_005187438.1:1629298-1637814 GCF_000239375.1 Pundamilia nyererei | reverse complement strand
TAATCAGTAATTAGTTACTGATTACTTTTTTCAAGTAACTTGACCAACACTGGTAACTAAATATGCTCATGTTACTGCAACAGCCTGACCCGTAGAGATTGACACAGTCCGGTCTTTTCCCATTTCTGGTAACTCAACGCTTCCAGCAAATGCGTGTGTTAATGTCATTAATAAAACACGCAACCATTATTTGAAACAATTAGCAATTCTGAGAAGCTACCTTTCTGAGAATGATGATCCCCTCCTGGTTGTGTTCATTGGTAGTGATATCAAACATGGCGCCTCCATCGCCCGGCACAATTGTGTACTCCACTTCTGCATTTTTTCCGATGTCCAGGTCATGGGCTTTGATTCTCCCAACAGCAGAGCCCACTGTAGACGATTCAGGAACTCTCAAGTGAAAGAAACCTGCCAACAACAACAACACAAAAATATGTTTATATAAATCAGACAGGACTCATTTGTTATCATCTGTTGTCATCAAATGGAAATGTAGAGCTCCTTACATCCTCTGTGCTTTAAGTATTCTCTCACCGAGCCAAGGATGTCTTATCCACCCACAGGCAAAGCAACTGATATTCTCTGTCTGAAGTCAGGCCTGTAGCTATAGGCATGATATTATTCAATTTTGACGTGTTTGGACATCAAGGCTGCTCGGCTCCTTGAAATTGGTTGGCTCAACCTGTAAGACCAACATACACAAGAGTCCAGGGGCTTTGATACTACCAACAGCAGACATTTCTGCCGAGGATTTGGGAAGAAATCCATAAGCAAACAAGCAGCAGGTTGATTGATTATCACTTACACCAGGTGGTGGATAGAAATTCATCTCTTTTTTTTTCATTCTAAATTTCCCTACTCTGGCTCAGAAGGATATCAGTTTGAACTATCAGTTTCTGCTGCTGCCAGAGAAATTAAAAACTTAACTGTTGCATTAAAAATCAAGTGCCTACACCTAGTGACTTCAAGGAGGTGGTGTGGGCGATTCAGTAGAACACTGAAAGTGGACCTGGAACGTCTAAGGGTAATTACACCACTGATTTTGTCCTTGCAATCTATATAAGTTTAAGAAATCTCAGAATGATGCAATGTCAGAAGGCACTGCAATATTATTCATGATGACTGGATTAGCAAGCGCGTCTAATCAGAGTCCAGCAGCTGAAGCTGACCGCTGCACCAGCTTCACTGCTTTGCCATTTTAATAAGCAAATTCCAATCATACTGAATCAATACTTTTAAAAAAAAAGCAGCAAAGACCAGTTACACGGTTTTTATTTGCTCAGCCTTTATTTGACAAATAAAATCTTGCTTGAACTTGAGGATTAGAAGGGATCAATAAAGAGAACAAAATGTGCAGAAGAAATTGTGTGATTGTGCTTCTGATAACAGTGGATTCCTACTTTGGTTCTCAAAAATAAATATGCTAAAACAAAACCACCAACTGTCCAATACCACAAGAAAATAATAGCGTACTATCTTAGGACTCATTTGTTATTCCTCAATTTTACTGTGGATCATAGCTTTTTCCTTCATATTGATCCAAGGATTGAGAGAGGAAAGCTGCAGCATATGTGTGAATCCAGGAGCTGTGATTAAATATAATCAATAAATAATCAAATACTCTCAAGAACATCCTGTCATTTCAAAGTCTTTTCAGGTTTGTGTCCTTTCAAGGATAGAACAAGAACTTTTTGTAAACCCCAGAGTGAAAAAAAATCAAGTTATAAATTATTAGATGGTAACAAACAGCTGTTATGTGGCACTGTCATTGGGTTAACAAGCTTCTAGGATTTAATTCAGCTAAGCCAGATGCAGGTACTATACACCGCTATTAGTAATGGCATCTGCTGGCTTTCCATCACAGAGGTTTAGGGGATTGACAGTTCCCAAACACATAATCTATAATAACAAGCAACGGGAAGACAGATGTGTGGTGGGTTCATACGGCAATATATTACTGAATCAGACAGAAAGAGTGCTTCTACGCATGACCACCGCACATTATTTAAACCTGCAAGCCCCATATAAATGGAAAAAAGAAGAAGACAAAGGCAGGATTTGGGACAGGGCAGAGGAGCCACCATACTTGGCCCAAACCTCTGTGCTGTGACAGCATTATGGAAATATCAGCTTTTCCTTGCAGCCAAAGGAGCTTGACCATCTGACTGCATCTATTTACATTCAGAGGAGGCCATTCAGTGTCACCTGAAATACCGAAAAAGTCTGCATCAATACAGAGCAGTATTTGTGCTTTCCTGTCATACAGTTGCTGGCTTGGAATAGAAAACATTGTGCAGAGAGTTTAATATTTATGCTCAGTATATGCAGAGAAGCTTTCACAGATCAATGATTTTACAGAATTGTGGATTTTTTTCCCCTGCATGGCTTCTTACATGACCTGGTGAACGCTACAATTGAATTAATCTGTTTAGCAGCTTATATAAAATACTGAGTAAAATACTGAGTTTAAATACACTGGCTCAATCCCTGATGCATCAGCGACATGCTCAAATCTGATCCAAATATAGAAGGATGCCCCATGAGCGAAATAAAACCAACCCCGGTTTATTTGCCAGGAGTAGTAGCAGTAGATGCAATCATGCAAAATAAACAGGCCATTGCTTACGACAGTGCATAATGACAAATAATGAAAAGCAATTACAAAGAGTAGATATGATGAATACCCCCTGCCCCGTTGTAATTGCACAGTGTTTATTTCATTATCAAAAAAATGTGTGAACCTGTATAAGGTCATCTCCATCATCATTGCTCTACATAACAGCCAAGACGTTGTTTTCTGCAAAGTGCACTCACTTTTAGAGAACCTGGGTGGGTTGTCGTTGACATCGCTGAGGGTGATGTTGATGGTGGTGGTCCCAGCCAGTCCCCCCAGCTGGCCCCCCATGTCCTTGGCCTGGATTAATACCTGGTACTGTTCCTTCACCTCTCTGTCCATATTGGGCAAGGCTGTCTTTATAACCCCTGGTGTACAGCAAGATTGATGAGAAATACAGATAATAAAGAAGAGATATAGCAGAGAAGGAAGAGCAGATAGTGAGAGACAGAGATGGAGAGATAGAGAGACAAAGGGAAAAAGAGTGGTGAACATAAAATTCTCAGAAAAAAAACAGTTGATGCCAGATCCACAATTTACTACAAAAAGCACAATATATTTCCACCTAAGCAGCTGACTCCCGTGTAAGAAGCTGCATATGTGCTCAGACCAAGGCTGAAATAGAGGTCATCTTACAAACTGGAAACACTTGACATTCAATAGGGAGCTCTGGTGAAGCCATATAATGATTCACTTGAGGATCAGAGACCCTGAGATCAGAGAGCGTTTGTACTGCAGATTAATAGCTAGGTCAGTGGGAGGTTGGCAGGCTAAAAAGAGGCAACCAGCATAGGTGGGTCCACACTTTCTCCTTTTCTCATTCTACTCAATCTGGTGAGGATGTCCCATTTGATCCGCAAACATCTAACATGTAAGAAAAATCAAAGACTATAGTTTTTTGTTTTTTTTAACTTCTGTCATCTTTTTTCTTTTGGGAAGAAGGAGAGTGTCTCTCCCTGTGACATGCATGGTGATTTATGTATATTGTTGTCCTCCTGCCTTTGCTCACCTTTTACCTCCTAGTGTTTGTTCCCCTTGTTTATGTGCGTTTGTAGATAGCTGCAGACCCAGCAGGGCAAACATTTGCTTTAACAGTTTGATTTTTTTCCAGCTTCAGTTTGAAATACAGTCACAGTAGGTGCTCTGTAAAGCTCTGGGATGAGCAGCATAATCAGCAACAGATTCCACCATATCTGGCTGTGTGATATGTATGAACCTATTTTCATATGCTTTGAACAGTTCCAGAAAGCAAGCCAACAGCGGCCTACTACCAGCAAGTACTGGCAGTATGAAAGTACAGTATTCTTTATTTTTTTTATTTAGATTTTTTTTTTTAGATTCAGAGCCATCATCTGCCATGCTCCCCCTGCTGCCACTCCACAACCTTTTTAGTGCCATTTCCTTCACATGAGACCAAAGCACACATATAAATAAGATGGAAATAACCAACACTCTTAATGTCTCACCACCAGAGACAGATAGATACTGGTTAAAATTACCTACCTCTATATGCACACAACACTGGCTATCCAGCATCTATATGCCTGAGATTCAGTAACAAAGTAATGACATTCACCATATTCAAGGTGAATGTGTGATGTTAGAGCAGTTTGGTTTTAGTGTAGCACATCCTATAATCCAATTTTAAACCTTCAAATAAATAATTCAGATTCTCAGGTCTTATTGCCCCAAGGTTAATTCTGAGGCCTGTTTTTCCCGAGTGTTAAATTCTCACACATGCTCACACGTTTGATAAAAACCAAACTCTCTTGGGACAATGCAAATCACATAAAGCCATATTTTATTCACAGTGGAAGACAGAAAACATAAATGTTTAAACTGGACATTTTACTGTTTCATTAACATATTTGTTCATTTTGAATTTGATTGCAGCAACATATCTGAAAAAAATTGGGTCAGGTAGCGTCCTGACTTAGTGCATTTAAAACAAACTTTGGCCAAGAGAATTGGGTAGTGTTTCCTGATTATCTTCACTTAAGGCTTCTTCTTTGCGTGCTAGAGCTTTAACCCTTTACAGCCGATCGGAGCGGACACGCTCTGTTTTGCGTAACTATCCGGTAGCACTGCAACCACGTAAGCTAGCGCAAAAATTTTTTTTGCATATGAAACCGGAGGAGTTGTACTTACATATTGTGCCATCAGCTTGTCCTAGGTCACAGTTTCCTTCCACATAAAGCTTTGCAAAAACTGCATAAAAAGCGCTTGCAGGAACAAAAACATAATATTCCAGAAACACGCTTTACCGATCCAATCAGCTGGTCATAACACTTCCTACGTTGGAATAGACGTCAGGGCGAACTTTTGCATTTCCGCCATTACCTGCCCGAAACCGGAAGTGACGTCATTTTCGCGGAAATGTAGTCTTTTTTACTATCAGGGCCTCAGGGCCTATACTGGTCTTTTTAAAAGTTATCTTTGACTTTATGACTTCCTGAGTCGTTTCTGGGATGCTTAGGACTCATATTGCACTGCTGGAAATAGTTTATTTTGATGCATATGCTGCTTTTTTGCAAATTTGCAGTATAATATTTATTTTCGTTTTTCCTGCAGTGTATAAAAATTGGTGTATTTCAAAAATAAAACTATGAAGACACTCAAAATAAATTTCCTGTGGTGGGAAACTATTTTGTGCAACGTTTTTGTATTTACAGTTTTGAGGGATAAGCCTCTTAAATTTCTCTAACTACAAATATATGTTAAAAAAGCAAAAACGATTTTCAATTTTTTTGTAGTTTATTGCACTTTTTTGCAATTTATGTAATTACTATGCACTTAATGAATACATATTATTAAAATCTGGGCTATAATGGTTGTATTGATGTATAGCAACTTGAAATGCTCCCAAAAATGGCTCCACAGCATGTAAAAATATGATATGAGCTCTGGCGGACTTGGTTCTATGGTAGGTCTTAAAGGGTTAAGCTGCATTTTTGGATATCGTGGATAACAGACAGTTATTTCTGGAAGTGTTCATGAGATAATTAAGTGATTTTCATAGCACAATCATGACTATTTTTAATGCTATATCTATGCTACAAATGTTCAACAATTTGTAGATGCAGTTTTTTTACAAATTGGTGAACATCTGCTGATCTTAAATTCTTAGACACTCTGCTTCTCTAGAAGCTCGTTTATACCCCGTCATGTTACTGACCTGTTGCCAATTAATAGAAACTTAATGCAAAAGGTTCCTCTGGCTGTTTCTTTTTAGTACCACTTAGTTTTTCAGCCAGTTTTTTAGTCATGTTACTGCCATTAAATTCAAAATGAGACAATATTTTTTAATGAAATGATAAAATGTTTCAGTTTAACATTTGATATGCTTTATATGTTCTGTTGTGAATAAAATATAGGTTTCTGAGATTTGCAAAACATTGCATTATTGTTTTGTTTAAATTCTAAATCTGTTCACAGCACAAAAAAAACAAAAAAAAAAACACAAGTACTTTACCTGTTTTGGGATCAACAGAGAAATAGGGTTGCCCGTGGAGGATGCTATACACCACTCTGGCACTGTTTCCATAGGTAGGGTCATCTGCATCTGTGGCTGTTACTTGCGTCACATATGTCCCTGCAGACAGGAGTCAGAAGACATATTGACTCGATCTAATCACTTTCTTCATTAGACCGAGATCCAAACTCTTTGAACCTCATCAGTTTGCTAAACAATCTCACCTGACACTAATGAATGGTGAATCTCTGCCGAGAAAGCCTCAGCTAATGCGCAACATTCAGAGCCCCTGATGGAGTGCAATGAGCAATGAGGAGGAGTGCAGAGGAGAAATAATGTGCTGGGAAGTTGTTCAATTTTCTTGTTGTGTGTGTTGATTTGTGCATCGCTAAAAAGTAGCCGTTCTTTAACAATAGAGCAGCAGTTTTATGTTTTTGGTTATTTTTTTTTCCCCTTAAAACTCTTATGTGACTATTCATTATACAGTGTAACCATTAAGAAAACAAAGGGGCATGGCAAGAATAGTATTAAGATGGCAGTCTTCCAAACTCCTTCAGTAACAGGGACAGAATAATTACTTGTTGGATGTTTTGCTCATCCCTTTTAACTAGCTGGCAGTGAAAACACTATTTCACTAACACAATCCTGATTAAATGCATTGGAATTAAACAGATTTAATAAAAAGTTTCTAGTGTAAGGAAACAATAAGTGATGCCTTGACAGCATGACTGTTTGACAACTCCACAACTCATTTCTGGGGGTTCTCGTGCAGATGGACCAATTGTTTAGGAGGACTTGCAGACAGGTTGACATTGATGCTTCACTCGCAGTGTACATACGTCCACATCTCAACCGCATGCCTACGTCTGGATAGCTGTGCACAATATAGCTGAAGCATTTATGGGATACTTAGTATGATCAAGAGAGGCTGACCACGGGGACTGTATTTACATAGTTGCTTGGAATTCTGCTAAGATTTTAGCTCTCTATAAAGAACTTGATGTATACTAAATAGGCTTTTCAGTCTGAGGAGATGGTAACAATGGAATTAAACATGGTGTGAGGGATTAGTGTTTCAGTCCTCCACATGTGCCTGATTAGACATACCTGAGAAGGACTGCATCATGTTACAACACGGTACACAATAGATGAGATAATACACTTAACACCTTTTCTGTTCATCCAAGGAGAGGAAATCCGCTTCAGTAAGAGCTCAGATGCAGAGAGAGTTTGAGAGACTTTAAGCACATCATACGCCTACGCAGCAGGCACCAACCTAGGTGTAGGGCTATAAACAAGTCAAATAAATTCTACTCATATTATTATTATTATGGAAATTCAAATGCATAAGTAGGAATACGATGAAAGAAGTGACTTCAAAGGTCACTGCTGGTAACATTTTGCAAAAAGGAAATATATTGTATTTATCTAACTTTAAATATTCAATTCGTTTCAGTCAGTATTCAAAAAATGACGATGATGTGTTTCAGTAGAGTGTAGAGGAAGTCAAATGGCACTGAAATGAAATATGAAGTAAAAAAAGAAGAGAATGAATACAGTGAGCATCAGTCAAGAACTCTGGTGCATGGAAAAACAGTATATAAGGCAAGAACGGATTTTAACGAGCTTGAAAGTCAATGGTTGGTATCGCCACCTTTAATCTTCAACACAGCTTGAACTCTCTCAGGCAAACTTTCTTGTCCTTTCTTTAAGTAGTCTTCAGGAATAGTTCTCCAGGCTTCTTGAAGGACATTCAAGCCTGACAAGTGTCTTCAAAGAAACACACACAGCTCTTCTTTTTACGTTGACTGCCTTTTGTTATGTCCTCTGTTAAGTTAAAGTTCAATAATGTTGAGGTCTGAGCTCTGGTAAGCACTGTGTCTTCTATACAGCTATGCTTTCACTGCATTTACAATGCTTTTGTAAGCATGGCCATGCTGAAAAAATAAAGCTATTTCCAGTCGGATGATCTGATATCCTCGTGTTGGTGTTGTTCCCAGACCATCATGAAAATGTTGTTCCAGCTTCAACATTGCAAGTGACCAATCGGTTAGGTTAGGACGTGGGTTAGGGTCAGGGTCCGTTGATCGGCGGACAGAGGCGGTTTCACGCAGCTTAAGTACAGTTTTTTGTTTTACGCCGGTTTTTCCCGAAGTCGCAAAAGTATGACGTCACAACATTCTGATTGGTCACTTGCAATGTTGATCCTGGAACAACATTTAGTATGATGATCTGGGAACAACACCAACACGAGGATATCAGATCAACCATTTCCAGTCAGAGACTTTCCAGATGATATTGAATGGTGGATCAAAATCTGATAGTATTTGTTTGTATGTTTGTAACTTAATCAATTTTGACCAGGTCCCCAATACTGCTAGCTGAAGTGCAGCCCCAAACCATGTCAGGGCCTGCAAATGGCTGCAGACA
>NW_005187438.1:1619373-1629231 GCF_000239375.1 Pundamilia nyererei | reverse complement strand
ATGTTTGTAACTTAATCAATTTTGACCAGGTCCCCAATACTGCTAGCTGAAGTGCAGCCCCAAACCATGTCAGGGCCTGCAAATGGCTGCAGACACACACTCTTGTACCTGACTCTGTACATATGGATGACAACTGGAACCAAAATTTTCAAATTTAGATTCATCACTCCATTAGACCTATTGACACTACGGTCCATTTTTGTCCACTTCATCAGTGATTTGGCTTACCTCAGCCTCCTCATTTACCTCAACAGCATCCAATCCACTGAGACTTTTTCTGAAGAGGCTTTGCAGATGCATCAGCTTAAGGGTCAGATATATCTCTCAGGTCTTTCATCAGGTCTTTGGTGGATTTTGACCTTCTTAAGGGCATGACTTTCAGATACTGTTCATCTCACGCAGATTGATTTTTTTTAGGTATAACAATTTTGTTCTCCTCTTGTCTAGTTTCTTCAGATTTTTTAAGGAAACACTGCACACAATGCCCAGATATGCCTAGTTTTTAGCTCTTTAGAAATCATCTTGTTGGTTCAATTGGGGTTTTTCAGAAATTGAACTAATGAAGCTGGTACAAATTATGAGTTTTTGAGACAGGCTGCAAGTAACATATTGTTCTTTGCTACATTTTCATATATATATATGTAGATACAAAGGTGATTCATCCCTTGGGCTAGGTGCTTTGGTCTGGCTCCTTGGGAGTAAAATATAAAGAAATTAAAGGGGGCTTTTGCACAGTAAGGTACAGTCGTTTCAGCACATTAACTTTTTCTAAAAACTTCATGGATAAGCTAATAGCTAACAAAGGATTATTACCACGAGGGCAAATAGATTACTATCTGCCATTACAGTGTTTATGCTCAGCATCTTTTAGCTTTTATTTTGCCCTGCTAACAAAGACAACAAGAGAGATGTAGCAGTTAATGAGCCCATTGATCACCCAAGTCTTGCTGCTATAAATATTGATAATGACTTCATTTGGTTTAATGCTAATCCAATGGTTGCAGCTCAGTATAGGCATCCTTGTGGGTTGTTGTTTACACTGGCCGCTGCGGATGAATTCACACAGTTGAATTCTCAACAAAGACATTTCTGGTAGTAATGTCCCTCTGTATAAATTGGTACCAATTTGGTTTCACCATTACTTTTTAATGGGACCTGGAATAACAGTTCTATCACCCAAATGAACAACTAAACCTTTATACAGACTAGATATTATTAAAAAAATATACATATACATATTCTTCAATGTCGAAATAGGATACTCTTACTATTTTTACACAGTATATTACACATTTAGATATTGCCTTCTCCTAAAACAGTAATCAGTCACATATTGGTTAAGCTTATTCACATTGCCAATATCAGTTAAATGGGCAGTCCAATAAATGGGCACGAAGGTCATTTTAGTCATAACACCATAGGGAGTATTACTCAAGCTGTAAAAACAGTTGGAGTATGTGTTCTATGGATCTTGAGGGAGCTCTGCAAAGGCTGAAAAAATGACTATGATGATACCATCAGGGGTGCTTCACCAATCATTTTGCATATGATATCATCAGGGGTGTTTCTGCTTAAGACTTTCCACTTATAGCAGGAAGCTAGTGTTACAAACAGGGTGGGGGATGGGGTTGTTGCAGATGTAATCACTGATTTAATTCACAAATGAACTGTACTATCCAGTCGCTTGGTGGAAAGTGAAGTTTTCGCTAATGCTTTAAAATGAAAGTCACAGTATAAATCATCAGTGCTTGTTTGACTTTCTTTTCTTTGGACCTCAGAAGCCCAACAACTAGCTATTTGTAAGCAACGCCATTAATCCAGTGTGTGGGTGCTGTTTAAATTTCATATCTGTACACTGTTTCCATGGTCACAACAGATGTTTTTCTTTTGATAAACTTAAAAGTCTCTTTCTTATTCTACAATAAACAGTTACCATGCAGCCTGTGATTTGGGAGTGTTCACTGGGGTTATGCTGCGTTGTTCCTGTTTTTCCTACCAATTCTCCAAAGAGTGCTGATTTTGGAGTTTTGAGGGTTTTATTGCAGTTCACATCAAGAGGAGCCTTTTTCCCCGTGAATTACCTTGATCTGTTCTCCCTGGGGATAACGTTGAAAGACAAAGCAGTGCAATTCACTCGGGGCACACCAAGAATAAATGGTCCTCTGAAATGTCAAAATCTGTTGGGGGGAGCAGTCTTACCCTGTGGTTGTAAAGATGCGCCTGAAAGAGAACTTTATGTGTTTCCAAAGTGGAAAAAAGAAAGTTTTCAATGCTGAGAATTGCGGTGTGCCGATGATGATACTGATCCAAGTATTTAAAAGTAACTCTGAATGATTACTTACCTACTGGTGACATCTCGGGAACACTGGCTGTATATGGTCCTTCCAGGAACTTGGGCTCATTGTCGTTGATATCTTGGACCTTGATTACAAATTCTGATTCAGGTTCCAGGGGCCTATTGGTGTTGATGTCAACAGCCTGGGCGCGCAGGGTGTAGTAAGGCTTCTCCTCCCTATCAAGACTTCTTAAGGCATGGATGTCCCCCGTTGTTTGGTCAATTGTGAAAATGGAGCCAGCCCCTTCTCCTGAGAGAGTGTACTTCACTGCACTGTCCCCCTTATCGAGGTCAGTGTGTAGCTGCAAGACAAAGCAGAAAAAAACGACAGGTTGAGTGCAAACATTGGCACATATAATGATTCATTGAATGCGCCGGGGAAGGGCTGTCAAGGAAGACTATTTCACAAAGACAGCCAAGGAAACTGACTGCGCATCAAAGAGCAAATTCATTTCTCTGCACAGATCTGCAAAACACTAAGTCATGAGAAAAATAAAATGATCGTGCTTTCAGAACATTTCACAGATTAATGAGGCTAAGTCGCTCATAAATAATGTATTCTCTCAGTGCAATTACGCTGCAGTGATAACTCTTCAACATCGTGGATCAATTCCTAATCATGAATGACGAAAAAATTTTCTCTTATATAAAACAGGAGATGTGAGGGTTTCTTTTTCTTTTTCTGTTTTTTCTTCCAAGTAGCAAAGTTCAAACTATAAATCCTTGAAGTAAATACTCATTTTCAACCTTCACCTTAAAAGTCTTGTAACCAGAGGAGTCAGCACAGTTTCACAGTATCACAGCTCCAGCAAGAGAACCTCTTTGTATATAAACCCAGGACAGTGGCAGCTCTCTTTGTACAAGACAAACAAGTTCTGGGCTGGTGTTCGAAAGCCTATTGACACAGTTATGTTTTCCTCACTGCAGCGCTCATTCATACAATTCAAAGCCTTTTAAATATTTAAAGGCTGGAATGCAATGTGATCATCACCTTATATGATTATGGATTTTTGCTTGCTAAGGTATGGAATTTCCATAGCCAGCTAACTACTTGTGGCTTGGGGCAAAACATCTTTTTCATTTTTATTCTATCAAAAAAGGGATCTGAGTAGAGGTTGCTACATTTCTGGTTGTTTTTAAACCTGTGAACTGATTCCTGTAATCACCCTCTTACAATGGCACTACCTAACACGTGGATAGATCCACACTCTAACACTCACATTTCTCTCGATTAAATTAGCCTTTCTTCAGCCTGTAAATATTAACCTTTTTGCACATAGATAATTCCAGTGAATTTCCATGGCAATGCCCGGCATAGAGCCAAGAGTAAATGTGGGATGAGGCCATGAATTCTTTGTAGATTATGGTTCAAAACAACCCAAGACACACAGACATGTGCACAAACACACTAGAAGTAATTTGAGATTCAGAGCAAATTCCCAAGCTCACGCAAGCATAGCCTGGCATTATAATGTTATCACCCGTGGTGCATTATTTATTTCTACAGAAATGAATGAAAATTAGAGTTAGTACATGACCCCTATTGGATGGCAGCAAAACCACATAATATTTTCTGCAATGACCAAAAAAAATGCAAAAAGTATTATTATTGTCTAATATACATAAAGTAATAATGATAAAAGTATGATCCTCAGGCACAAACTAGATATTGTAACAAATGTGTTTGCATTTATCCTTAGTTAGTAATATAAGGTGATTCTAACTTATGATTGGCATGTACAGTAACATCGTAACAGTATATATCATGATGTAGCAGAATGTGGGCCACAACCAACGTTAAATAATTAAAAAGTACCTTTTTACTTGGTTTCCTATATGCAGATGTGCTGTGCTTATATTATACCCTTATGTACTACTGTTAATTTAAAACTACCATCTTATGTCAATTTAACCACTAACTGACATGTGAGTTAAAGCAAAAGATGGTAACGTTTATTGGCTGAAGGCCCTCTTGCCGAGGGACATGTTGGTCTTATAATGAAGAGAAACCAGTGGATCAAGTGTCTCCACATGAAGAGAATTCAGTCCTTGAAAGAAAGGGATGTCATAACGTGCCTGTCATAAAGTATTAAAACTAAATAGAATAAAATGAAAACTTGTTGCAAGTGCTTACAATGAAACAATAGTGTCAGTATTTGCAACTGAAAACTTCTTTCCAATCATGCTTGAATGGTTGAGCAGTTTCATTTATCCCAGAGGGTCTCTTAATTTTAATGATAATTAATTGTGATTTTTCATGTGTCTCAAATTAACATTGTAAAAGGCTTTGGGGTATTTCTTTTATTGCTATCCGCCTACAGGGCAGCACTGTAAGTGTACAGAAAAACTCATTTTTAAAACTTTAACAATGCATCTTAATTTCATTTGAGGATGAGTGCCTGCACTCAACCCAATGGGCAATGACACGGGGTTGAGGGTAGAAACTTCTAGTTTGGAAGATATGTTGATAAGGAAGGAGCCTCCCTTTGGGAACTACAGGGACAGACAAAGCAACCACACAGAATTAAAAAATAAATTTTGAACTGGCCAGGCAACAGACTGGTGACCTGTCCTGGGTGTGCCCTACCTGGGAAAGCTTCCAGTCCCCAGCGATCTTGAACTGGTTAACAGGATGGTTGGATGGATGGAATGATAGATGGTAACTGGAAGATGTTGTGGATGAAGTCAATAGAACTTAATGTGCAAAATGCCAAGCAATTAGCAGCTTAAAAAGAAAAGCACACTCACACACTTACACACACACCTATGCCATCAGAAACCAGGAATAGTTTTGCTTAATGTTACAATGCTTTGCTGCTAAATGGAGTAACATGAGCTCATGAGGACTGCAAAGACCCGAGGAGTTCTGGGTTTGATGAAAATACCGTATTAAATACCACATTAAAGAAAACACTGTGATTACAAAATATAGCATATGATTCAGTGACTCCATTTGTCATTTTCTCCATTTCTGGGTGCCATTGTGCCTCTGTGCCATTTGTCAATCTCAGGCTGGCTGCAGTTTTACTTTTGCCTGTGTATGTGTATGCGTGCAAGGGCTGGGTGATGCATAATATATAACGACGTATTGACTGCCAGTGTATGTCAATTATTTCACCAGGTCTCTCAAGTCCAAAATTAATTAATTAATTTAAATCATTACTGTTTTTTTGTCTGATTTCTTGCTTCCTTTCTTTTTGCGTCTGACCTAAAACATTTAAGAGGAATATTCTTATTTATTATCTATAATCATCTATTTTACTTTTTGCTGTGATGTTGGGCTATAGGTTGCTGTGCCATTATGCCTGGCTGATGTCCTGCTTATAGCTTCTGTGAGATTTGTTTCATGTACACTTGAATTTTGTTTGTTTCCTGCTAGCATGTGTGCAAGCTTGTGCAGCATGTGCGTCATGGTTTTGGCTCATCTGTTCAGCTTTTTCAGATATCCAATTGACATTTATTTATTGCAGCAGAGAAGTTGAAGAAATAGTTTGAGTTGTTATGATTCATTTTTTTTCCCATCATTTTGAGTCACGCCATGTCTCAAAAATGTAAAATGTGAATCAGTAATTATAAAAATCAAGAAAAGACAGAAGGGTTTTGGTTTCAGTGGCTATGAAAAAAGATGTGGTTTACTTTTTCTCTATTCGGATTATTGATTTGTAAAACGTAGAATCCATGTGGGAAATTCTGTGATGGCTTTGCTTAAGGATGCAAAGGCAATAGGTGCAGATGCACCTATGCACCTAGATGCAATAGGCTTCCTGATATGTTTTCTGTCTTTATAAAGTATAATTGGGCTGTTTTATTTTCCTTTGTTTATATTCTACTTTGGTTTAAGCCATTGTGCTCTTACTTTGGCCATTGTGCTTGGCTGTGCATTTCATCATTTAGTAAACCTGCCATGATGTTGCTGGCTGCAGTTCCCTGCTTCTTGTCTCCGCTGTTGTAGGATGCATCAGGCTCTTGTAAAATCAGCTGGGCAGAGAGCTCCCTCTCTAATTAAACTGTCTTCATCACAAAATCTGGGCAGCACTTTTTGGAGCAGTAATGATTACAGTTATTTATCATTTTCTGATGCTATATGTAACACAGTACCATGTCTGTGGGTTAAACTACATTCAGATACCCTAGGGCCTAGGGTATAAACACAGTCCTATACGCACTCTTATGTGGAGAATTGTATTTTGTTGAGCCAAATGAAAGGCAGCCATTTCTTGTGGATCTTTTGACTGACAGCAGTATGGTTTAAGTGTTGTTGCCCTCCGGTGCTCCCCAGGAATTTGTGCTTCAGAGTTTGCTGGTCTTTAATAAAACACTGTGTATTCTAGTACCTGGTGTTTTAGTTGGACAGTAACAGAGCATCAAGAAGAGTACAAGATGAATAAGGGTTTTGTGTAACTATGGTTCATTCATCTTTCACCTTGTGTCCTGTTTTGCAATCTTGTAAACATTCAAAATCTATTCAAACGGTTTATGAAATCACTTGTACTACAGTGGATTTCCAACTGTGGGAAGATGAAATTAAATTAATAGTGAACAGCGAGGGCTTGAAATACTTATTTCAAAATTGTGGAGGGAATTCTTCACTTAAATGTTTTCCGCAAGAGGGTTTTCGTATACACTGTGAGCTTAACTAAAGATTTTATTGCCCTATCCTTGGTAGAGATTGTGTTTTGATTGTGCTTTTCCTTAAACTACATGATTGCTGTAACATCTGCTCTGTTTATATTTGCTTTGGAAGTTTTATATTATTCCATGGCCATGTTTCCATGGCATTCTGCATTCTTTCAGTTTTCCTATAACTATCACCACATCAGCCCTGTGTATATTAGAAATCGCACAACTCATTTCACCATTATAAGTTCAAACCAAGGGTATAATCTCAGGCAGCTAGTCTGAAACTTGTTTTAGGACTGCTTAGGAACAGGAAGAGGCCATCACCAAACTCTTGGGAGCATGAAATTATCCAAACTGTCTTGTTAAGCTGCAGCATTAACAGTTCCTTTCACTGGAACTAAGGGGTTGAGCCCAACTCCTGCAAAAACAACCCCACACAATAATCTCCCCTTTACCAAAAGTATACTTGGCACATTGGAGTCAGACACGCACTATTTTCCTGGCATCGCCAAACCGAGACCACTGACATCAGATTGCCAGTGATATGGTACGGTATATCAGAGAATGCTGCTCTAGAGTCAAGTGGCATCATGCTTTACACCACTATACCTGACGCTTTTTGTTAGTGTTGGTGATGCATGTGACGTACATTCACGACTGTTCCCAATCGCTTCAACTTTATAATAACACCAATAACAGTTGACTGTGAAATATTTAGCAGTGATGAAATTTTAGGGCTGGACTTGCTACACAGGTGTCATCCTATTACAATACCACAGTGGAATTCACTGAGCTCCTGAGAGTGATCCATTCTTTCTAAAATGTTTTTAGAAGCTCTCTGCATGCCTAAGTCCTTTATATTACCTGTGCCCATTAAGGTGACTGGAACACCTGAATGCAATGATCTGACGTACGAGTGAATCCTAGGGCTGGGTATCGTCACTGATTTCTATAACTGATCCGATTCAGATTCACAAGATCCCAATTCGATTCAATTTTGACTCAGACAGTCAGAAATATCATAATTCTGATCATTCATTAGTGTATGAATGATCAGACATATTCAGATTTTTATATCCATGTATAAAAACAAAGTTGACACTTGTGAGACTTCATCAGAGGTGTTAGCATCACAGCAGATGCCTTTGTGTTAAAGCAACTGAGGATCAAATACGGAAAACCATGAAGAAAATTTTGCTGGCCTGGCTTTTTATGGCAGATAACCAACTTAAACATGTTCCACAGGAAATCAAAAACAGAAGAAAACCATGAATCAACATATGAACATTACCTGATGCTGCTGAAGTGAAGCAGGGCAAAGTTACAAATATTTTGTTGGAGACACAGCTAAGCGTTTTGCAATTTGACATAATTTGTTAAAGTTTACATTTCTTTGGTATTCAACAGCAGAAATGAGGCTTTCTTGTTGGAGGTCATTTTTGGGGGGAAAAAAACAGCTCCCGAAGGCATGGTACACAATGGTAGACTGGCGCATAATCAGCACGAAAGCACAATAAGCAAGAGAATAATGCAGAAAATAGAGATTTTTGATGGTAAACTGGTCTCTAAGTACACTGACAGAGAGCTGTGCAGGGAGTAAAAGCAAAAATAAGAGGGAATTCATAGCAAAGTTTTTCAAACGTGAAGCGTAGTGTTGATCTTCTTTTGCTGCTGGTTCAGTGAGTTTTGTTTGGAGACTGACGAAACCTGCAGCTTCAGAATCTGTGAGATTTCGGTTTTCAGGATTGTGGTGTTACTGAAAAATACATTTATATTTAAAAATCAATTCAGGTTTTAATGAATCGACATGGCATTATTCAAACTAAAATCGATTTGATTTTTTAAACCCACCCCTAGTGAATACCTAGTGAATATCTGTACTTCCTACTAGCGGTGGGCTTATCAATCCAAATATCAATACCAACTCTAGTATTGGTATCGGATCGGTACTAGCACGATTGGATTGATACTTTGCTTTTATCCATTAAGTTCAGTATGTAGCCCACTGAACTGTGTTAATTATTTCTTTGCAAAAAATGAACCGCAAACATGCACTATAAAAAAATGTCTGAACGTTTTTGTGTGCTTTAGAGACAGAAATATTTACATCCCAGGTCAACAAAAACCCAGTCTCAGAACACATGAAAAACTGAAAGGTGTGTTTTGTTGTGTTAACTAATTATTGTGGAAAGTAACAATCACAGTGATATAGTGGTGATTAAAACTGTGCAGAATTTGCAAACTGAGAATTTATCTCATAAGTCATGGCACCTACTCTCCCACAATTAGCTGCCTGAATAACTTAAAATAATTTGTACTGATATCGGCAATCCTGGCCCTGTATTTACTTGGCATTGGATTGATACCAAAAGTTGTAGTGTGGCACAGCACTGCTGTGAATGAGGGAAAGTGTGAATGTTGAATGTTTTTGCTGAAATGTCCAGGCAAGTATATACATGTTAAATGACAAGATACCTGTTCAAATAGCATCAATTAACACACAACTTTCGTTCTTTTTACATTTCTTTATGATAATTCTTCATAATTAAACAATAAGAACAAGTAGTCTGATGTCCTGTAATCATTATAAAGCTATAATCTGAAATACAACAACACATTAAGTTTTTGTACAAAGTATCGGATCAGTATCGTTGATAGCGCCGTGAATTTGACTTGGTATCGGTTCGGAAAGGAAATCCGTGGTATCTCACAAGACTACTTCCTGCTCTTTACATTTTCAAAACAGGTTCGTAACTTTTGCTTTAATGCACTTGAGAGGAGTTATTTTATGTCACTGCTGGTCTTCAAACCGATTTGAGCCTAAACAGTAACATATGATAAGAAATCCTGTTCGTGTATTAATCGCCAGAGGACATCGCATAAAAAGAGATGAGATGTGCCAA
>NW_005187438.1:1600135-1619160 GCF_000239375.1 Pundamilia nyererei | reverse complement strand
TTAAAGCTTACATGTAAGTCCTCATGTTTTTAAATCGGATATTGGGTCTGTACATGTGACAGTATGTTTTGATTTTTTTTTTATATTGTGGAACATTGCTATTTAAAGGTTGTATGAAAATCCTGTGCATAGTGAAGGTTAAACAGGTTAGTTTGCTGTACTGTGATGGATTTAAAGTAAAGAACAGCGTGTGGTGCACAGCGGCTGTGGTTTCATGGTCAGAGTTACAACGAGTGTTGCAGAGATTCATATGAATTTTAGCAGATGATGCTTAAATTGACTGAATTCCACCGTCATACCAACTTATGCTGTCTAGAAAAAATACAGCATAAACAGTGTACTGTCAGTGAGGATGGAAATCGGCCAAGACAACTCATGAAACATCCGCTCACATCTTGCTGAATTCAGTTGTGTGCATCCACAGAGAGAAGCAGGTCAGCTGATCACAACCTGTACATTAAGAAAATCTACTGGAGCTCTCAGTAGAAATTACTGTGAGATCCTTTTCCCCACGCTGAGCCCCTACAGCTAATTTTTTTGGACTTAAGTATTTCCATTCCCATCTTCTGATATTATTTTGTCATTATGTTAATACAGCACAAGGTTCAGTTAACTTTGCACAAAAATAGATATGTCCCCCAAAGAGCAACTTTTTACTTTCTTACTTTGATTACATTTGAGAGCTTGTACATTTTTACTTTTGAGTAAAGAAATTGAATCAGTACTTGGACGTTTACTGGAGTGGTTTTTAGCACTGGTATCTGCACTTCTTCTTGTACCTCTAAGTATAGAATGTCTGTACTTTTGCCACCTCTGCTGACAGGAAACATACAGGGTCGCACTCAGCACAAACACCTGTGTTCAGTCATCATCGTCTAATACAGGTTCTGCAACAAGCAATGTAAATATGATAATGAATTTTAAAATAATTGTTTTGATCACACATGAATCGCACAATGTGATTGCAGTTGCATAACTTTATCTGCCACAGTTCCAGTGAACAAAACAGGGAGCACTTGAAGTCTGTAGTCAGTAGTGCTGAGCCAACATCTTCACACCACTGTCTCTTACAGTGCACTGTTTCAGATTGCTTAAGGTTGTTTGCGATAGCTTCCATGTACTCTACTTTGTGATGTGATGGTGTTTAATCAATATACTAATGACTCAATAGGCTGCCCTATCATCAGTCAACACAGTACTACTGTGGGCGCATTCATATTTTTGTGTACTATTGAGCAAATAATCACATTGTATTTATGAGAGTTTATATTTAATTGTCATTTAACTAAGAAGAGAGTGGGGAAAAACAAGCCTCTTCTGGGTATTGGCATAAAAAGAATATTTTTCACATTTGTAGTTTATTCAATACAAGTACCCAAGAGAGGAACCTGCACATTGATTCAGAGCTGCAGAATTGGAGATGAAAAAGAAATGCAAATGCAAAATGAACAGGCTCATTGCCCCATTAATTATAAGTGAAACTTGACTGATATTAATTAAAAATTCCATTGCACTAACAATGGTAATCAATTATGTAAAGAAAGTCCATTAATAAGAAGGGAGACAAATGCTTTGTTTAAGCTATAAAACACCCACAAGACAAGAGACATGATCGTATCCATAACCTTTTTAACAATACGGCTTTTTAAAAATAGAGACGGGGAAATTCCTTCCATTGTTGTAGCACTGCTTCCAATTTCTAACACATGAACAAAACAGTTACAGTTTTCAGTAATGCCATTATTTCATTTGCACACATTAAGTAAATTAACTTGTGGAGAATGAGTGAATAAGAGCTGGCTTGTGATGATATCCTTCCTCTCCATTTTTCCTGTTAAGCACAATTGGTAAAACTCTCTGCTCAAGGTATCAGGTGACATGGCAGCTATAAAAAGAAACTGCTCGTGTGTGGAGCTGAAATGAGATTCCTGTTGCCATCCAAGCTCACACTGTCACTGCACTTACATTTCATTTGTTTACATTTCTTTTCTTTTTTTTCTTTAATGTCCTTTAGTGTTCACAGACTGTCAGACAAATGTTTCAGTGATCACGAAGCAGTTCAGATTTTGTTGGCATAGCTTTTAAAGGGGAAAAAAAAGATTAGATTTAGGGTTAAACCTTTAATTTCCACAGTATTGAAGAAATGATGAGCAGCCAATGCGCCAGCAATGCTTTGAAAACAAATATGGCTAAGGCAACTACTCATCTATTAATCATCAGGGCAAAATACTAATATTGACTCAGACTATTCAACTACTAGCAGAAATGATGGGAAATGGTAGCTCATCTTACCGGCTGTAAGATAGTCACATATTTGGAATTTGCCTTGCAGTAAATTCTTGACTGTGCAAGAGGTCGGTGATCCCTGTTCCTTTTAGGATTTGCAGTGCATGGTTCCTCATTTGCAATGCAGTAAACCCTGCATATTGATTAATTTGAGTGATTTCAGAGAACGTAACCAACCTCTGTAGAAAATGCTGTAATTGGATTTCTGCAACCAGGATTATGTGGAGCTCCTCTAAGGAATGCATATCACAGCCACAACCCTTTGCTGATAGCGAGCCAACATTGTTCCCTGAATGGTCCAGCAATCCCGCACCACTGAGTGCATTTACAAAACTGTAAACAAGTCGAAAAAGAGTTAGAACGTACTTGCTCTTCTTGTCTTTAAATGCAGTTAAATGTCTCTGTGGATTATTCACATTTCGTGGTATACAAGCGGAACATGCTTCCTGACTGGTAACACAAAGCTCTTCTTTGCATATTTATTATACTTTATATTTATTAAATAAATTGATTCTAATCCATATGTAATTGTGGATTATGCTTTGAGCAAGACCAGGGCATATTCTATATGTCACCTGTCAGAATTTATACTGTGCACTGTTAATGAGAGTAAAACATTCCACTGCTCTTATGCCCCTGTTCTATTGCTGTCTTGTATTCATTAGATAAGGTCTGAAACCACCATTCAGTTCAGCCATTCAACCACTGTCCTAGCAACTCAGGAGTATGATGACAGTATGGCAGTCTGTTGGCATTGGGGTACGTTGCAGGTGGCTTGAAGTTCGTGTATTGTCAGGGCACATGATGACTCCTGGTTGCATTGTAAGTTTTTGCAGGTAATTTTGGTGAGCAGCAGCTGATGGAAGGAAAATACTATGCCAAATCCTGCAAGCTTATTATCGCCGATCGATACTGGCCTCCGAGCTATTTCTTTGCTGCTGACAACTCGGAGCTCCCTGTCTGGTTTGTGTCATACCTCAGTCAGGTAATGGGGACGAAAAGCTAACAAAAAAAAAGATATTCATACAGGAGGCTATACTGGTAGATACGCAATCTCAGAAAACACGTGTGAGGAAGGGAGAGAGCGAGAGCAAGAGGCAGTAACAGAGTGACAGATATTGTCGCGGGTGTGCGACAGCAGCAGTCAGAACTGAGACAACTGTGTTTACCATTTGTAAATGGGTCAATTGTAAATTGTTTTTGATGTAAATGTTTCCTAGGCCAAGAATCTGAGGAACTCGTGCTAAGATTACTGGTTGTATACAAGGCTACCTTTTGCAAATAACATTATGCAGTACTGATTTTTTTCTTCTTCTTTTTTTTAAATAAAACATTGATATATATGATTCTGTTGATCCCAGAAAACAGGGTTAAGCCTGCATTCCATTTCCTCATATCACACATGATTAAACGATATATTGATGTGTGATATGACATGCACAATGCGATTTTCTGCCTACAGTGCCAACAATACTGCCCATCAGTGTCATTGTAAACATAGAAAATGTGGACTATGGTATAAAGTGATACTGATTGGGGCATTAGTGCACCATTTGGATATATGGCCCAAGCAATTCAGGGGAAAAAGCCCATTACCCATGAGGACAAAATATGTGAAATATATATTACTTTGGCAGGACAGATGAATGGCATCATTAGCTTTTATTTCAGCTGTTCTTTTCAGAAATCCCACAGCATTCATCACTAACGTACATTACAATTGTAAATGCTCTCAACCTCTTAATATGTTGTAACGAGCAGCTGACTCACCGACACACTCCATGCATACTCTGCAGGAGAGCAATCCTTTCAAATTATGCAGAATGTGACAGTGAATTAAAAAGGTGGCAAACTTGAATTCAGAGGTGAATTCAGAGACGGGTAGGGAGCATATGTACAAGTTGGACATACTGCATAGAAGTCATGCACAATTCAACAGGATTCTTGAAAGACTCTTCAAATTGTAGCTTTCCCTAGCTGTTGATCACTGGCTACCAGTCTTCATAGCTTCATGCAAAACAGTGTTATGAAGGCTGAGAGTTTTGGAGTTGAAGTTAATTATCCGCTCGCTTGCCTTGTAGTCAATCAAAGTATTTTATCCCAAGTATTTTACAGCAGTGGCTGTCATCATCAAATGATGTAAACAGGTTTGCTGCTTTTATATGGCCGTCTTCAGGTTTTAGCTTTACAGCTTAATTCCATAGCATTTAAAACAAACTGTATTTAACAGTGTGGAACATACTATCGCAGAGTAAGGCTTGTAAATTTCATATGGTCAGCTGATGGAATCGCTCTCTTTGTTGAGCCTGGTGCATAAGTCTTGCTGAAAAGGTTTTTATGTCCTTCTTATAGGTCCTCATTGAAAGATTAAATTGCAGGCTTCACATCAGTAATAAATCTCAGCCAGGTGTGGGGTGGTACTGGGAGGAAGAGCCATCAATAAAAAGAAGGATGGTCATTCCTTGTCAGGCAGGAAACAAACAAGTTGTGGGAGAAACAGCTCTGCCCTTTCTAGAAAAAGAGGCTTATTGACTTATATGTAAATAAGTGACCTTTTGTCTGCAAGTGTGAAAAGCAGGGCATTGGGGCATGTCCTGCATGTCTTTGCATACACTGCATATATTTTTTCTTTCCTTGTATGGGTTGTAAATGTGACTCTTTAAATTGATTGACTTTCTCTTTAACCTTCAGTGCCGTTACGGGTTAAATAATTGCTTTGTGCCACCGTGTTGCTGCGTTTTTTAAATTTTATTTTATTTTTTAATGAAAGCAATTCCCTGTCTGCTTTTTCTTGCCAAGTGTATAATTTGTTGAGTATCTTTTGAGACTGTCATTGGCAGCACATTCCATTGTTGTCATTTTCTCATGACTTGCATAAAGAGAAAATAGTGGATTCCCTATCATGTCTATTTTTTTAAATCTTCAGTACAACTGGTTAATTATCTCTTAGAATGAATACATGGTAAAAAAAAAAAAAAATCATGCATGTGAATCAAGTTTGCAAAAGCATACAGTGTCACAAGCTTTATACTGTCATTTTACAGTGCACTGCTTGATTTAGAAAAAAACAACAACAGCAAAAAAAACCAAAAAAAACAATTCAGGCGTACAGTTCAGATGGATTTGATAACATGAAAACATTTCTTATCTGGGGCCAGTACTCAGTTACAATTCTTGGATAATGTTGCACTGAAAATACTGAAAACAACGTTTTTAGTTTAGTATCAGTGTAATAATCTCTCTTTACCTTCCTCTAACTGTATATAAGCATATTGTCTTGAGCATCCATATGCAATGCAATATAAAGTACTCACAATATGCATGACTTTATATAAAATTGGAGCATCAAGTTAGAAAAATCCCAGCAGTCTGGTTGGCAAAAATAAGAGATACATTGGGTTTTGATTACATCTCTACTGTTAAGTATTAAGATAGTGTTGTCATTCAGAAGACAAGTGCTGTTTAAGTGTATTCTGAGTTTCCATATTATTAAAAATCTTAGGGAATTGCTTCCAACATCCATAGCCATCAAGTTTAAACAGAGAGTGACATGATGTCAGAGGAAAAATCTCGAAAATAGCTCCCGAACTCATCGGAGAGTTTAATCGAGAGTGAGAGGAAGCAGTTTGACTTGATATGCAGCCACGCTGTTAATAGTTTTTTTTTTTTTTTTAAACGTCAGATAATCACTGCTTGGCACACGAAAGGCCTCAGCATTATCTTATTGAGGGTACAGAGGGTTGTTATATTAACCCCCACGAGCCCTCCGGGCTTCGTTGCTAAACTGCAATAATGATGCTGTCAACATGAGTCTTAAAATTTTCTTCACGTATATTCTTGAGTTAAGTGCATGGTTAGGTGTCGTTAGGATTTTATTGATGGTTGTATTAAAAGGGGTGCAGCTTATTGACATTAGCAGTAAATTTATCACTATGCAAATGCACATTTAGCGTTGCATTTATTAGTGATCATGCCATTTATTAGTGATCAGGTTATAGTTTAGCGATAGAGATTAATCAATTAATTTACTATTTGCTACATTGGGTCAGCACATGAAGTTCCCCTCCAGTTCGTGTTTTAATTGCACTGGACTGATACTGAATGTACACGAGTTTCGAAACATCGAAACAGCCAACGCATCAGATTTAAGAAAACATTTGCAATGTGTGCCAAACATTCTACAGCAGCTATATCAAGTTGTCAGCAAGAAGATGACGTGGCCACCACAGCTGGTGTTGTAACTGTCCCTCTGTTAGTGACAAGCTCTACCTGCTGGTGCAACTTTCAGTAACTGTCTCTGCAAACGTATTGTCGGTGCAGCGTTTTACTTTAAATTTGAGGGAATGAAACCACATTGATGATGCAGTCTCATTAGTAGACAATTACACTGTGGAAAACTTAATTTGAATTTAGGTGCCTAACCATTCAGTGAATGAAAAGTGCTGTGAAAATACTAATGGAACAGCAAAGAAACAATGCTGTACAAACAAACGCTGACACAATACTTTATGTGCTATCGTTATAAACAGCAGAGAAAGATGGTGAAAATATATTTGTTTTACTTTTATGTTTATGGCATTAAAGCTTGTTTCTTCACATTGCTGAGAACAACCTCACCATAAAAGTGAACGACGAGCATGACATGTTAATGTGGTTTAAAACCTTTATAATATCCTTGGCAGACTATGTTTCCTTTATTTACACTACAAATCAAATCTGGTAATAACATGCCCTTTTTTTTGCTTTTTCAAATGTAAATGTGATTCACTCTAAGTGCATCTTTAATAGAAAAAATTCCATAAAGCATTGTGATTGTATGCAGAAAAGTAAAAAAAAAAAAAATGCAAGAACTCGGAGCATTTGTTAATACAAGCAGTTGGGACTAGTAGTAGTAGTGCTAAAGACCTTGCTGAATCCTGTGACCTTACTTACACCTCTGGGAGAAATCGGGGTAATTAAGTAAGTAGTGGAGGTGAACCTGCAGTTGTGACTGTAGCGTTTCTAACATTCCTCTCACGTTTAGTGTCTCCTACCTTAAGTTCCCGAGCATGTAGCTGTTAGTGTTGGAGTGTATAAAATCCTATCTAAATATTAAGATATATGATGTGTATAATAACAGTGTGAATATTGTAGCTCTGTGGTTCTTTTTTTGTCACACACAGTTATATAGTTTGTATTTTTAATTTAGATGGCATATATTAAACGGTATATAAGCCGGAGTGTAGATTCATTTTCTTTATTTTGTACTCATCTGATAATAACAGAACAAGTGAAAATGCAGACATGGCATATCTTTCTGCTTGTGGTGCAGAAGAAAAGAAATGTTGCTTTGCTTGCACTCATTAATCCAAAATAGATCAGGCAGCATTTGATGGGGTTTTTTTTGGGTTTTTTTTTCATGTGTTTTTCTTCTGCCCTTTACAGACAACCTAGTCTCACAAATTTACATAAGTCTGTCACCCAGAACCTTGTTATTTATTTTTAGTATTATATCATGTTTAAAATACCTTCAGTTGCTCTAGCTAAACCTTATGTAAGCCACTAAGACAGGACTAAGGTAAATTAAATCAAGCAAACTAAAGCTGGACCAGTGAATCATCTTTTTATATCAGTTATATCAGGTAACTGTATCCATCCATCTTCTTCTGCTTATCCGAGTCACAGGGGGAGGGAGGGGGGGGAGCCCATCCCAGCTACCACAGATCGCCAGTCTGTCACAGCTAACACATGGAGGAAGACACTTACAGTCACATACACACCCATGGCATATTTTGAACCACCTAAACCCAATAACTGGACTACGGGCAGAAGCCAGAGTACTCAGAGAGAACCTTGCAAACATCTGAACTCCACACAGAAAGGGCCAGGCCAGATGTCAGGACCTTCTTGCTGTAAAGTAACGATACTAATCACCATGCACATGCTGCCCCAGGTAGAAGTACAGAAATGCCCAATTAGGTTTGTTGCATCATTATTACATGGATTTGCAACTAGGAAAAAATAAATACATTTACCAACATAATAGAAGAAGCAGGATATTCTGAGATACACAAAATGATTTGGTTATTTATGTCTGTCAGATGCTTTGAAACATGAGTTATTTTATTGGGAATAGTCAAGCAGTAAAACCAGGTAGAATTGCATGTTATCCAGTTATGTTTGTGCCGATTGCATTGGCGCTGATATTGTTTTGGTGAGGTGAGCGTGTTCTGACAATTTGACGTACAGCAAGGCAGATGTAAGCACAGCTAAATGTTATCCCGCTGTGCTTTAACATCTTCCTTCTCCACAAACAGCTGGTGTGTTCAGGCAAAGGCACTAGTTAATAGGCAAACTTACTGATCCATAACACCAGTACTGGCAATGTCCCCATTCCTCATCTGATACGTGTCTGCATTCTGTGCTGTCAGAACAACTGGCAGAAATACACCTTGTTTGTAATGTGACTCGTGTTTTTTTTTGTTTTTTTTATTTATTGGCCAGCACTAATTAGTAGTGATTTGGCTGTCAAAATTACAGTTGGCAGTGATGCATTTAATGCTCTCGAAATAGATTTTGATTACTGCTAACAGGGTCAGGATTTATTAGTGTTTGTCATTCGTCTCACACATGCATGGATGCAAGTCGTTCTCCTCCTGCTGTCAGAAGTACCTTTTTCTGAGCTTCCTCTGTGAGCGCTGTTCCTACAGTCAGATCGTGCTATTTAAACTTTAAAAGGAAAGATTAATTGTCTGCATTAATCATCTCCTTGATAAATTGGAGTGTGGCATGTAAAATCCCCCCCCCCCCCCTTATTAGTCCATTGTTGATAAATCTCTTATGACAGCATTTTTAACAATCACGTACTAAAGTATAGTGATTGCTGAATTCAGAATTCAGTTCAGCTCCTGGTTCCTTTTCATGTTTCATTCTCCTCTTTGCTTTCCCCACATTTCCCATAGATCTCTGCTGCAGCTATCAAATAAAGGCAAAACAATAAAAATAATAATAAAAACACAAAAAGTAATGAATAATAACAGCACTGTGTACGTTATATACCTAAATAAATGCTGGGTAACATACTCACAAACCATGTCTCATTAAAATACCCTTTTTGAGCTATAGGTGTGCATTTGGATAAACTGGTCACATGTACACTACTTGTGCTTTCTATATTACTTAGCATGTGTTAAAAAAAATACCCCAAACGGCTTCAGCTGCTTCACTAAACTTTTTCCTCTTGGGTTCAGTTGCCTCTCTTTAGAGGCTGTTGTCAGATAATTACTACTTCAATTGGTCCAGAAGGACACTTCTGCCACAGAGGATAAAACAAAAGTGTCTTGAGCTCCAATTCACTGCAGGTCACTGGCTGGAAATCATGAGTACACTCTAAAGTGAAAACATTACCACATTAGGTATTGATGTAATATAGAACACGCATTCATTGCAGACTTATGGTCAATTATAGTCCATTAATGTGCCCTGTAAACAAAGCTGCTTCCTAAGGTCCTTGAACCCTTTCACCTACATCTTTATCTCTTAGTATGCTCTCTGTTTGAACATTTCTCACATTACCGTTCAATATGATATCATAGAAGTGTGTGTAAATGGTAACCCACTCCAGCGCTCCCCGTGCCATTTAACAGTGTACAATAAAAAGGTTAAGATTCAAAGGGAAATCCTCTCCCTTAAGATTTTCCCAACAAAGGTCCGAGGATCTCCAAATGCTTTTCATATGTTGAAGAATCAGTCAATTATTTTGAAGAAGAGCAGCCGCCCAGGATTAAGTGATTTAGGAGTGCAGTAGACAGCTGCTTCCCTGGCCCTGCTTTAGCCTCAGAGACTTCCACAAACAGCGTGGCTTGTCAGGGCTGATTGCAGTGGCACTGAGGCAGATAAGTCAGTCTTACTATTATCCTATGTAAGCTTGGAGTGCCAAATTACAACTTTAGCCTTAAACCCCCACAGAGTTTGCTTACGAATGTCTTAAGCCAGAACAGTGAATAAGAAATCCTGTGCTAAAAAGCGGGGACGGCCAAGGTTTGAGGTGACACAAAAAGATGTGAGTTTGATGGGATGTATGTGTATATATCTCCGTCTGGTTTCGGATCAGGCTGTTGGGTCTCTGCTGTCTTTTTATTGCTGTCAGCATCTTCCGTGGCTCATAACTAGGATGTTCTGACAGCTTTACAAGGACTGTAATTTAAATTTATTTCTACCACACCATCAAACCTTTCACCACTTCAATGTCATGTGTGGCTGGTCTAACGTGGAAATCTTGTGGCACAGCTCCATTATTAGGTCTGGGTTTTTTTCTTGCGTGATGCTGGTCACATCATAAAACATTAAGAAATAGGAGCAGATTTACAAGCCTTAGGAGCATTATTAGATTAAAGAGGTAAAGTTCTTGGGGATGAATGAAAATAGGCAACTTCTAGTATTTGCTGTTACTTGTATAAGTACATGGTATTAAAATAGTCAATAATTAATTATAACCTCAAGGAATAAAATATTTCCCATCTAAAATACTGGTAGTTTTAGGGTAGTTTTATAGTTACTCTAAACTAGAAGGTTTTTTTCTGTTCCCTTCCTCCCATTTTATCTTCCTCATGTTCTATCGCTCCCTCCATTTACTCCCAATTCAATTTCTCCTAGGCTCCTTACTATGTGATTTATGACTTCTGCTGCACCATAAATAACAGTGGGGGGAAAAAAAAAGTTTTTTACCTTGCCCACGTACTGCGGATCTGACCCCATGTACTCCTCCAGTACAAAGAACTGGTTCCACACCCAGCCCCTTTTGACCCGCTGAAATCCAGCTGCCCCATTCCTCATTGGGCCCACCAAGCTCCTGGTGTGCTCCCTTCCCGTCCTGCTCCGTCCCAATGGTGGTAAAGGTGGACGTAAATAAGAGACCGAACCCTCGTCGACAAGAATCCACAGGAACAGCAGCAGGCAGTTCCTTGTTAGCATTGGCGATCTGTGCGGTTCAGGTCCCCAAGTTAAAGTCCAGTGACGAGAACTGAGCCACAGTGAAACAATCTGCGATGGCGTGTATGGAAAATGGGTGAGTTGTGAGACTCTGCAGCTCTCCCCGGTCTGTCAGGATCCCTCTTAGAGAGTTGTGGAGCTCATCACCTGAAGGAAAGAAAACAAATGTTTAGTCGAAAAGACGTCCTTATCCTCCACACCTGCACCAAACTGTAATAATACAGCTAATTCTGATTAGAGACAGTCCAGGAATGTCTTACAGCACTTGTGATTATCACAGGTTGATATGAAGTGCTGTTATCCTGCTATTCATAAATGTCAGTGAATCGATAGTACAGCATAGCCTTTATTCTTCCCCCAACCTCCATGCTTTACTTTTTAACTGCACAGTGATAAATGAGACTACTTTGATTCTCAAGCATAAAAATAATTGTTGTAATTATTTGCCTGGTGATAGATTACCTCTACACCAGACGGTTCTTATTGACGCATGCACTAATTATCTAGACTACTCATCTCTTTAGTGAAAACTGAGACTTTATTCTTGCTGTCAAACCACTGTGTGCCACTGTGCTGTGGACCTGTCACTGCCATGATTTCCCACAGAAGTTCAAAGTTATGTATTATTTAGTGATGCTTTAATGAGAGGTTGTTGATTAGCTTTATGTTTTGCCTCACAAACCTTGTCTTAGTATGAAACCCAATGAAACTTGAAAGTTGAACTCTACTGAAAAAAAAAAAAAAAAACCTGACAAACGTTGCACGCAGCCATCTGGAAATAAAACGTGATACATTGGCAGTTCATATATCAAATTGACATGCGTATTGTGTAAAATGTCAACATGCTCTCAGTGATTTCTTTAGGATACGTTGCTTTCTTTCAGACATCGCTCTTATGTGGAGTGCATTTTGACAACTAGTGGCCACAGGAGATTGAACTTATTGCTGTAGCGTGTCATTTGACAGACATGTATTGTACAAAAGTGGCACCTCATGCAGAAGATATTCATTATACATATTACCACTCAAAGACATATAATGTTAGATTTCATTAGAACTTACAGTATATCCAAGAGGTTTTGTTTGCATAAAACTCATTAGAAGTTCATTTGATCTGATTTTGCATCAATGAGTGAAGGAAAAATGTAAAAACGGTTAAAACAATAATGGTTGTGTTGTGGTCTTACTTGTGCTATAGCGCCAGATGTAAAGTATGAACAAACCTAAACTGCTTGGTAAACATAAGGATTTAAGTTGCTTAAATATTTATGTTCATAAATTATGTTAATGAAAATGCACCTTATTTTGCCTGCCTTTCTTAGAGAAGTCTTAGACTTTTTTTCAGTACAGTAAACATCTTGAAGTATTACAAATTGTTTTGACCTGTACATTGGTGCATTGGAGAATTATTTTACATGTATGTGAAATCATTAATATAAAGTACCTCGCTGATCACACACCCTCTCTCTCTCCCAAAAGTAAGTTACCACGTGTTGGTGACTTTAACGGGGCAAACTGGTGCGTAACGAGACTTAATGCTGATACATGGACACTTGTATTGATTAAACAGAGGAAACTAGAAATAAAAGCCTGCCTCTAATTCAAGCCAGCTTCAAATGAAACCTTTCTTGTTGCAGTTCAGGTAAATAATGGCCCTGCAGTATTTACAGAAATATGGCATGCAGATTTTAGATAATATTGAAACGACTCCACAGCGCATTTTTAATAGTTTTTCTGACCGCTCAGCCCCTGTGGTATACTTTAGTGTTGATCTAACACACATATCCACCAGTCTTAAATAAACAAATGAGAATGGAACACAAAAACATGACCGTTTGTGTGTGTCTAGAGATTATAGAGAGAAATAGGATTGCTAAAGTACATAATTTAGAAACCCCATTTTTGTCTGCGTTTAGACAGACATAAAAAATATACAGTTTCAAACTAATTTACTTGCAATTATGGATGTCAGGTGAGTCTTTTTTAAAATTATTATTAATAAAAGGACTGAAATGGTATTGTAATTGAACAATCACTCATTAGTCCATTGCACAGAAGAGAATGAAATATTACACAAGGAGCCTAATTTGTTAAGCTCATTCATTATTGAGCAAATGACTGTTGTACCGAGTGTTGCTGTTCACACCTTGTTTACAATCTTGACTACCATATCAACACTCACGCATTCAACTCTGGCCTTGTTACAAGACACTTAATTGTGCTGAAAACAAGAGAAGGCAACCACAAATGGTTGGAATGAAGAATGGAGCTAATGGTTTCCACACCTGGTTTATTATTCCTCTTTCCCTCCTAATGCACTTATAAGCTGTACAGTAATGGAAGACAGCGTGCCTCTAATTTCATAACTGGAGCCCTCATTGACATCATTGTCTTTGATTAATTATACTGACTTGGAACATCGGCTTCAGAAGAAGATTACTTCAACAAGGTTATGCGGTGCAACTGGATCCATTTATTCTCTCTGTCACGACAGTATCTTAAAAGTCAAAACTGATCTGCAAAGTTCTCTGTGCAAAATTGGCAGGAACTGTCTTGACATGGGTCAGACATGCCTCTCCCGCAGGTCACTCCTCATTTAGCATCGACATAATGGAAAATGACTGTTCCCATAATTCCTGGAAAATCACGATCCTCTGCCACTGTACGGTCCTGGGAGGGCTCGATGCATATTTTATGAGATAAGTTAATTAGCATATGTCTGGCTTCGGTTGTGAGCCTTGACCCAGGTGTCTACTTCAGATAACACAACGCAGTAGGCTGACAGTGTTCTCGCACATCACCTTCAATAATCAAACAACATATGGCTGGCCGATCTGCTGGTGCAGATTACCACCCACAAGAAACTCCCACAGAAAGTTATTAGTCGTCAAGGCTGCTATAAACATGACAAACGAATAAGTAGGCATTGACTTTTGGAAAAGGGGGGAGAAATGAGTCATCTGGATCAAGTTGTTGTTTTGCAAACACATTAATGTCTTGGTAGACAAGTGGGCAGAGATGTTTGTTTTCGTCCTGCTTTAAAAACTGCAGCGTCTTGCAGTGGCGACCAGCAGAAAATTTGTACTTGGAATAATAAGGTTAGGGATTTAGCTACGTTTGATATACAAGGGAATTGATCTTGATTTCATATTTTAAATAGAGTGCTACCTGTGTACGATACACACAGGTAGCACACAAGGCCACCTTATGAAAGAGGAAGGCTTAACCAGTAACACAATTGATACAAAGCATTTGCACAAAGCACATCTTTTCTTACACTCTACATTGTTATTTTCTCTATTAATATCTTTTTTTGTCAGGCACAGTATTCTCCATGTGACTCTGCAAATAGCAAGTAATACTACAATATTATAATTTTACGTTTTTATAGTTTAGTACTGCATGCTGTTATGTTCCTCAGACGTACCTGTGTGAGAGGTTTTACCATCCTGTCCAACCCTAACAGCAGCATTTAGATTTCCTGAATGTACAACTACCGAATGAGATTTCACTAACCTTGTGTAAATGTTGATGATCATCTACACGAGGTTATCGACTTATACGGAGATGAATAAATATTCCACTGATTATAGAGCAACAGCATGCACATTTCACTGTAGACAGAAGCATCAAGTAGTGCAGCCTAAGGAGAACAATGCAAGAATGTAATACATAATTTATTGTCGTATGGCTTCTTTTTTCGTAAATCTTCATAATGACTTTTGCATTTAAAAGAGTGATTTTGAGTTTATGGATAGGAGGTCACAGACTGTGATGGACACATGTTCTGCCAGTCCAGGAATGACCTGGGTCCTTATCCCTAGTGCTACAATTTATACTTTACAAATTGAATTCTGTGCATAGGAGTAATGAATCATTCTTGGCAACGGGGGTGCAGGGCATCTCAGAAAGCTTATCGAACTCTGGTCTCAACATATTCTAGACTGGCTTCCTGTAGCTCTGCAAAGCTCCGAGGCTTTCACAAAGATTTCTCTTGTGGGGACTCAAGCAAACTAAAACAAGTAAACATTTTTCCCCTATTTAACTGTTGTGTTAAGGGTAACTTTCTAAACAGAACTGAAAATCCTTTTGTAAATACTGGACATTGGACAATATTTAGATTTTATGTTGAATGCCATGTCTAGTCTTCCTTTTAGACCAGACATGGCTGTTCTAATAATCTCAAGAGTTATATTCAAGTAATTTGCTGTCAGTTTGTTTTACTTATTCATATATTGTTTGAGAATGTTATACTGACATTTTTTTATGAACCTGATTCACATTCCTTAGGTCTTTTAATTCCTCAGTGTGTACCAAGAATAACCTTTTTAAATGCTGTTTCATGAGGGATAATTTGTCCTTTGAATATAGGTGTTTCCACATAGTGCTGACTCACTCACTTCTGCATTATTGTTAGGCTTTTCACTCAATTCCCTGAGAGCACCTACATGTACATCTAGATAAGGATTAGTCTCCCTCTGTCTGTGCTTATATTTGACAAACTATCAGCTGGTGATATTAAAAGATATAATGGTATTAGGATCTATATGTGTATCTGTATTAAAGCAGTGGTCCCCAACCTTTTTTGCGCCACGGACCGGTTTATGCCCGACAATATTTTCACGGACCGGCCTTTAAGGTGTCGCGGAAAAATACAACAAAATAAAACTAGTACCGGTACTGAAAAATAGACGAGTTATTCATAACACACGTGAAAAGACCCAGGAAAACCAAGTTAACGATAAAAACGATAACAAAATAACGCTGAAAACCGATTAAAAACCCTGAAAACCACACATTTCACACCTGAGCCTCAACTCTCGCGGACCGGTACCGGTCCGAGGCCCGGGGGATGGGGACCGCTGCATTAAAGAATCTGTAACATACAAGGAGTTTTGTTTCCAAGTTTTAATAGGAAAGGACTTGTCACAGTTCTATCACTACAGTGTTCAAGGCAGAAACCTCATGTCAAGTACAGCTCTGACTGAGGAGGAAATATGTGCACTAAAGCTGAGGACATGTGAGGGGAAAAAAGTGTCAGGGAAATAACTGGAAGAATTTTTTTGTAGAGCGAAGGCAGAAGAAGACAGTAATATCATTGAAACCCTTGAGGGAAAGAGTGGGAGGAGAGAGGTGTAGGTGGAAGCAATGTAATGAAAATGGGAGTAACAACACAGCTGGCCAGTCAAGGTAAATTATCGAGGAACACCTCATGCGTAGGTTATAGCACAACCTAAGTAATGAATAGTGAACAAAGGGGCTCAGTTAGTTACTCAGATAAATGTACTTATTTACCATGCAGTTGGCTTGTCTGAAAATACAGTCCTTTATTCATGTGTAAAATAACACAGCTAATGTTGGAAATGGAAACATTCTTCACTTTGGAGGGCGTCAGCATGTAAGGTCTATAACACAAATGTACAAGCAGCACGAAATGTTGTTCCCTGAACAATGAAAACATTATTATTATGATGTGATAAGTCATCTTCTTTACTTTAACGCGTGTTACTCCTGGAAAAATTTTACATTTTGTTGTCGATATGAAATACTGTGGGCATAACAGGAATATGATGAATTTTATTTTCCCATAGGTAGCCCGTGGCATTCTGTCTGCAATAAATTCATGTCCACATCCATCAAAGTTTGAGTCCTTCAAAAAGGTTGCGTACATATTTTGCTTCCAATCATAAAACCTATTGAAAAGTTTTCACAAAAGTTTGGCACTTACACTTTAGTCTTGTCGGGAAGTGTTTCTCCAGTTTGCATGCACCCTCAATATGTGTCTTATTTGGGTATCAACAACTGTAAAAGCATTCAAAAAACTACCTTGCCAACAAATAGATTCAGCAGCAAATAACCCCATTGATTTAAAAGAGGTGATACCACTGTTAAATGCCAGTATGCATTTTTAAACTAAACTGTTAAATTGGACTGTTGAAGAAGAACTCAATCCTTTGAGTTTATTACAACTACTAGACAGTAGCAGAAAACACATTCTTTTAATAGTGACAAATGGCAACTATGCTTGTTGCCAAGACTATTTCTGTGATGAATGTGCTTTGATGTTTGTTAAAGTGCTACATCGACAAAACCAGAAAGTCATCACTACAAAGAGACTTTGCAGGGGTTTTGATAGAAGCTGCTTAGGAAGTATACTTTTACTGCTTTCCTTGCTTCACATATCTAAACATCTCATTGTTTATGTATCACAACAAGGACAGGGAGTTCAACAGCCTAAAATGACACATTTTGTACTGTACCGCATTGTCCACCTTGACTCTTTGTCATTTGCAGTATTGCTTTGTGTGCACCGATTTCTGTCAGTGTTCCCTTTGAAAGGGAAAAATAAAGTTATAGATGCTTCAGGTAATTATTTTAAAATCTTCTTATGTAATTAACTTTGTCTTGTCAAGTTATTGTAACATTGCAAGCTGGTGTCTGAGATGCTCTACTCTAAGACTATTGTACAACCAAGAGAGTGAGACGTCTTCTCTCCAGCATTTCAATTTATATCAACTTCAAGAGATGAATTCGCCCACTAAAATGTTTAGTCATATCAATAATTTAAGCTCATCACCTTAATAGTTTGGAACAAGGGCCTTCACTATTTGGATGAATTAGTTTGGGAAGTAAAAGGTGTTCCAACGAAATAAAAGGCTGGTATTTCAGTGTGTCTGATACACAATTAGTAGTAGTATCTGATCAGACGAGGAGTCAGCAGATTGCTACTTTGAAAGGACTTGGAATATTGATCTAGGTGTGCATGGATTTGGCAACATGCAGTGTTTTTATAATGATAAAAACTGACAATTGATTGCCAAAAAGCAGAGTTTTATGATAAAGTCAAACAAGACAGGCAGGAAATGCAAGAACAGCTTATTTTGCGCCTTTGATTTGATGTCTGTCACCCCGTCACTTCACTTTGACACAAAGTGTCAGTTCTCACATTGCCTTTGTTAAACAGTTGAATTAGAGACGAAAGACTTCACTTCAGCCACACCTCGATTGTCTGTCTGATTTAAAATTTAACGTGTTGGTGTACAAAAAAAAAAAAAAAAATCCCAAATACTCAAACTATTTTTGATTACACTTAATATATATTAATATATTTTAACTTAATACATAAATATATATATGTATATTTTTACTCAGACTTTTAATACCCAGGTACATCAAAGAATCACAGTAACAAATATATTTCCCCTATATCCTGATAAACCAGTCCTCAGCTATCTTTTATCACTTTTTTGACATCTGAGGTTTTGACAGATACAAATATTCAGAGTCAGGAGACATGCCTGATCTTATTCTGGAGCAGTGAAAGACAAGCAGCTACTAAGATGAAATGAAACATCCCTGTTGCCCCAAGGCAGCCATGGTGCACCAATGGTACACAGGCAACTGTCGTCATTCAGGCAGACAGTTCTCAGGGATGCCAGACAACAAGTTTTTGACCTTGTGAATTTGAGCTGCTTGAAAACAGCACTTAATGAGGGATTCACAACTCTGTCTTGTGGCATTTGGTATCATTTAGCTTTTTACATTTTTTTTTTTAAACATAACTGGGTATCTTGGAGGATCTATTTAGAGTAAGCAGGTAGAAAGAGATAGGGTGAGAAGTTCGGCCATCCGGGAGGGGCTCAGAGTAGAGCAGCTGCTGCTCCACATCGAAAGGAGCCAGTTGAGGTGGTTCGGGCATCTGACAAGGATGCCCCCTGGGCGCCTCCTGGGTGAGGTGTTCCAGGCATGTCCCACCGGGAGGAGGCCCC
>NW_005187438.1:1561801-1600110 GCF_000239375.1 Pundamilia nyererei | reverse complement strand
GGGAACGCCTTGGTATTCCCCCGGACAAGCTGGAGGAGGTGGCTGGGGAGAGGGAGGTCTGGGCCTCTTTGCTTAGGCTGCTGCCCCCGCGACCCGACCCCGGACAAAGCGGATGACGATGGATGGATGGATGGATGGATGGACAGGTAGAAAGTCACTATCTTGATGTAGAGTAGAAGTCTGCGTTTCAGAAGCATGACTGCAGCAGTGGTCCTCAGAGTTTCTCATTTTATGTTTATGCCAAAAGAAAATGACTTCCAGAAATATATTTAGGAGCAGACTTTTTTTTATATTTCTTTTAAGTAGTGAAGCTATTGATCCGATGACCATTAAAGTGCAAGACTGGACCAACACACACACACACACACACTAGCTAAGGAGTAGCTTAAAACAAAATTTGAATCTTTAGGATGATTTATGTCTGCCTTGTGGAGTTTGAGACTTGATGGAGCTCTGTAGTGAATACACTTTGTACAGGACACTGTTGCACTAGTCTAGGTCCAATTTTGTATCTGGGAATAAAAATTCTCCATGAACTTTTGACTCCAGCTGTCTGTGTAACACTTGATGAGCCATCTATGGTAAGCAGTGGTTAAATTATACATGCAATTGTTTGTGGCTATCTGGTCCTCTTTGTTTCATACTGATCCCAGTTAGCTGCTTGCAATGTAGAAACTACAATTTGTGTTGATTACCTTCCATTGTGGATATTGATGAACCATGAAATTTCAGCAGCAGTGCTCATAATTCAGTAATGGCTGTGCACTGGTGAATGCATATTTGGGATATTGTGGTGTCGATTACAAATTAACCATACCAAGTACACGACAACCAAAAGCTAAAGATTTATGCTAAAATGTGTCCAAAGCTGTGGATACCTGATACTTTGGAGATTATTCCAGTCATAAATCTGTCACCTCCTTATCAGTTCAGAGACAGATAGGGGAAAACTGACGATGTGCTTGCTGGGGTGTTTTCGGAATCCTTGATTACGTCGGTTTCCATGGCTTTCCATTGTATTGTCATTTAAGACAGGTAGACTAGATTACAAACTAAGACATCTTTTCACAAGTTTAGTTCTGTTCATTTAGGAACTCTTCATGCCACTGAGTACTCTGTGAGACAGTATAACACCTTGAATATAATCCAGTTATTATGAAAAATAAATTAGCTATGTGTCCTACTGAACGAAGGTTGCCTCTCTGTTAGAAACTGAACTTTTCCCCCCTGAAGATATGGAAGGCTTAGCTGTAGAGACAAAACTGGCCTGAGGCAATAAAAAAAAAAAAAAAAAAAGCTCCACACTGACTCAGCTCTCCCCAGCGTGAACATGTCTGGATCCCCTGCCAACAAAATCTATGATGCAACAGATATCGCTCAAATGAAAGGTTATGATTAAAAAGGAAAAATGTATAAAACTTCAGACAGGCACCCAGGATCGGAATTCTGTATTTTCTTTCTAAAGTTTAGATGCTATGGATAATCTGTGACATGCTGCACACATACAGAAAAGAAAAAACTGGCCCTAAAGGTGGAACAGCTCAAAAGTGATTCCTGGTTCATGCTGTTTTAGTCAAAGCTACTGCTGTTCTCTGATCTGAACTCAATGAATGTACATTAAAATAAAAGGTGTGACTGTGAAGACCTGTCAGTGCTCAGCTTGAGCACAGACCCAGAAGCCAAATTGGCAGTAGGAGGAATCTTGCTTTACCTCCCTACTGTAGTGTACGCTGTAGAAGCTCAGATAGTGCTTCAGCCCCTGCTGCTTCATTTTGAGCTATGGAAAGAAATGGTCGAAGGCTGAATTTTGAACTCTTTTGCTTCCTTACAGTGTGTGCCATTAAATTCTTCTGAAGGCAGCACCAACTATTGGCAGACAAGGTTAGAGAAGGCAAGTCAGATGATAACAAGACTGATAGCACCAGAGAAGTGGCCAAGTACCGGTTCTCTTTAAGGTGAGAGAAGAAAATTAAGTTTCGAGTTGCAGAAAACCATATGTAATCAAAACTCATGAAAAGAAAAAAAATCCATAATTGTCATGAACAACACTGGTAATTTAATGTAAATGTGTTTGCAGAAAGGCAGATTTTAATTTCTGTGCTAGAAAAGTTTAAAGTTAATTGAGGATAAAAAAAATGTCTAAAACATCATTTTATGAACTTCAAAAAAATGATTTATGCCAGATATAGAATGCTAACTGAAATGCCAAGAAGCAGAGTACATGCGGGTGTCAAATAATGCCATTATTTTCTGTTTCTGCTTCCAGAAACTGCATTGCAGGTGTGCATTGATCTCCTATAGTCTCACTACACACAAGAGTTTCTGTTGAAAGATTAACAGTACAGTCAGCTGGCATTAAAGTATAAAATAAATTCATCCATCTGTTTGAGTCAACTGTATGAATTTTACCTTTTGAGTCCCAAAGCCCAAAGGACTGGTAGATGCAAGAAATCCACCATCCAAACACATTCTTATCAGCTATAACAGGGGATTGTGTAGTTTTACTAAATTACTAGATTACTCTATTACCTCTATACTAATTGTAATTCCATGCACGAGATACATTTTTTACATGAGACAACAATTAACCAAACTAATGCTGTTCAACATTGCAAGCATTTTGGAAAATAATTGAATTGATAGAGCTTAAGAGAAGATTATTTATTGATTTCTGGTTTCTTTACTTGTATATATATATTTATTGTGACATTCAATTTTTATACTGTGAAACCATCCGAATTTCAAGAACTACAGCGATGAGAAGATTTTTGGTCAAACTGTCTGGTCCTAGTATACACTTAAACATTAAACTTCCAGTGAGGCAGTAGGAAGCCCTTCCTAGATTTACCTTACAAATTGGAAATCTTTTAGTGAGGCAGCAAATACAGCACATTAAAGTCAGTCATGGGATAAACTCATTAATGACACTCAGGAACAACCATTTAGCATTGCAAAGGTGCTACTTTTGGTCTGTTAAGCATTATTTAGTTGTTTGTTGACTTGAATTACCCATCTTGGGACATTTCACTCCTCGTGTAAGCTGAGAGGAGTTTTAAGGGATTATAAGGGATTCTATGTATAGACTTTTTTTTACCCCCGTAGAGGGCACCTATCTTATAATTAAATACTGGTTTGACAACATGTAAAAATGTCTAACCAGTAGAAGTTCATTTTGCTATGTTCACTTGGCCATAATATAATTTTTGTTCATAAAATTGAATTCTGACAGCTGAATTATTTCCAGATGGTTGTTTTTACTTTGGTTTCACACGTTTGATTGGTGGGACAAGCAGAGAATTGTCAAAATATGTATTGTTTCTAATGTATTTAAGTATCCAAATGAAATAATATTTGAAGGCCTATGGGGCACTACGGCTTTAGCGCTTAATTCCTCGCTCCTTATCTTTGCTGTTGCTCAACTTTGGCTACTTCAGGATACGCCGACTTAAAGCCCTGATTTAGCCAACTTAGTGATGATTACTGAGTATTGTCTAGCTGAGCCAGAAAAGTTAATTACTGTTGCATTCATCAGATTAGAACATTTGTTTTAATTAAAGCATTTGTTGTCTTTGTCAGTAGGTATGTACGGTGAATGAAGTATGTTGCCTTTTTAGTGACCTTCATCAGCAATTTGCACATCTGAAACTTAAAAACGAAGCAAGCGACGTACTGCAAGTTGGCCTCTTTAATCACAGCTGAACAGCTTTTGCCTATTATAGCTGTTGTCTTCTTCTAATTACCCTGATCTAATAAGTGCATTTGCTTGCTGTGACAGACACGTATCCCAAACTGTTATGACTGTCATTATCCGGCCGCAGCATTTTTCAGCCAACGCACTTCCCATTTTTGCTTAATTAGACATTGCTAAATGTTAACAGATAAAGCTTGGGCGAGCAAGTCAGCCTGCGTTCAGATTTACACCCGAGCAGAGCAGATGGCAATAAATTAGAAATGAGCGAGAGAGAGAGAGGGAGAGAAAGAAAGAAAGAGAGAGAGAAATGAGTCTAAACAGTTTCTGAAATCCCGTTTGATGGTAGTAGAGAACGAACCAGCCTTTTCTCGCTTTTGTGGTATTTTTGAAGGCGTTTCTGTAGATTCTAATCAACAGTTTTGGAGCTGATATTATGAGCAGTTCCGCCTCTTCCGACCCTCCCTCCCCCTGTTTATTTTGTTTTTCATGATATTGTGGTGATGTACTTAAAAGCATAGCTATTATGGAGGCCTGCTTTAATGTTGCATCTTCTATTCAACAGTCAGATCAAAAGCATTTTACCTAATAAGTGTCTTCACATCAACCGCAGCGTCTCTCTTATGCTCATCATGTTGATGCTGGGGATGGATCATATTTCTCACACAGTGAGAAAAGCGTGTGAGGTTGAAGTGGGGGGAAAAGTCCATACTAAGTCAAACTTTTAAGTACTTACAAATGTATGAATTGCAAGCTTGTGCATATTGTCACATGCTGAATCTTTAATCTGACTCTCCACCTCTGCAGTCAACTGAATGCTAATGGCGTCTGACAGTTCACTGAAACATCTGCTGTGCAACAAGTAAGTCTTGGACAGAAATTAAAAAGTCCCAACTTCTGTTTGTCACACGCAGTTAATAATTCAGGCGGCCTGGAGTAACAGTTGGCCTGTTGCCATCCTGGGCTGCAAAATAAACTTCTCTCAACTTGAGAAGTAAGTACAAAATAAGTTCCCTGAATAAATTTTCTCCAACTTGTGTTCAATTGTGTTTCCTGCCTTTTGTTTACATTTTCCCTTCCACAGTAATGACTACAGTCATCGGGGGAATTCTCACCCAAAGAATGCCTTATTATTTGATTATTTGAGACAGCTCTAAAAAGTGCGTGTGTGTGTGTGCTCGGCGATGCTTAATTAAGTGGCTCTGATGCTGCAGAGCCGTCACTTTTGCAATTGGAGGACGGGGGAGAACTGAAAACAAATTAAGCCCTTTTGGTATGCACTATTGACAAACAATGTGGTGCTCATGAATATGAAAATCAGTACTTGTGTGGTGTGTGGCAAATTCATCTCATGACTGAATTTCTCGTGTCTTTAAGTTTTATTTTACAATTATATAGTTATTTATGCAATATTTGGAGATTATGCATGTTGAAGAAATAATGACTTGTCTTCAGCTTTTACTGCTTTGCATTACCATTAGTCCATTTTATAAAGTACACATGGCAGGAGTAAGCATCAAGTTCACATAATCTTTAGCGCACTTGATAAACAATGGTGGTGACACATGATTTGGCTCATCTCCATTAAACCACTGACATCTTTTCCTTATGGTAGTAAGTTTGGCTTGGCTTTTATTGTTTAACCCCGATGAATTAATTATGAGGATTACATTGTATCTCTTTTCATACAGCTTACCACAAGTATTTAACTTTACAATTTTATTCAAAATACAACCACATTAGTCTCTATTTCAGAACAAGATTCATCATTGTGGTTTTTTTCTATTACCATAGTAATCTAAATGCAAATTTTAACTGCCCCTTTTTCCACCAGAATGATGCTTCTGGCACAGCATGTGCACTAGAATTGAGATGTGGTTTTTCCCTTCCCATTCTACCTTTGTTACACATAAATTTTACTTTCAGCGAATAGAGACTGCTTATCAGGTTGGCATATTGTAAAAGATGTCACTAATTGAACCAAAATAAAGCTTTTTGGTTAGATGCTGACACATTTTTGCCTGTACTTTCAGGAGAAGCGATAAAAGTAGCAAGGAAATGTGCAAGGATGCCTAAATAGCGGAATATGATACTGAACTAAACGATGACATGGAGCAGTCAGTAGGTGAGGAATTGATGGCGGTTGTCTTTGGTGATGCAGATAATTTTGAATCTAATCAAATTATAATTTGGGGACTTTACTTTTACATAAAACATGCATTTCTTAGCGGATATGCTGAATTTATCATTTGGACTTAGATGGAAGCTTTTCAGAGGTTTGCCTACTTTGATTGCACATGGAATGAGGAAACAGACATGCACACAAACACGCAGTGTGGTGGCACAGACATCCCGGATACACTGATATGGATTGGTGGCAGTGAAAATCTTCATCATTCCTGCCTTCCTTCTTGTGCCATCATCAATTTTCCCTGCATGGATATGGTCCTGAGTGACACCTGGGAAGTTGCTTTCCCCTATCTCCCCTCTTCTGCAGCACTGTAAATACTTCCACAGCGTAGGAGCTGAACGTGCCTGTCCTTCTGTAACTTTAAACCCACATGTTTGAGGTCTGATACCAATAATCTACCTCTGCACGCTGCTGCTTTGGCATTGCCACTCAATTGTACTCTACTGACGTGGTCAGGGATACTCATGGCCTTTTCCTATCATTTTTGTTTCATTAGAAGCTGTGGAATATCAGAGTCCATATCATTCATTTCTTCACTCAACTTCTGTTTGAGTTTATCTAAAATGAAACACATCTGCCTCTCACAATTCGAAATTACAAAATTAGTCTGCAAGAAGAAAATGCTGTCCAGTCCCTTGTATTTATTTTTCTTTCTCATATCATTCTAGCAGGATTTTTCCTGCATACCAAAAGAAAAGTTTGTTTGTTCAGAAAATAAATAGAACATTTTGGCCTGATGTTTGGGGAAAAAAAGAGCTGTACTTATTTAGAACGAACCTGGAAGAAAAACATAAAAACTAAATAAAAGGTTTACACTCTGTGGGTAATGAAACCCCACAGTCTTCTACTCCCCTGTTGCAGATTTAAAGGCTTAGGATGTTTAAATGAGACAGGGAATTTTATTCTCTTGACAATCTATCCTGTTAACAAGCAGAGTTTCAGAAAACTGAGTTCAGTGGAAGCCTTTTTGGTTTTGTTGTGAAATTCTAAACAATTTTAATCTCCTCAAAGCTGTCAAAAATGGGGAATTTCGAATACAACAGGAAAATTTCCTGAAACAAACCCCACAAAAATAAAAATGAGAATCAAAGAACTGAGTACTGCTGACACTGTGGGTGCCATCGGTGCTTGTTGAAGTGCCTGTTAAGAGGCTGGTGAGTGCAAGAAGGCTCTCCAGATAAGGTTAATTATATACTTTTATAGTGTTTACTGACAAATTGTATTGTCTGTGTATTAATGTTCTAATGTAAAGGGGGATTTAATGTTTCAGTTAAAATGTTGTTATTTTTCACTAATTCACAACAGCTTAGAAAGAGGCAAAACGATCAAGGGTCAGACAAATGCACAGGAACAAAAACCTGTGCAACAAATACTGATGGTAATTAATGTACGCCCACTCCTACACCGATGGAAGTGGAATCATTTTTTTTTTTTAATTAAAAATGCTAAATTGTAGAAAATTATTGCATTTTTACATCTGACACTGTGTGAATTCATTTCTTATTTATTCTTCCAGTAATTTTTGACACAGACTGGTTTACTTTATTCTTGAACGGGCACAATGATATGATTATAGAAATTCCAAATCTTAATCGTCTGGTATTAATGCTTTGCTGCAATGTGTGTGTTCGAACAAAGGGATGAAGTACTGACGGCATCTTAGAGCGCTTATCTGCCTCTACTATTCAAGAGAACAAGCTTGTATCAGAGGCTGGCGTTTTGTTTTAAATTTGGGGTGGGTGTGGGGGGCACCGTTTCCTCAAAAGGGATTACTCAAATTTATTTCAGTATGCTTTCATCAACTGCACTCATAGTGTCACAGCTTTGCTGGTCTGAGTTGAGGTTAAATAAAACACATCATGAGCCACCAAACGGTAAATGAGGGGAGGGGGTGGGGCAAAACATGAAATTACTTAAAACGACTGAACGCATTAGTCCTTAAGCTTGGCTACTGTTAAAACGCCAAGTTTTCTGACATGCAGTCTGAATGCAGTATAAGTAATTTTAACACATTGTGTAACTTTGACTTTTAACTAAACACAGATGTTGCGTTATACTTTTATTGAGACTTTGGCAGGTTTAAATTATGCAGAAATGGCTCGTCTGTTCTGTTTTTGTATTTTTTTCAACCCACATGTCAACTCAGCTTTTAAACTGACTGCTAGTTTTTATTTGAGGAGATACAGTAATCTTGTTTTTCCTATCCTTCAGCATTCTGTCCTGCTGATTTCCCTTTTTTCCCCCCATCCCAGTATCATGATGGATAGAAGCAGAGCCACACAGCTTGTGGTGTTCTGGGTAGATCTGAAACCAGATGAACAGTCCACAAGATTGCTAAATACAGCATACAGTGCAGCATTAGCACTGAATGCATAGTTAATAATTGATTTTGAACATTTTATAATGATCATCAAATACCTGCACTCACTTCTTTCTTGCAGTCAACTCTATATGAAACTTGGGTTATGTGACCTCCCAAAACAACATGTAGAAACACTGAATGAAACAATAGCTCTTAAAAGTTAGCAATTAGAGTATAATGAGAAAATGCTATCGCAGAGAGGTTGTTTTTTTTAAATTATTTATGCGCTCAAATGGATTCAGTTGTGTACAGCAAATAGATAAACACCGGCTTGAGGTCACATATAATATGACTGTTATTACTACCACAGAAATACCACAGAAATTCTGCAGAACTCTATAGAAAACCCAGTTGAATATGTAAGTAGAAAACCTTTTTTTTAATTTTTATTTTTTTATTTGTATGCCCCATCTAATGAATTTGAAATACCAGCATGTATTATCAAATAAGCAATAATTATTTAAGATATGACCTTTGTGACAACAAGGAGTAATGAAAATGATGTCCCAACTAAAAGAGCACGCACAAAGTGTCTCTTCACATTTGGACAGATTTAAATATGTGGCCAAACCGCAGGTATTTCTATTGTTGGCCTACATGTGTTGAAACAAGTGATAACGAAGATGCAGTGTGACTGCAGGGAGTCCGCTACTGTTCTGGCACACTGAGCAGCACATTAACATTTAGATTTATTATGCAGAACCGTTGTATGCATAGGTTCAATGTGTCTCTTAATCAGCCTGTGTGAGAGAAGGACTAAACTATTGATTGGTGTTTCATGGATCGAACACTTGACATTTTATTTTGGGACTATCAGGACAACCTCCAAGATAAGGAAAAGAGAAGTGATCCTGACCGCATATCCCCATTTAAATGTTCTGAGGTGGTTGCTGTCATTTGAGATCAATGTGGATGCACACCTATTCTTCTTGAGTCGTTTAGTTGGACCTGTGATCACAAGACAGAGGTGGAGGATATTGCATGTAGTTTTAAAGTTAAATGGTTCGTACTAAACCTGGTATTTCCTGCCCTGTCTGACCCTAATTACTTGGAAGCATTGCCTAAAACATAAAAAGAAAAAGGTTCTTTAAAGCAGGGGCATGTACATCACATCTGTTCCTTGGTCGGGAAAGGTCTGGCATTATGAGCATTAATGAACTGTTAAATTAAAATCCTCATCAAAGGCCAATTTCACATGGCGAGCAGGCCGTTTTTATGTAGCTCACCCCTAGTGACCGGTGAACATTGAATTTCTGAACCCAACCTTGACAGTAAATGCAGCCTGGAGCTTGTTATTTATATTATTTATGTTAGCTTAGTAAATTATAGTTTTACTCTTGGAGCAATAGTTTCTGTTGTGTGAGCGACTGGACTTGTGCACAGTCAGACTGCTGCATCATTAAAAAAAAACATATCAGGAGTCTGATTTGTTGTCTTTTCTTCATGAGCAGTGCCTGTTGTGTATCTGCTGATGCAATTGACACTTTCTTTGTTGTCTTCCTCTTCCTGACACATAGAAGAGTAGCCTGCATCACTGCAACAGACTCCCCCATACCACACAGTTGGTGATGTTAACTTATGTCGGTTTGTTTGGGGCTCCTGGGCAACTTTTATTGAAAAATCCTGGTTTAAGTGTTGTGAAACAATAACATTTTCAGAACTGTAAGACAAGTGGAAGAAGAGAGAAGCTGGTTTAATTTGCATGCAAAAGATAAAGTGTAGTTACTCGTGTTTTCCCAGTTGTAGACAGCAAAACTGATTTAAATGAGCTTCATCCTTTTCTGAATCATTAATCGATGAAAAGCATGATTAAAACATGCTGTTCTTAAATGTAAGGTGACACATCTAACTTAGATTAATTAGATAGCTTATATAATCAATGCATCTATGTAGCTCATATAGATGTAAGCCCTTTAAGAGAAACCTTTAAAATAGAAAAGTAGAATATCAGAAGAATGGAATGGAAGAATATCATATCAGTAACACAGCCAGGTTTATTTCTCCTTTATCGGAGTTATGTCCTTGAAATGAAACCTTGACAAAAAAAACAAAACTCTGCACCTAATTTCATTAACCGTTAGGTTTTGCCAAGTCAGTGAACCTAAAATGATGCAGTTGAACTTTCTGGTCTCCACTATCTGTCACGGGTGGGCAGGTGTGGGAGTGAATCAACCTTAGACCAGGTTACTATTCTGTGGCCTCCAGTCAACCTCCACTCCTCCACAGCTGGCTCTATTTTATCCTCGGTTTTAATGGCTCTTTTATTTTCTCTTGCGTGGTGCACATTTTCTGCTCAACCATGCTGCAAAATAAAACTAGAAAGGGAGAGACAAAAGCAAATATTTTTGTCATGGTGTTCTGGGTTATTAGATACAGAATCACATTAAGCTGAGTCTCATTATCAGGGTAAAGATAAACACAAAGAACATTTGGGTTGGAAGTCGCTGATGTATAGTTATGATCATGTCATTGGTTTATGCTAATGGGCTTCTGTGTTTTTCATGTGTGTCCATGTAGCCAAATGGTCATGCTGGTACATATGTATATTAAAGTGTGCGAGTCTGTAACTGAGTGCAGAGTATCTCACTGTTAATGCAAGAAGACACAGAAGAACTGAGCAGTAAACATTTCTTTAGGCTTTTCATTGACTTGCAAGTGTTAGAAACCCAGTAGACCAATCACATCATCCCAAACTAATGGTCCATTATGCGCATTTCACACGCTTGAAATTTGGTGTAATAATTATCTAATTAATTAATGAAGATCAAAGAAATGCAAGTAAAAGAGAATGAGTTCAGGGTTTTGCCTTAGGCGGCCCCTCGGTGACCACACTATGTGATATAAATGATACGCCTCACGGAATCTCATCTTCCTCCCCTTTAGCAATTTGCACTGCAAGCTATTGATGTTTGCAGCATTGCAGGGTGATATTACTGTGCCGGCAAAAAGGTCCACTTTAACCTGTGATACCTTTTTGTGCAAATAGAAGAGGGAACAGTTTTGTGAGTCAGTGACTTTGAGGTGGCTGTTTGGTGGGATTATCTTTTTGAAACTGTTGTGATCTCATTTATTTGGCATTTCCCCTGCCTGCTGTCGTCTGCCACTGATTACTGAGAAACAATACGAGACACAAAGCTGTCAAAGAGCATTAGGACAGGCAAGGATGATATGCTTTCAGTTAAAACAGAGGTTGTTTTTTGGGGTTTTTTTTGTATACACAGCACACTTCAAGCTCAGCGTAACTTCACGGCATATAAGCCTGCACTTGTCTGAAATTGAAAACAGATTTTATAAGTAAATAAAAAAAGCTGCTACATGCATCTTTATTTGACTGATAATCTGTTCTTTTGAGAGTTTTTCTCAGGTTTTTTGCTCACAGTTTGACTTCCATGTCGCTCCCCTGTCCTGAAATTCCTTTTCAAGCTGTCAAGTTCTCATCTCAAAGCACAGATAATGTAATGGACCCTCAGCTGAGCCTCACTATTATAATAGAGTGGCCTGACCTCACAGGCATTCAGAAAGCTACTTAAGCCCCAGTGTTTTTCAGCACTTAATTAAAGTGACACGAGCCTCATTCCAACAGTGTGCAATCAAAGCATTCTTGAAGGTATGACAGTCTTTATTTCATTGAAGTGGACTGCTCATGCTCTTCAGTTTCAATGCAGATGAATGAAGTTTCACAGGCAGCAGTAGCGTGTCTTGTATGAAATGGTAGAATTACACAGGGACTAAACAAAAATGTAAACTTCAGAGTCAATCTGAGTGCACGCTATTAAAAATGAATTGGCACTGGGATTCTGTTTGTAGTGTTTATTGATTAATATTTAAGAATTCTGAATGCTGTCAAAGAGGCCCCATCAGCATTTGTAATCAAGCATCGCAGTTCAACATTATTAGCCTCAAGCAGTGCTGGCATAATCACTCAGCCAGGTAATATTAAAAGGTGGGCTCTTTCAGGGCCTCAAGTGACATAACTGCCTTAATCAAACAGTTATCACGCAAGAGGCCAGAGGGAGAGGGAATAATGAGAAAGCAATATCCTAGATTAAGAATTAGTCTTTTCTGTAATGGCCCTGTCTCACTGGGTCAATGGTGCATAATGGTATGGCATACAAAACTGGAGAAGAAGATCTGAGGTTGCTGCACTTGAGTTTCATGACTCACACTGATGGGAAGAAAACGGGAACATTTTCCCCTGCAACAAACCAAGTCGAAATAAATAAATAAATAAAGAGTACAGGTCTCCGGCTTTTCCTGCTCATAAACAACACAGTTAGGTTTGCCTGATAGTCTGTCTGTGTCACTTTGTTTCCTCTGTTTTGAAGGCTCTTCATGTCCTTTATGGCATTTGTGTGCATCTATGTTTGTTGTTAAATTTGGACGTTAAAGCTAATTGTCAGCAGTTACTCCTCTATTTAAAAGCAGCAATATTGACTGTTTAATTGCTGCAAAAAGTGTATTTATTGACTTCGGAAAAAGAAATATCTCTGTGCTGGTTTATTTTATAAAGGACTCTTTCAGTATTTAAAATGGTATAATATCTTTTGTCTGTTAAGCAACAGCGCTGGACATAAAATTCCCTTTGGGAGGAACTCTCTCACTTGCTTTCCTTCTATTGTACTTTCTTCTTTGCAAGCTGTATTGAAATATTGAAAAGATGGAGTCTAATGCTGACAATAGCTATAAAAGGTTTATGAATAACTTCACATACCACATTTCATCTCCTCTACATTATTCTGTTCCAGTTAGCAAGTAAACTTTGGGAAGAAAAGGTGTTGGCATGTGCTGAAACTGGAGCAGGTTAATATGAATTCCGTTAAAAACAGAAAAAACCCTTTGCCAGAAAATACAAATTATTCATCCATCATCCATTGAACTGAAGTGAATATAAAACTATTCTATACATAGGTGTTTCAAAGCAGTCTCTTACTGTAAGCTGTATACCAGGTATGATGTTATGCAACAGGAAGAAGATATTTTTGCTCTTTGCTGGCTGTCGGCTGCAATACACTCAACCTCTACTTCTTCGTCTGAAAAGCTAAATGCAAATATATAGATAAGCTGCAATGTTTACATGTTTATAATCTATTATTTTAATCACACGTAGCCGATTTCACTGCTTCAGCATGAACAAGAAGTATTTTCTTATTTGGTTATAAATGACTAGAAATTGCATCCATAAAATTCTAAAAACAACAGTATAAGCGGGAGGAAAATTAATCTTCATGTGGATTTTTTTTCTTTTGTAGAGGAGAAAATTAAGTGTTGATGAGCAGCTACTGTGAGGCATCGTCTGTATAATCTGACAGCGCTATGCGGCTCCTTTTTTTTTTTTTTTCCCCCAGCTGCTTCAACCATCAAATCATTATTTTCCCAGAGTAACTGTTAATTATGTAATCCCAGTTCGTGTGATAAGATAAGAGATCAGCCATGTGTTTCTTGAATGAGTCACATGTACCAGTTATTTGCCTTTTTTATTTATTTCTTTCACAGTTATCGTGCGTAACGTGTAGAGACATAATCATCACCCGTCACCCAAAAACATCTGCAGAATGTTTTAATTATGTTTCTTTGAGGTGGAAAGTAAATGGCTCTCTGTAGAGTGAAATAAATGGATTACATTTTTGTACGTAATGTTGCTACACCAGTTCATACTCGGATTACATGGAATTTTATTGTTTTTTTTCTTTGACTAAATCCAAGTTTACAGCACATTTTGTTATCTTAACCACAGTCGCAAACCTTGTCATATTAGGTTTAAGTCAAAACTCTGTGCACCATGCAGTCCCGAGTACTTGTTCTGTGTGTACTTTGACTCTTATTCAATGATGCAATCAAAGTGCCACATGACAAAGTGCATTAGTAGTCACATAAAATTAATGAAAATAAGTGCACTGGTCCACATGTCGGGTTAATGTGCAATACTCCAAAAACAACAGAGACCGCCACTATTGTTGCACGATACAAAAACATTTTGGGGAATAATTCTCACCCTAACTCTTAAAATCACACAGTCTAAAACAGATCATCTCTGCCAGTAAGAAATAGTTCTCTTGATTCATGACACTAACATAAGCTGTTGTATTTTTTTTTTTTTCTTGGATGCAAGCACACACGAGTGTTGCCAGTCACTTGAATATTGGCAGCAGTCGTTAATGACACTGACAGAGAACCAAAAATTTAGGTAAATCTTCAATGTCACATTTCTAGTTGAATTATAACATATTTCAGTTGATTTAATTCTTTAATTAAAGATGTTACTCAAGTCTTTAATTAAAACTGTATTTTAGATACAGTCAATGTCCTTAACTGCTTTTCCAACTTTGTGAGCCTGGAGTGTATACACTGTCCCTGCTGACTAATGGCGAAAGGTGTGCTGCACCTCAGAGTCCATCACAGGGCTAACACAGAGAGACAGACAATGACCAGTTAACCTGACAAACATGTCTTTGGGCTGAGTAAGGAAAGTGGATCACCCAGAGGAGACCCGTGCAGGCAGAAGGAGAACAGGGAGAAGGCCCCAGGTTAAAACCTAGGTCCTTTTTTACTGTGAGGCTGCAGTGCTAATGGATAGCGCTATATAAAGAAAATATAGCCTTGCCGGGTGCTTTGTTGTCCTAGTTGGCCCAGTTACTTGTGCAATGCATGTGGTTTTGATAAAGAATACAAATTGTATTTAAAAATGTATGAAGGGACATTTTTTTTTTTAAATTTAAAAAGAAAAGCCGTGCCGTGTGTGTAGCTTAGATTTCCCTTTCATAAATAATATTTTGTAAACACTGTGGACCTTTTGTTACTGCAGGTTATTTGATCAAACATGTAACCAATTTTAAGTTACTAAAACATAGCCAGAGTGATTTATAGGTCTATATAACAAAGATGATAGATCTGTCAGTCTAGTGGATTGTGCAGACTACCAGAAATGGGGTTCACAGAGGCCTTGCTTGGAGAAGGGTGACTGAGCACATTCTTGTTTATCTTCTACACAATGAAGTCTTGCTCATCAGGAAAACTCAGCAGGCTAGGCCACAGCTGTCAAAGACACAGGCACCAAGCCTTTGGGGTTTTGTTTTGAATTTTGTTTTGTGTGACTCATTGTTCTGCTCTGCAGAAGTAAAGTACAGCAGAACCTGTGGAAGTTTGGAGCACTTCCACTTTGAGGGTAGTTAGAATTGGAAAAAAGCCACCCATGCTATTTAAACAGCGACCACTGATAACCTGCTTTAATAGCACTTTCATATAGATTCAGGTAATTACTTGTGTTCGTAAGTTTTATTTACATCGGACAGAGCAGTAAACCACAAAATAATGTCCTTACAGTTAGGGCTGCCACAAACAATTATTTTGATAGTCGACTAGTCACCAATTATTTTTGCGATTAGTCGACTAATCAGATCATCATCCATTGGACGTACAGCGTACAGCTTATTGCACCAGCAGCATCTGCTCTTATATAACTATCATTAGCTTATAGCTTTAAGTGTTTAAGGTATGTGCTAACTAAAAATAAAGACAAGATGATAGTTTATTAAATTTTAATGAAATTTGCAGATTGTTTCGGTGAAGTTTAAGAAACTCCTTGCTATCTAAAATCTAACAGGACACCGGAGTATATTCTCCAGCATCTCACACTTCTGATAATCAGTTGTCTGCTTGATGTTTGTTCAGCTGTGTAAAAACTATAACTATAATCTCAGCCAAACCGATTTACTCAGGAACAAATAAAATACAAAAAAAAAGCCAAACAATAACATTTTTAAGTTATCTAAGTGACTTATATATGTTTAACCTGAGTAGCGTAAGACGGCGGTGGGTTTGAAAACGATTTGCCGGGAGTCCGGTGTTCTCACGGGCTCTAGTGAGCCTTGCCCCCGGCTAGCTATCGAGCTAGTGGGTAACAGGCGCTTTTGAAAATATGTGGTGTCTTGATAAACTGAGCAGATATTTGAGGTTTACACAGCTACATTCTCGCCTGAAAATATGTTAAACGTTTATTTTGTGATCCAGAAAGAATAATAAGAGTAACATTAAAACTAACTAGCTGCCGCCATTGTTGGAAACTGAGCTGGGCAGCGCTATGAATTCTGGGACACAGCTTCTTCTTCTTCTGGGTTTAACGGCAGCTGGCATCCTTGTACATGCAGTGCTGCCATCTTCTGTTTCAGTCCGTTATTACACTCTTAAATCCTGCTATTATTCCTGCGTCTTTTGTGATCTTACAAAGCTTCAAAGGATGCGTCGACTATTAAATCAGTCATCGACAATTTTGATAGTCGACGTAATCGCGACTAGTCAACTAATCGTGGCAGCCCTACTTACAGTGTAAGTAGATTTTGTAAGTAAACTGCAAGACAGCGTGTTCGTTCAGCATTAAGAACCCTGTGATATTGTAGCCAAGATGTTTTTGCATGGACCTGACACTAGTTTTGACCAGCCAGATCAAGGCAACCTGTCTTGAACTGTCTGTTGCACTGACAATTGTATTTGACTGTTAAAATCCACACTCAGTATTCAGATCCTCTCTTTTTCAGATACAGTTCTCTTTTCTTTGAAGCACACAATAAGCATATTTCCATCCCCGGTTGAAAGGCCGCCTTTGTGTAATAGGTAATATTTCAGTAGTGCTTTTTATTTATTTATTTATTTTTTCTAGTGTACTCAACACACTTTCAGAAAAAATACATCCCGTAAACACAAAGAAACTGTCTTGTTCCTCTGCCTATTTCACCGTGTTCAATGGGTTATTTCCAGATGAGACATTGTGACATAAACCTGTCAAATTCTTTTGGCATAATATATTGATTGTAGAGAGGGACTTTCCATGCTAATCTCAAGTATTCCAATCAGCACTTTTGATGTAGGTCACCTCAGTGTCACACTGCTTTTAACTTCCAAGTTTAGCATGAAATTACTTTGAAAGCTTTTCAACTTTAACAATGACTCACGCTTCTTGTTAACATTTTTAAGCACTGAATACAACTATTACAATCTTTTTTGATTTGAATTGTTGTGCTCCTTTTTGGACCTTAACCATAACATTATTAGAAATCTTTCAAGGGAATAAAAAGAAAGCATACACAGAGATAATCTTTGAATTGGTAACTAACTTGACAAACTGTTGGTTTCAATAGCTGGTGATTTGTGCCTGTCGTGTAGTGTCATTAACAGTTTATAAAGACTGGGACATATCAGGGCACGCTCTCTCAAAAAAAAAATTCTTTGTCACGTCTTTGAAACCTGTGGCCTCTATTTACAGGTAAACACAATACATTAACCCTCGTGAATCTTCATCCCTCACATCCTCTCCCCCGCATACACTGTGTCCTATTCATCACAGGTGCTTGCACACACCAAAGAAAAGTACCATCATGCTGACCTTGAGGAAGTCTCGCTCATAAGAAGACTAACCCAGGCCAAGATCTAGGGTCTGTCAGGATGATTTCTTATTCTATTTAATGGAAGAAGTGCAACGCTTTATCACTCCCCAAGTTCATGGTTTATATAAGACATAAGAGGCAAACCTGTTTGAAATGGCAAGCTGTTAAGTCAAAAACCCTGTATACAAAAAAGACATGTCCTTAAGAGTCACAGTGATTTAAGTGTGTTGGGAATGAATGGGTAATTTCAGATTGGATTGGCGCTCTTCTCAATAGTAAACTAAAAAGCAGACAACAATGTTTGCCTATCTCAGGGACCTTTTTCACAGAGGCATTTACTGGAAGATAAGCACGAACGAATACGATAGAAACAGCTTCTTTGTCCTCAAGACGTGATCAAAGACGACACTTCGGAGTCTTAATTCTTTTCCTCCAAAGGTTTTTGATTTGGCTGAAATCTCGTAGTAGGCTAATTTGAACAACACCTCCTAAATTACAGTGTCGTCAGTTGTTTAATATGAAAGTTTACTAACTTTCTTTTTTCTGCAGCTAATTAATCAAAGATTGCCTAAAATGCATGTTTTTGGTCCCATTCAAAAATCCAACTTTTGCTAACATCAGCATCTTTATGTGCTGCACAAAACTCTAGAAAGTGTGTCTTTAATTCCAAAACCCACCAGTTTTAATTAATCCTAAAAACCAACAACAAAAACTCTACAAAGTTTCATGTCATGTTTCTGCAGACACTGAGTGCAACCTCCATCAGCAATGGTTGACAGGCCTAACAGCCTGACTCTAGGATGTACCAATACTGTGATAACATGAATGAGTGATAATTCAAGTGATTTTTGTGGTTAGCGCCCATATCAAACAGCAGCCTGCAACTGTGCTAGCTCAGCCCCTGTTCTACTTCAGTAAGTTATGATGTAATTTTCCTTTCTACCACAATAATGATAAGAGGAGGAGATACCAGCGGGAGCAACTTCCATGGGTAATTTTATCAAATCACCTTGAACACCTACACCAGCCGTTTTATGCACACAGGACTGAAATTACACCTCAGATATTATAAATCATACAACTGTGTTTATATGCCCTTTTTGTTCTTTTAGTTTGTGGCTCACCTGTAGTTTGGAAGATCTTAGAAATATCTATACAATATTCTCCAGTGTCAAAGACTTATGAAATTGATACTGTGATAGTATTGCTGGACATGGGAAACGGAGTATAAAACACTTCGGCTTCACCAGCTGCATTACTGAAGTCTACTTTCCGGATGATTAGCTTCTTCAGGTGTTTTAAACAAAATGTATTTGCTGAGGGTACTTCATGAAAAAGTAGTGTTTGCTGCACTTGGATATTGTCATTGAAGGAGCTAATTTCATTTTAATTAAATACAAAAGAGTTATAATTAATAAAGTAACAATTTTATGCAGCATGTAGTAGAAGAATGAATGAATTAATTGCAAAGTTTTCTTGAAAACTGAAAAAGGAGGCATTGCCGATAATATATACTGTACCAGACAACAACACATTCATCTCCTTAAATCAAAATTAAGCTTGTATTTAGCATTAATAAGATTGACCATGTAGCCTCATTATATACTATACTAAGTAATGAGCATTAAAGTGAGACAAATATGTTTTCGAGCTAAATGTGTATGACTGATAAAATGGGGATGCTAATTGAATGAAAAGTGGCAATTAAAAATAACCCAACATACCATCAGGTTTTTTTATTGTTTTAAATCCTTTTACAAGTTGTGACCAAAACTGCAACCAAATGAATAAAATAAATAAAGCAATACATAAATGAATAAATGTTAATGCCCCTAGTTGCCAACTTTGGTGGTAGCCTGTGAAAACCCTGCCATTTTAAAATCTATGCTAATCAAAACTCATCACTCTTGTTATTTTTTTTTGCTAATGCTCAGCTTAGTAGTGTTTAAATGTGATGCAGTCATTCAGTTTTCCACTGCTTCAGGTGCACCAGCAGACTGTATTCTTTCTCTCCATATCCTCTTACAGCCGGGTTCGTAATGGTTGCAGATGGCTAGGAGGTCCCTCGACTTCCTCGGCTCATCTCTTATGCTTTCATTACCTCAGCTTTGAGCACTCCATCTTTGGCGTTATTGAAGCTAAAGCCAATGGCTTGACTTGGCTTGGGATCACGGGCCTTTAAAATACTAATGCCTGCTTCAGGATGTTCTGTAGGGGAAAAGTCCCACACTTTGTAAGAGCCCTCTGTGGCGTGTGTGCCTTGCAACTCTGTGTCACGTTTTATTTTTTGTCTGGCCTGGGGATGTCACTGTATTTGTATCTCAGTGCTCATCTTATCATCACCGACGGATTAAGTGATGGATTGCCAACATAGAAACGATTCCCAGTGTTTTCTGAAGAGCCGAACTCAAATGAAAATAAACTTGCGATAATTTTATTGACCCGTTAAAGCCAAGGGGTTGCAGTCATCTGCGAGATTTAATCAGTTCACCAGAATAGAGTATTCCATATCTGCCTTCCTCTTTCCTGCAGGACTTCCACAGCCCTGTTCAGCCCCTATAATGAAAGGCCCCCCAGCACCCTCTCTAAAAATCATTACAATCTCCCTCTACCTCTAGGGTCAGTAAACTAATAGTCATTCACCTGTGTGACAGGAAATCTTTCCCACGTCCCCCCCTGGGGCGAGCGAGGTTGTGTTTAAGGTTATAAAGTCGAGTCCAGCCAGAGATGACTGTTTATTGTTTGGACGACTCCCGGTGATTAAATGTTTGTCAGATCGAAAGTATTTCATCACAAATGCAGAGGATGGAGATTACATATATAACCTGCTAATTGCCTGTCTGACCAAGACTGAAAACAATGCAACCAGTTATTCAGTGCTCTTCGAATATGGAGACACAACAAAGAACAACTTTTATAAATGGTGGCGTAAAAGCGTTGGCACAAAAACACCCTCAATCATCTGCCTGTGCTTTGCCTCTGGTGATTTTTATAACCCCAACTGTTTCTGCCCACTGTTGGCTGAGAATCTGTGGTGGATTTCTCAAAGGGATGGCACAAATACATTCAAAGACGCAAAGGCCCAGGGGCCTCTTTGGGATATTTAGAGACTTTGCACTGCAATGTTAAAATCATTTATGAAAGAAAGTTCATAAAGCAATCGAACAAAAGGAGAGACAATGATGTGACCCCACTTTCCTTGAAATATCTTCAAAGGGAATACTTAAAAATCAGAGGCATTTAGGTGAAACTCTTAAAGGATGTGGAAAAGCAGCTTAATAATGTCAATGAAGAAGGAATAAAAAACTGTTGTCATTTTCCTTGATGCTTCCAACTGTGGCCATTTTAAGATAAGCCACAGCAGTGCTCAGATATGAGTAATAATCAATGTTGAAACTCGGCACAGTTGAGTCTCGGAGGACCTGCCTCACCTTTTATCTCACACAGAACACCACACTGAGCTCACTGTTTTGTATTTTCGTAGGGCAAAACAGTTGTGTCCTCTATAAATTGTATCGTCAGGTAACTGCATCCTTCCTACTTCTGTTTTCACCATTGGTTCAGACAACAAGCGTATACCACAGGGAAGGTTATATTCGTTTTCCTTCCAGAAGGAGAAAAGAATATATATTAAAGAAGAAACGCCAGCATCAGACGGCTGCAGAAACTGTGAGGTTTTACCTCTGCTGGGTATTAATACCACAGAGAGGAAGAAACGACACGTCTCAAAAACTGACAAACGAGCAGAGACAAATCCATATAAATAATTACTAAGTAGAGTGAAGAGGAGTTGCCCATCATTCAGAGCAGAAGCGTGCGCAATATCTCCTAGAGATTGAGAGTCATCCATCACTGCAAGACTTTAATTTGAGATGTTTAGGACTCTTGCTGATGAGAGCCTGGTCTTAGAGGTCTGCAGGGTTCTTAGTTGAGAGCGGCTTGCGGGTGGGGGTGTGGGTGGATGAGGGCAAGAAATCACTGCCTTACACAAAGCGCATTTATGCAAGTACAATAGGGACTGCAGACAGAACAACTGAATCCACTGTCTGATTAGCATTCAGATGCTTTAATCGATGGAGGCAAGTTTCTGACAGATGGCTTATTACATCTTGGGGTGCTACAGAAATGAACACAGACACTTTATTGTCACACACACACACACACACACTCGGACACACCTCATTTAGAGTGGAATGATGTCAAAATGAGTCCGTTGAGTGAGGGCGGAGATTGAAGAGCCCAAGGTAAAGAGAGTCTGGGGACTTCAAATAATCTCAAGTATTGATTCTGTTTAAGCCCAAGGCTCTTGATGGACACTTACTTCAAAATGCAGTGATAGGTAGCATATCTGTATGACTGATCACCGTAGTTCTGCTTACGGTAAAGGCTGCAGACTCTCCATAAATAACAGCTCAGCCCTAATCAAACAGAGCAGTGGATCCTAACGTATGATGACAGCTTTGTAGACCTAATGCTGTAATTTACCACAAAGCACTCAGGGTTGCCATTAAATTTACATGGACACAGTGCAGAGAAAGGCATCAGGAGCTGCTTGGCTTTACATTTTCCTGGGCTCATGGTCTCATACGGACAGCTGACAAATTAAAGGAAAAACCTGAATGACTGACCCTTAGAGTGAGTAGTTAGAGGTATTTTGCTGGTGTGGTTTGGATCCACTTTATCTCTTTAGAGTTAGCAAATCAATACAAAGTTGTTCTGAGTGGTCACCTTTGTTCTGTACTGAAACATGTCTACCCTGATGTGAGCAGTCAGGACTCAGAGCACCAGGATGAAGATGCTCTTGTTCACAGAGAATGAAAAGTCAGTGAAAGGTTTGGGTTGTGGCTCTTACGCTACCCTCCTCATAGACACCAGATCTCAGCAGTACTAAACACCTGTGCAATATTTAGACCACTCAGTGCACTTAATGCAGACGATAACAAATGTTGTCATCAAAACTCTAAATTAAAGAATACATGTTCAAAAGTTGCTGTCCCATGCCTCCTTTCGAGTTACAAAGACTTGGTGAATAAAAACAAATCAGAGTGAGGCTTACTAAGTCACTTGATGTCCTTTCATTTGTCACCCATCTATCAGGGCATTTAGGAAACTAATCATATGCATTACTCTGGACATTCCACATTTACATTTACAACAAATAGAACAAAGTGCTAATATCTTTTTTTCATAGTGCCTTGAGCTAAATTAATTCTAAATCCCAAGAAGTAATCAAACATAATTGTCAGTTGTTGTGATTAGAAGAGGTAGTCAAAAAACAAGACATGCTCATTGTAATTTTGTTGGTCATTGAGACCTGATTACATCCATGTAAATAGAAGGCAGTGTGGGGATCTGAAATCTGCAAGGATGCCGCTTATTCCCGTTGCAGACAAATTTCACTTATGCAGGGCAATGCTGAAAATCTAAAACAAAATATGCAAACCTGACATTGTTTTATTCTTTAAAAAAAAGTTGTTCATTTATTTCCTATAGATTGCCTGTCGTTTGGAAAGTGTTTCCTTCCACCTCACGCTGTCTCCAAAGTGGCTAAAATAATTGTCCTAATATGCACCCGAGTCAGCAGATATCACTGTCATCACTTAATATACCATAAGTATACTGCATGCCTCTTCATTTATCCCCTCTAATGCAGTTATAATACCTGAGTGGTTGGTGGCTGCATGCCCTGAATGCTCATTTTCTGCACAGTAGCCTCTGTGTACTCAGAGGGTCCAGCTCCTCTTTTTCCTCTGGAAGTGGACTCCTTGGAGCGTAATTTGATTATTCCAAAGCAGGTGTTTTCAGCTGAATGCTGATAAGAAGACTCAGCTCCTCTGACACTAAAGTGAGTTACATTAGACGTGCTTAAAGTAGAGGAAGGCAAGAGACTTTTTTTTTTAATCTAATCTGTAAGTAAAGATGGGATTGACTTTGAAAAGCTGTGCTTGAATTCAAAAGGTATCGCTTTAGACTGAAATGATGTTACACAGAGAGATTGGGAAGTTTGCGATCTTAATTACTCCTGCTGCAATAAAAATGACTCACATTGCTTCAGAAGTCCGGTAAGTCCATTGTGTCTGTGTCTGTCCACTGCATGATCTCGTCTGAGAAATGCAAATTTGATGCAATTACAAATCACAGTGGAATTGCCGATGTAATGATCAGATGTATATATTTAATGCAAATGTCTCAGCATTGCTGAAGGGTACATTTCCATTTTTTGTGGCCTAAGATTTCCCTTCTAGCTCATCCAAATAAGCATCTGTTATGCGAAATGGGGGCAAGGTTGCATCTGCGATCCCATGTTTCTCAGCAAATCAGATTCTGTCAAGCCTATCTGATATCCTCTTAGATTGTTCTCCCTAATCCCTTTCCACACCACAAGAATGGCCTTACCAACTAATGATGTTGCAGATATACACTATTCAAACAAAAAGAATAATCTCAAGCCTGTGATTGAGCCATCAGACCTTGCGTGCTCTTCCTCTCAGCTAAAAACGTTGATATTAGTGCTAATTTGAAGCTATTGATTTAAATATTTTACCATAGTTTGATTTTTTTAAGAAGGAAAGCATGGTCATGTTCATGTTTTTCTTTTTTTTCTTTTTTTTTGGGGGGGGGGGGGTTGGTATTTTGAAGTCGCAAGGAAAACTTGCCAAAGCCACTTGACACACCATGGTGTGTTAATCAGTGTTGAGCACCCTCCAGTACACAGAGTTGAAAAGCTTCACAGTCTTTTGTATGTAGACGAGCTGAAATAACGGAGACCTACAAATGGGGTTAGCACATTCAGAGTGAAGCGTTCCCTGACATGTGACTAATTGACACTCACTGAATTCTCATTTAATTCTGGGAGACGTGACAGAGAGTCCAAGAGGCAGACAACTAAATGTCTGCCGTCGTCAGAGTTAAACGGCATTACAACACTGTCAAGGGCACTGCCGATCCAAATTTCATCCCACTTAACTAGCTTTTGCAAAGAAGAGTCTCAACTGTGTGTCTCAAAGAAATGATGACAGTGACTTAATCGAATAAAGCTCCGTCTATTCTGTGAAGCTCTGTCAACAAGCTGTAAAACGAGTCTCAACTAAACCAAGTAGCTGCAGAGTTGCTGGAAATCAGTTTAAATTAGATGGAGGCGAAAACTAGGATGTGAAATGCATAGAGGCAGAGTGAAAATATCTCAAGGAGAAGATGCACTTACCTTTAGTGGTAACTTTAGAGCGGAGTCGTAGCCAGCTTAATCCAAATTCTCACTGAATCAAACTGTCCTCCCACCTTTATGCAAGAGCAAGCTCTATCCTTCTCTTCCTTTTAATTCCCTCTCTCACCCTGCCTTCCTCCTTGGTGCCTTTCTTTCATTATCCCGCTCTCTGTGTACACTTTGAGCCCACGCTAGATCAGAACAGATGCTTATGAGTGAACGCGCTACGCGAGGCACTGAGACAGCAGCTTTGGAATAGCTGGAGAATTACACAGGAGCTGTAGCAAAGCCGAGTGTGTCCGTACCGTTACAAGGTGACGACTGAGGGAGGGCGAACGAGTCAGTGAGCAGTGAAGTGAGAGAAGAAGCTAGTGTGCGTGTCTGTGTGTGCGTGTGTCGGAGAGTGAGAGAGGAAGTGTGTGGAGGAGTGAGAGAGCGAGGGAAAGAGACAGGGAGAGCGTTTGTGAGCGCTGCTGGCTTCAGTGGCGAGCAACGGTCGTGATTGCATTGGTGCAAGACAGTAGAGCAACACCTCTCTTCAAAACCCTTTACCCTCCCCATCAGGTCCCCTGAGTACCGGAGATCTTCATCATCAAGCAGATTAAACCGACCAGTAAGCACCCCACCCCCAAAACTCCCAATGACACACGCACACACACACAGAGGCAATGATGCATGCTGTGGTCCCTGGGGATATTCTAATCAGAAAGACGGTTGGAGATGCTTCCTTTGTCCAGAGCTCATGTGGATGTTGAGCATTTAAAGTTCAACTGAAATTAGATGACTTATTTGTATTTGCAAACAGAAGCGAGTTAATCATTTCTTTAAAAAGAAGATTCACGTAGATCTGTGTGTTTGGTTTTCTGAAGTTGTTGGGACTGTTGGGCAGTGCTTTGAAGAGTATAGTGTTGGGTAGGGCCATTATCCTGGACTGAGTGGCAGCTGAACCAGCCAGATGGAGGTGTAGTGTAAATAAACTCACAAGCTAAAACTGAAATTTGCCAAATCACCAAAACTGCATTTGATGATTCATTTTAAGAGGTGAAAAGAAAGTCTTCATTATTATCGTTTTTGCACATGAAATCTAGCGTTGTTCATACATAGCAATGATGTAGCCTTCTGCAAATCCATCAAGCTGGTTTTTGCAGTGTATGGAAAAATTTAATTTAATTTTAATTTAATTTAATTTATTTAGGACAGTGCATGTTAATGCTCCACTGCGGGGCAACCTGCATGTGGCCAATAAAGCCTTTCATTCATTCATTCATTCATTCAAAAATCAAATGGTAAATCTCTATATAAAACAAGCATGTCAAAATCAGGAAATTGTGTAAAAACTGCAACTATTAGATGGCATTAAGTGGCTCAGTATATCACTGTAAAGTATAGTAGACCTTGTAGTTCAGTAAAGTGTTGCAATGAAATAAAAACTACAAAATTAAAGCAATGAGTTGACAGAACTATTGGGCTCTATTAACTAAATTTGTTTTTCTTTTCTTTGCACCACCAGACCCTGATCATATATGACTAGTAAATGTAATGCCATGGCAACATGTTAAGCTTTGTAGAACAAAGCACCATTGTGGAGGTCTCCATTTTCATGTCTGAGCTAGTAGGCTACCTCAGAGCTTGTACTGGGTAAGCTAATCGGTATAAGTTTATACTATGCATCAGTGTAAATATGTGCATCTTCAGGGGTAGATTGTGGACGAAGTTGTGAAATATGTCTTTATGTGGATGCCACCTTTCAAAAAAAGCGATAATATACAGCGGTACAGGGAATGCCCGCAGTGAAAATAAGGTGAGGGAATCCAGTCAGAAAAGGAGGCATCAGCTGGTTACTGCTAATAGCCATAACCACTCAAAGAGAAAAAGCTAATAAAGAACCCCAACATCTCCCGCTTCTATTCCCAACAGATATCGCCAAAGAAAAAGAATTACATCATCTAAACATCAAAACTTCACAGATGCCTCTGAAGTATAGCAGTTGTCACTGACGGTGACCTAAATTCTCTTATTTTCATGTGTGCATGTTTTTAATGCACTTATGCTTGGCTTTCTTGGCCACGCAGAGCGCAGATGTCATCTTGCCTCTCTCAGGCATATTGAAGAGCAACGGCTCACTTTAACCTTTAAAGTTAGACCGAGATATGGTGGGAGAATCAAAGGTGACACACATCACTCTATGGAAAAAGGTTATTGAGGCATTAGCATTTAGTCCTCTCAATATTTCATTTTAAATGTCTTAAAGAGAGACAGGACTCATGGTAAAACTATATTTCCTTTTCTGTCCATTTCATTGCATTTTTTTTTATTACAAACTCTAAAAGTCTGTGCTTTTAATTTCAGAAAAACAAAGATTTTTCAGCATATACAAATACCTTCTGAAAATACAGGATTAAGATCGCCCCCTTTAAGATACCCACGGGTAGAATAAATTCTAAGTCACATTAAAACAAAACATATCTCAACTTAGACACATTGATGGGTTTTCATATAATGTGTCACCTGTCTGTAGTTTAGCCTTATTTTAGAGAAAGTAATTGCCTTCAAAGTGCAAAACAGTGCTTTACATCAAGACTCCCTTGTTAGCCGTAATTAGTCAGTCATCCTGTTTCAATTTCATTTCATTGTTTTTATACAATAGGTGGCAATATCAAACTAGGCAGAAGAAAGTAAAATAAATAAATAAAAATAGTAATAATAAATGACAACAAAGTCGTTGTCTTCCTTTTGACCATATTTTGTATTACTTCCTGGATGCACAGAACAGTCACAGAAAAAATGTGTTTCTTAATGTCTTTCTAAAAGGCTAAAGGCTGTGTTTGAATATAGTTATGTAGTATTTTTGCACTCAGCACTCCTGGCTGACAACCCTGCTCCCAGATCAACTCTGTCCAGATGGCATGGCATGGCCCTAGAGAACTCCATTTTTAATCCTCTTGGCACAAGCTTTGCAAAGCAAGAGGCTGAACGGATGCTTGGAGTCAGGCGTCAATCAGGGCATTTCAGACTGCTGTGTGGGACACAAAAGTGTCCCACGGAAGCATGCATAAGACAGAGGAAGAGATAAATCCATTGGTGTCATAAAAAAAAAGTAACTGAATGTGATGATACATTCTTACTGAATAGACGTTCAATATATTATGATGTATAAGGTTTCAACATTCCATTATGCTGTAGATATACAAGAAAGACCATACAAACACTGATTTAATGTTGTTAAATAGGAATTTTATTTCTCTAGATTTTCTTATTGTGTTTCACATGAGTAGATACATGTTTATGTATATGAGTTAAATATACCTAAAGGGGAAGAAGAGGATAAATAAAGTTCAGAAAAAATATACAAGCGATGTAAAAATTGAAACATTAAAAAGAATGACCAATTTAAAGAAAACATCTCTGATAGAAGTTAGAACTCCTTTTGACCAGGTTTGGGCTATTTAGACCACAACAATTTAATAGAAAAGCAGTTTGCAGTACTGCTATGGCAATTAAACATTTTTAAAGATTCAAAGAAGATGTGGCAGAAAGCCCCGCCTTGCATTCAACACAAATAAAGACGTAGTTATATTTAAAAAAGGAGATTTTAATAGTGAAATTTGGTTCCTTTGTGAACCTAATGGAAACCAAAACCAGACATGAACTTGTGCCATTCAAATAAAGTTAAATTTGTAAAGCTCCTATAAATGGCAAAATGTGCTTAAAAAACATTTCGTTTTGTGCTCAGGGATTGATAACTTATTATATTGATTTATTCTTTACAAATATTAAATGATGGTGTAGCTATAGTGGGCATGAGATTTATTCATGAACTTTTCTTTGGCCACCAGGTCTGATGTTTCATATTATAATGTTTTTATTTAAAAGCTTATAGATTAACAATGTGGTGTATAAACAAAGGCAGGGTGATATTTCAGATATTTTCAGTAATCTTTTTCTTTTTTTTGTAGAAATTTGTCCATATTACTTACAAAATATTTAGATTCATTTGTACTTCATTTTCCTGGAGCGTGACTAGGATGAAGAGGGTCACATAGAGAGGGATTTGTTGCAGGACAACAAGGACCCAGGTGTAGTTGTTATTAGAGGCTAAGCTAATGGAAACACCAGTCTGCTTCTTGCCGGATCATGAAGCCGAAGAAGAGGCGAGCCTGTCCTGAGGGAGGTCTAGCCCAGAAGTGGGCATCTGGAGCCTTTGTCTGCCTCCTTCACTCTGACTCACTGTATTTACTAGTAGGAGAGAGGCAGGCTTTATCCTCAGCACAGCACATGTGTAGATACGGATTTCTGTAGTGCATCAATAAAACTGAACCTAAATAACCTGTTTTTTATTTACCTGTTCTGTGTAGAAAGAATACTTGATCCAGGCTCCATCTTTGCTCATAGGCTGTGACATTCTCCCTTACAAAGAAACAATGATTAGTTAGTTTAATATATATTCCAGTGAGAAGCTATTTATGACAATAATGCAGTATACCTTATAATATAGGTTTTATTAAGAAAACATTTCATACCTAGACAAGGCAGTCTACATTCTAGTGAACCAATTTGAAAGCATTTTTTTTCATCTCTTTGCCTTTTGGAGTTGCATTTGGTTCTGAGATCCACATCCACAGTGTTAAATCACAGCGGAATAATCTTTCATTAAAGCTCTTCATATAAAGCAGGCTCTTCACAATCAAGACCAGAAGGAAAGTGAGGGGAGTTTTTAAGGAAAACTCAAATACTGAATACTGATCACAGTAGCAATGCTGCATTGATCTGAATGGAGACCTAATTAAAACAGCCATGTGTTTCAGAAAGTTGCTTGAACAGAGTGAGCCAGGGTCTGACAATGCCCCTGCAATACAGGTTGCCATTAACAACAATCAGTGCAGCCACTAGGAATGAGGCATCTAATCAGTTTCTCAAAGCTCTAATGCCAACTTAATGAAAGAGATTAAAAACGCTTATTTGAGTGAGGCCGGCACGTGTTTCCCTGATGTTTTTCCTCCTCTAGAAGAAGATAAAAGGTAATAATACAAGACAAATTATTATGGACCGGGATTTAATACACTGGAACTGGAACTCGTTTCCTAGAAGAATAGTACGAGTTGTATGAGAGAAAAACCCATAAATTTTGATTTGGAGTCGCATCAGTCTTTGTCTGCAAAACACAGATATTACAGAAATTGCCCTGCAAATAAAACCGGGTCACATTTTACTAGGTGGGAGTGAAAACTGTCTGAAAGTTTGGGTGATTTGACAATTTGATCAGCAATCTTGGCAAGTAATCAGCTCTGGCAGACACAAGCCCACTCCTGTCAGTGCCACAGGCTGCTGCAGAATGAGCCCATATTACTTGTCTGCTGCAAAAGCTGCGGGATATGTTGTCAGGCAAGCGTTTGGCAAAGGTTTGAACTAAGAGTGGGAAGGAAGGAACACATTAAATACTGTGGAGAGATGAGGCGGGCAGTATATAGGCTCCAGCCTGCAGAGGTGGAGGTATATTGAGCGAGTGAACGAGGATGATTTGAACAGCCGGCAGGGCTGTGGTGCAGAAACTGCCTCAACTCACTGCAGGCTCTGAATTGTGCTCTGCAGCGACAGTATATTACGTTTCCACGCTGTCCACCTGAATGCAGCCCGCAGCCTCATGCTTAAGCCTATTGAGAGCATTTAAGTATTTCTCCCAGACTACATAATTGTACTTCAAGCTTAGTGCTGTGAAAAGAATTCTATGTTGTTTTCGCATTTGAAAAGAAGTGATATACTTAAACATCTCTCAGTAAGCTTGCACTGTGATGTCATGTTTTGCATTTGTAAGTCAGTGCTGTGTAGATGACACAGTTCCTCTGATGCGGTCTGTGTGCCTGGCCTGTTGCAGTGGGGAAAAGTACTGAGGTCTGTCCTATTAATGGTCACAAGCCAACTTGGATGTTATGATGAAAACGAGAGACATGTAATCTCTGAGGGAAGAACGGTGCCAGGGAAACGGCTTTCCTGGATTTTAGATCCCTTCATCCCAGCTCTCTCCCACTGCCGTCACAGTTATTATTCCCTGAATTCCCACTGTGTGGCCAATCAACAGATGTGTTTAAACTGAATTTGTCATCTCTCCCAACAAACCCCTTTTCCCCTTAACTGGTGATATTGTATTTTCTAACAAATCACAGCTAATTCACTGTAATTGCCAAAGTATTGTGAATTGCAAAGGGTACTCATGTATCTGACAGAAATTATTTGACCTGCATCGAAAACATCAGGTGGATGATTTTGCTGTAGGCGATTTAAAACTGGTGTCGTTAGGAGAGAAATTAAAGGTAGCACTTTAAATTAAGTATGACCATTGTTTTCAGTTGTAAGTTTAATATTATAATTATATTCAAATAATTAAAATGCTGTATGATCTGTATTCCACTGTGCATGGCCCCTTCTGGCTAGGGTTGATTGTAATGATAAAATGTTAGTCATATTTAACACAATGTCGACATTTCTTTTGCTCCTGGTGGTCTATTAAAGAAATGTTTAAAAGTCCGTAAAGCAAATTTGACGTTTAGCCTGTCAGATTGTGAAACCATCTGTAAATACAAACTGAATTAGCATGTTTGTCTAACATGGAGCTAGTTTCAAGAGATAATGGAAAGGTACAAATATTAGTAACTCTTTTGTTTATGGTTGTTATGGTTTTCCACCAAAATGACTATTTACCTGAATAGTTTAAAAAAAAGAGAGGATCTACTGCTTTATTTTTACCCGAGCTTTGAACTTCAGCAGCTGATTCACAGTGCAGATCAATTGCTATTATACTGTTCCCTGTTGTTTTGTTTAAATAGGCTTCTTTTCTAGTAAGCACGAGAGGAACTTTAAAAAGTATAGTCGAGTAAATCAAATGAATTGAAAATATTATATGTAGTTCAATTTTTTTTTGCTGTCACTTAAGTATTTTTTCTTTCTTGAAATTATTGGATCACTTAAAGAAAACATTAATATAGGAAGAGGAGGAGGGAGATACGCTGCAAAGTTTCCCAAATGACCAAAGATGCTACAACTACATGTGCCTTTCCGTCTAATAGGCCACCAGCGTGCCACTTATTTATTCATTACAAAAAAAGAGTAAATAAAAAATAAAACATAGAAAATAATGAGCCCCTGCACATGATTCTCGAGCAGCTCGGATATTATGAACATACAAGGTAGCTGTGTGGCAGTTACCATACAGAGCCTAATTTGTCACTGAAGATGATGATTCCAGCAATTCTGTTTCAAAATTGGGTCAATAAATTGCTGTCAGTCTAATTCACTTGGCACTGTGTCATTAAAGCCAGAATGATTCTGTTACAGCTCTGCTGCATCCACCACACTTGGCAAGTGGGGCTTAAATTAATATTTAGTTGGACTGGTTTGGCTGAACACACACAGACACACACACATAGGGCAGATAAAGAGAGCAGGAGTTAGATTATTTAAAAATGGTGGTGCAAATACAAGCAAATGACTTCCTTCTCCTTCAGGAACTCTTTTCACCATGAATAATAAGGGACCCTAAAATTCTGGGAATAAATACATAAACTTCATAAACTTGTATCACCTGCTGTATTTCATTAGTGCAACTCGTAAACACACCAGATTGTCTGCAGCTAGTTGTTTTAGCGACTGAATCTGCCAGCTGCTGCTGTGCTTTATATTGAGCCGCTTCTTGTGACCGTAAAATTGTGTTAAAATTGTCCTAAAATGATTTTTTTCTTTTACAAATTTATCAAATAACACAGAATAGTAAGTTCTGCTTTAAAATAGTCAATTGGCCAATTGGATGCTAGAGTTATAGTTTAGAGGTCAGCATTTTATTTATTTATTTCTTTTTTTGGTAGATTCAAAGAAAGGATATTTCTTGGTTATATAATTTACATAAGAAAAAATAGTTACAAATGAATTGGGTGCTTGCTATAAATGCCACCACATTTCTTTCTGTAATCTCTACCAGAGGCTCTGCTGGGACTTACTGTTGCCTCTGAATGTGTAAGCTAATAGCAGACTGTCATTTGATATGGACTTTGGATAATTCATGGTTCATAGTGCTTTTCTTCTCTGACGCACATTTTTTGCATCATAGCAAGAAGGAAAGAAGCTTTGGATAGTGGAATCAGGCTGTTTCAGGCAATAGTGTGTGATCTCCTTATATGCAAGGGCATTTTTAATTTTCTCTTTGTACCAAAGGAAATCAAGTTTTTAGATGTTGTGCAGTTTATGTGTCGTTGGAAGCGGAAATCACAAAACAGTCTTCAATGTCAACAGGCGTGTATAGGACAAATACCGCCATTCTTGCATGAATGCTATTAGAGACTTGGAGATTTTAATCTGCATGCATTTTCTCATTTAGACAAATCCAAAAAACACACATGCACACTACATCTGAAGTAGACAAAATAAATTGGTTCTGCTGTGAATACTTGCAGTCTCTGCTGGGAGCTTATTATGTGGCACTGCACAACAACTTGAGTGGTTAAAGATCGGTTGTCATCTTTACAGTATTTCGACACATACTTCTTTCTGACCTGTCATGAACAGGTCCAGCCTGCCTGGTAAGGGGTCCAGTCATTATTGGACTTAACTTATGGTGAGCACAGCTACATGATCAAATAGCTTCTTTCAACAGGAGCAGGCAAAGAGTAGTTTTGGCAGCCTTAGGCCTCAAGCTGTTCAACCTTACGCTCACTAATTGCTTTCTGTCAGGAAGGCCAGAATCTGTCAGCTCAACAGTGTTCAAAGCTCAGGGAGGAACTCTGCTAATGAACAAATATAGGAAAAGAGAAAGAAGTGAATAACATATGAGGAGGAGAAAAGAAGTGGTGTCAAAAATGAATAGATTTTTTATTAATAAACTTTGGATTGGGGAGCTGCAAAACATTATTTGTAATATTTTCACTCATCAGTTACAGACTAGAAGAAAGTTTTCTGTGCAACTGATCTTTTTTTTTTTTTTTCATGATCCATCAATAGATTTGTTTTCCCATGGTTACAGAAAGAACTATTTTCTTTGAAACGCCAGACAAAAGTGAAAAAAGGTTTTATATGGTAGCGCACTTACAAAACAATCTGTTATTCACAGCATTTTTATAAAAACAAATTAGTGCCTGTGAATGACACATTAACTGTATATATTATATTACAATGTAAGTTATTCTTATTTACATGTACAATTTACATTAAACAGTATTTTATAAATGTACATATATTAAACACTACATATAATACAACTTCAGTGGTGCTTATATTGCAAGATGTGTGCAGTAGGAAAAAGAGCAGGTAGTAGCGAGTAGTGATGGGATTTCCGGCTCGTTTTAGAGAACCGGCTCTTTCGGCTCTGAACCGGCTCTTCGGGTTGTTTTGTTGCTTTAATTAATTTATTATTAACAATAATATAAAATTATACACAAAAGGAATTACTAATGTAAAAAAAAGTGGTTTTATTTATATATGTTTATATACAGTGGCCCCTAGAGACAAAGCATGTATAAACTCCAAAACACATTTCTAGCGTTAACTGAACTTCCAAAACAGAGCTACCTAGATCACTTAAATTACACAATTGAAAGCATATGTGTATTGTTTGTGTATTTATACACAAGCACTCATATATATTCAAATAATTAAAAAAAAAAGTTAATTTACCTGTTACTACCACACACCAAATCCGGTCGTTGGTACTTGCTGACTTTGGAGTTTCTACGTGCTCCAGAGTTCGTACGTGTTTTGGAGTCTTTTTTTTTTTCTGTAGGGGCCACCGTAAATATGCTTTTATTTATTCACTCCACATAAAATGTAATAAATAAATCATATAATACAAAAACCAACTAGTCACATTTCAACTTTTAACTATTTAAATTTTCAGCTTTTTCCTTTTAAACAAATTTAAAATGAAACGACACAAAACACTACAAACCACAACACAATTAAATATAAATTAAAATATGAAAACTAAAAGAAGATGCATATTCCGTCATATGGGCCTGCATGAATAAACTTTCTGAATCCTTTATCATCCGCAACTGAAAATAGTTGATTACTATACTAGTGGTGGGCGGATCGATCCAAATATCGATAGTATCGATCCCAAGTCGGGATCGGTATCGGATCGATACTAGCCTGGTTAGATCGATTCTTTACTTTGAGTTCTGCTTGTTTTTTATGCTGTGCTTTCGGCAAAAACGAAAAAGCCAGGTCGCTGGACTCGCCGCTCCTGTGTCAGCGGAGAGCAGGCACACTTTGCTCCCCCCCTCTTATGTTTCGGTGTTGCGCTGACACGTCACGTGACTTAGACACTTTGGGAGTTATTAAGTTGTTTACATATTAATTATATTTTTACCAGTTGTTTTTGTTGTTGAGAATTTTAATTGTAATTTTTGTATTATAGTTTATCAACAGTATTTGTTTTCATTTGTTTACTGGTTTGCGTGCACTTAAGATTAAAAAAAGAAAAAGAAAGAAAGATCGCCACCACGGCAGACCCGATGGCATTTTCATGCTTCGCCGCATCATTTATTCTTACAATAATCACACGGTTGCTGTAACAGTAAATTCAACAGCTGCAACTCCCCCACCACCAAACCTGCAGCGGCATCGCAGAACACGCCCTGCCACATACCCCCATCACCCGCTTCACCCCACCCCGCGAACAGGTGAAGGAATCGGCCCGGACCATCGGCGCCCCATGCCCCGGCCCAGCGACTGGGAAGTGTCCACTCTGGCGGTCGCCTGCGCCTCCAGCGGAAGCCCGGGAGCTGGCCTGATGGCCACCCATATGGCAAGCAGCGGCGGTGCAGCAGGAGTGGAAGTGAGCCAGGGCTCAGAGGCAGCTGGGCAGACGGCCGGCTGGGCAGACCATGCAGCCTGCGTGCCGAAGCGGACAGCATGCCGCCCTCAGGCAGGACCCCCGCGCACCTCGACCTCCATCTCCAGCTTGGCAGGTCCTGCTGGTGCGCCAGCCTCCGGCTCACCCCGAGCCGCGTGCTGTCCACCCTTACAGTGATCACCCGGTTGCTGTAACAGTAGCCTACATTCAACGGCTGCAGCCCTCCTGCTGCCAGCTGTACACATCAACACCAAAAACAACAACAGCACAAGCAGCGCACAGGTTTATAAGCCGGTGAGGCATGATTGTAGATGCAGTGAAGGTGAGTCCATCTCACCTGCAGCAGCAGACCACGGCCCGCCACAATAATAAAGCATTTTTTATTTAATTATAAATAAATTATTTCTCCTAATTATGTCCTGGGTTTTAAATAATTAATGATACAAAAAGAAAAATCACAAAAAACACTTAAGGTCATGAAAATTAATTGCGATTTAGCAATTCAATGAGGCATCTACCTTATTTATTGAAAAGTATTGGTATCGTCCAAAATATGCAGTATTGCACACCACTAAACTACACCTTTCTGATGTGACGTTGTTGTCCCTGGCTCTCTTTCTCTGTCTCTCCCTCCTGCTCTGTTCCTGTGCTACTGCGAGTGTAACTACCGTCCCTCCCCCCTCTTCCCAGCGCTTGGGGGGAGGCTTATTTGTTTAATAACATATTAACAAATTTAAAGAGATTTTAATGTAGCAATACAAAACTTATTATAATGACTTATTCAGCTGTCTGTTCATTACAAAGTACAACTGGGGTATTGATCTTTCTCTCTTTCCCTTTGTAAAAAATGAACATGATGCTAGATGTTTCTGTTCTGATGTACTAGAAGGGAAAAAAGCATCCTCTGCCCCTTTGAACTTCGAAGCATTTCACTTAGTGTTTTTATTTATTTTTTAAGTCATATCTACTGTTGTTCAGGATTCACTCATAACTTTTGAGTATATATTTCATAGCTAATTGTGTTATTTCTACCATCACATCTACAGTATGTAATGTTGAATTTCTAAGGTTTTTTTTTTTTAACAAGCAGCAAATTGAGTTATGTATACCTTATTTAAGCAAGCAGACAGCAAGAGCAATCAATAATAAATTGAATTATTTACAGAAAAGAGAAATTCAAGGTGAGTTCTAACATTCCTTTTTTTCCCCTTTAACTGAAAGGTACTTATTTAGAATCTGTAGCCACTTGTACCTGAACACATTCTATTTTTTTAACATTAGCTTGTCTGGAGGAGTGTATGACTGAACTGGATTGGTGCTGAGATTTGTAATAAGAAAACGGGAAATGCTGTGGTTATACAGGCCTGTCCACTTACTCAGATATCTGCCAAGGAAGAAGAATTGCTTTGTGAGTCATTCACCCTTACTGGCCTTCGATCACCTACGCCTTCCATAGTAGCAGGGAACAAATGCACTGTGCCTCTCGCAGCGTATAGCAGAGGAGGGCCTTTGAAAAGAATAAAGAGGGTCAGTTTGTGCTGCTTTGACGGTTTCCCCCATATTGCACTCTGTCTTACCATCTTGGTCTTCAGCTGGTTTCCACACAGAGATGATAAAAAGGAAATGGTCCTCGAAGAAGAAACATCCCATTCAATTTTAAATAATAAAATCACAAAATCTATTATTTATGCCCCAAATGTCCAGCTTGGGATATCAAATGCACTTTTGAAGTCTGTAAGGGTGTATCTTTTCACCTTGTTTGAAGTTGGTCCCACCAATATGAAAGGAGGTGGGTGTATACAGAGAATATCAAGCCGAGTACGTGTTTACTTATTTATCTGCTTCATGCATTTGCTCTTTTAGGACTCGGTTCACAGGAAGTGCAGGATGGACATCTGAGCCTTTTGGGTAAGGATATTTCATAAACTGCAATAAATGTTGTGCGCCAGCGGTAACTTCTTCCTCTTTGAAGACAATTCAGAACTCCTTTGGGAGTTAAAATATTACATTTTTCACCCTATTGAAATTGGATTGGCAGCTGGTTTCAAATTTATATTACTAAAGAAATGGTGACCAACGCTCTTAAATATTGTCCACACTCCAATGAGACCAGATTGAGAATTCCTCCAAAGTTGTTCCTCAGTTCCAAACGTCCAAAGGCTTTACTGTAGGGATCCTAGTTTTATTGGCTTTCTCCACTGACTTGCGTTTTGATTGACAAATTGACTCCTAATATTTAAAAGATCAACAAAATTAGTGATGACTCACCTTTATTTATTTTTTTTGCATAATATTGTCTTTGGTTCCAATAGTTGTTAAATATGTGCAAAATGTCCACATTTTCAAATCTTTAATTATACCATCACTTTAGGCAGGGTGTATAAATCCTGCAAGTGAAACTTTAATGCATGTAATCGCAGAAAGTTCTCTGATACTAACCCCATATAAATCTGACATGTCTATATTGTAGCTGTGCTTTGATTTTTTTTTTTTCCCCAGTAAAAAACAAGTCTAAAGACAAAGAAAGCAAGCAAGGTTTCGAATGTACTGCCAGGACAAATGTAGTGTTTTGTTCTGCTAAATCATTCAGCAATGATACAATTCATGTATTCAAGGCGCTGCTGGTTTTAGTGAATTTTTTATTATATGC
>NW_005187438.1:1560236-1561781 GCF_000239375.1 Pundamilia nyererei | reverse complement strand
ACAAATGTAGTGTTTTGTTCTGCTAAATCATTCAGCAATGATACAATTCATGTATTCAAGGCGCTGCTGGTTTTAGTGAATTTTTTATTATATGCTAGTGTAATTTACTAACCACAGAGGTTGTTCATAGTTCATTAATTACCTGAGGTCCCCACATAATGAAGGCCTCAAGAGAACAGGGCTCAAGGCGTACTCCCATTGATGTATTTTGGTGATATATACACACTTGCATACACTCATAAAGAGATGAATGCAAATATACACGTTAAGAATAAAAAATATGCTGGTTGTGGCCCTTTTCTGTTCACATGTGCTATTTTTAAAAAAGCAAGGATGAGGGGGACAAAAAAGTTGCCTGTATGCTCTTTCTGCAACTCAGGTGCTGAAGAGGGGAAACAGATGATGTCCTGCTTTTTTTTTTACTTAAACTTTGGTTTTGTTTTCTGCAGATATCTGATAAGCAGACCTATGAATTCTGTTTTGTGTGTTGTCAGAAGAGGGACAGAAGAGTGTCTGTTCATCTATTGTAGAACAACATGTCAGTGTGTATTAACTGGTTCACAGTAAATATTTGAAGTTCCTTACATGGTCTAAAAACATGAACCTTACATTTCTGCATTTCTGTTAGCTGTCACAGTTGTGGAAATCATCTAGTGTTGTGTGAATCACAATGTGTTGGTTGACCTTGCTTAAACAAACTGATGAAAGCGAATAAAAACGGTTTAAAAGTTATATTTCTATTTCTAATTTCTATTAAAAATCTCCCCACACAAGGTAAACAAATTCTTAAGATGTTCAGGTTCAACAGAAACTTCCAATTATCCTTTGCAACCCACTATTTGTGTAATAGGGCATTGGTTTTTGCTAAGAAAATGTCCTTTTTTAAACTCCAGATGTCCTGAAACAGTTTGTTAAGAGTTTCTGAAATGAGTATTTTCCTACTCTTTACATTCTTTCAGGTGGTAAATCCCAATTCCAGTGCCAATTACTCATGCTGGAATAGGTATGTGTTCTTCACCGCGGAGGGATTGAATCGACTGCTTTCAGGGTGAATCAGTAATGCGGAAATGAAAGAAAAGCAAAAAGCTGCAAATTAAACTCCTTGCTTCCTCTGGCAGGTTCTTTTCAAGAGGAGCTGACAGGGCTTGACTCGAGAGCTGATCTTACTCAAGGAGGTGATAATTAAATAATGGAGGCCCACGTCTAACAAATTCCACAGTATGGATTTGGGATTTCTCAGCAGTTTCACCTTCCCTACTGTGCCACACAATCAATATTTGATCAAGGTCCTAGTCATGAGAGTCTAAGCATCCCCATTTTCACTTTTAATTCCCTACCCAGTTGCGTAATTCCCTTAAACTGGGATGGCTGCTTTTGCCAATATTACATTTTTCTAAGTGTGCAGCCACACTCAGCGTCCTTTGAACTGTATTAATGTCAGACAACAGTGGTTTCTTCCGAGTTTGAATTAGCCAATAGCAATTAAAGTCTGTAAATGCGTTTGAGGAACGTGCTCACACACGTCATGTGAAGGAGAATGTTGAA
>NW_005187438.1:1551418-1560216 GCF_000239375.1 Pundamilia nyererei | reverse complement strand
GTTTCTTCCGAGTTTGAATTAGCCAATAGCAATTAAAGTCTGTAAATGCGTTTGAGGAACGTGCTCACACACGTCATGTGAAGGAGAATGTTGAATATGCAAGTTTACAGAGCACATTGCAGCTGTTCAAATAATAATAGAAAGCTACCTTATTCACAACACTTCTCCAAACTCTGCACAATTAAGTTGACAGAGTTTTATAGCTCATGCAACCCCGCTGGCATTTGTGTGTCCTCCCTGGATCAGACCATAGATCTTCGCTCCTGTGGATCTGTAAACTACTACACCATCAAGTCGATTGATGTTCAACTGAAATTATATATACAGTCTTAAACAGCGCTGAAGCGCACATTACAAACTTTTTACAAGTATAAGTGAATTCACATTCGTGAAATAATAAGTACATTCGCATAACCAAATTTACAGTAGCGCTAATGGATAAAGCAAAATAGATGATCATCTTGTGAACATTTAAGTGACTTACAGTTATTTTCAGGAGACACAATTGTAATATCTGGGGGGGGAAGTTTCTGCTGTTTCATAAACTGGAACTACTTCACTTGTGTTTTTTCCCTCCCAAGTTTCTCTGCTTTATGGCAGGAAACGTGGGTAGGGGAAATCACAGAGGACTGGTTATATTCCCTTTTCGACAAGCACTTTGATGACACTTTGAATGGGCAATAATTAAAATCTTATTTGCATAATGTTCCCCAAAAACTTTATGGACAGCAAATTTAATTAAACTACCATACTTAAGAACCATGACCTTGAGGCAACCAAGAAAAGGAGATGTTACTTTCCCCTTTCAAAGGTATGCTAATTATACAAAACATTTTACACTCTTTCGTCAATTTTTCAGCACACAGCCTATAGTTCTCTAGTGGGCACATAAAATATCAGTATGGTCCTTTAAGTCTGAACTAGTAAGCAGGACAATTAGAAACCTCTCTGCAGTAAATATTAAGCGGATAGTGTGCATTTGACTAGAAATGAGGGATTAACTACTTAAAATGTTCTGCTTGATCCCTTGACTGGACTTCAAAGTGAAGTTATATTGGAAGAAGAGCGTTTGAGAACATGGGCCGTTATCTGCGGCCCTGTCGTGCTGCTGACACTCAGAAGTCAGAGTGTTTCCAAGAAAGTTTGAACCCCGTGGGAACGCGCTCTGATGACACACAATGAACTAATGGAGCTCATGACTCATCAGAGTATATAATAATGTAGTAGTTCTTTAATTTTACTGAATTTACATCATCCTGTGATGTGTCAAAGTCAAGTAGAGAGTGATGGTTTACTGGGCTCTTCCTCCCTGAGGTTGGCCAAAAAAGTACATTTTCAACTTCTATGTTGGTCAACAAAACATATTAATTTTACAATAATGGGTCTAAAATGTGTGATATGCCTACGTTTTTTATTATTTCATATTTTTAACACTTTGGTTAAGTTTGAGCACCATAACTACCTTTTTAGCTTTAGGAAAACATCATCATGGTTTAACGAATGAATATCTTTCAGTAACTTTTGTTTTAGTCTTATAATTGTGTGATGAGAGTGACGCCTGTATGTATTCATGGAGGTATGTCAGGCTGTTTTCCTGTCTATGAATAGCAGTGGCTGTTCAGCTATTCCTCTTTTCCTTTATGGTCGGCTTACAACTGGGTATATGGAAGAATGCTATTGATGTAGCATAATTGCTGTTGGCGCAGTTTCAGAGGGCGCTGGCTGCCTTACACAGTGCTTATGATTGCTTCTTTCTTGGCCAAATACTCATCACATAGTGATACTTTGGTTCATGTTTCCTCTTTTTTTCCCTGATTCTTTTACTGAATCACAAATCATTGCATTGTGACTGTGCCAGTTCTTAATGATAGATGTTTTAAAGTTGTATGGTTTGATTTCTAATAAAACTGGAAAGTATGAACTTGTGCCAAATACCTTTGGAAGTTAATACAAAAGACCCGACTACTGAGAAAAGCAGCATCCTTTCAATTAATACTGAGCGCACCCAAACTATAATTGCTTTTTTAAGCTGAACAGCAACAATTGTCTGATTGAATTCCATTATTCAAATTTAATTTTACTTTTCAAGTTTTTTACTTGATATGAAATGGTTAAATTCATGTCAGTGATTTATCTGACTGGGTCCTATTTTATATCCAAGCCCCGGCTTCTTTGCCGGTAGCACAGGATTAAATTAGTCTAAAAAAGTTACAAATATTTTCATGCTTCAGAAACACACTTTCTTAACTATGCTGATAAATAATATGCATCGTTTCCTAAATAGAATCAGCAACACTAGTGAAGCGAACTCTTGTTTGATTCTTTGTGCTGGTCCCCTAAGTTTTGTCCTCTAGGTCTCGGCACTCATTTCAAACAAATCAGCCAATTATTCTCTGGCTGTTGATGTCACCATTGATGTCTATGTGAAGGTTTCAAATCCAATATTTCTTTCCCATAAGTGTATGACCTTAATGATTTCTCATTCAACTAAGAATTCCTATGCCAGACGTGTTGCTTCTTACAATGTACTGAACTTGGTTGATCCATGCAGTGTACTATCCTTGGGCAAGGTTTAGTGTATGATGACCTGACCCTCTTGAGGAGGTGGGCCCAGGCTCTGCAGTTCAGTAGAACTTATATAAGTGCGTTATATATAGCATGTAGTATATGGTGTATATGGGACTCCAGTGTTATCTCAATGATGTCTGGCTCAGTGAAAAGCAGCGTGTTAAAGAATTAGTGAATCTGTAATTCATGTGAGAGGATACGTTCAACAACTGCTTCAATTAAACCACAAAATGTATGAAATTGTTAAGCTCATAGTGCTGCACAACAGCACTCATCAAAAGCATTTGTGTAGGTGAAAGAGAGAGAGCGACTGAGAGAGATGACATGCTGATATAAACTGAAGCATACTCGAGCACAAATTGTTAAGTGCAGTGTGAGTGCAGGTAGATTTGGGGAGAGGGGGGCAACTCCAGTCAGGCACACTAGAGGGTAACTGTACTTCCATGAGTGCACCCTAAAATACTCTGCCTGGGTTACACGAGGTGTGATCAGAAAGTTCAGGAGTGGGTCTATGAAAATCTAAGCCCTTACTCTATTTTAAATTCGACTGATTTCCTATTCAACATTAAGCATCTTCTGCAATTCTAGATTGTTTTCAGCGCTGGTGAATTTTTTACACTCTGTACAAGTTCCATTTTTCCCCTTTGCACTTGTGCCAGTCCAGTGGATCCTGGATCTCCTCCTGTGTGAAACATTGATGTTCCAACCTCATCTTGATCGTCGTGATCAGACCACATAGTGGGGAGGCAAATCACCAGGTAGTGAGAAAAGATTGTGTTCCTGTGGCTATAACTATGTTTTCAAGGAGTTCTGAGCTAGCAGGAAATGGCGCTCTTGCATGCACCATACAGTAGTTCAGACAGTTTTTGCTGAATAGTGTCCTTCAAACATGTTTAGGAAGTTTGTGTTGATGGTCTGAACTACAGGGTCGAGTTAATCTCCATAAGAGAAGCGGAGTCAAGTTTGAAATAGTTGTGAAACTGCAGATCATAGTGCACATTATTACAATGCGTTCAATAGTTGATGTTGTGGGCGTTTGAAGATGTTTAAAATCATAAGCCACAGAAATAGAGCCACACTCACTTCAGTTTGGTAAGGTTGTCTTTGAGTGCCTGTTGATGCTAAAGACTTCTTTGAACACCAAAAACAAGCAACATATTTCATCTCAATCCGAAGGCAACCCCAAGCCATTCAACAAACAATGTGGTGTCATAGGTCATGGGTGTTTGACCAGACTGTTGAAGTGAGCTTAAAGAAAGCACAGCACCGAGGTAAAACTTAGCTCCATTTGAGTCTAGAGACGTGTTATACCTCTTCAACAAAGACAGTTTAATTCCATTCATACCTGCAGTGTTTGCTCAGGAGCAAGTATTGGCTTGGTCCCAGAAGAATGAAAAAGGGTCTCCAAATATTGATACCATCAATTTTCAGAATTGTTGCACTGTGGAAAATATTACTGTTATCCCTGCTGCTAAGTCAGCTGTGGTAAGCATACATCAATGACACATTTTTATTGCAAATATGCTCACCCTGCATGGTAATAAATAGATAAATAAATGCATTTTAGATTTTGTTCTTTCCTATTTTGGAAAGGGAAATAAGAAAACATTAAATTGTCTCCAGAATGCTGCTGTTTCAAACCACTTGACTGACTTATGATATATGGTGTTACAGATATATCTCTTAGCTTTTTATAATTTTTTTTATTTTACTAAGTACAACTACTAGGATAATGAATTAAAGGCTTTTCTTAATAACAGTTGTTCGTCCCCCTGATGAGCGTGTTGTTTTATTGGGAGAGATTAGATAAACAACATTTATAATAATAGAGTCCAGTAGATATGAAATGCTCATAAACCCCTGATAAATTTCTAGTTTCTGTGATGTATTTGTGATGAATTTTTCAGGACTTTATTGTTGTTTTATTTTAAATATCTTTGTACAATTCAGTTTACAAACTAATTTTAAAAATCTTTTAGGGGATACAATTACAATTGAAAAGCTTAAACTAAAATTTTGCTGATGCATGTTTTGATTTTATTTAAGTATTTAGTTTTTGTGTAGCATTAAGTGCAAGCTGGCACTACTTGACAGTATTCTGTGCACCTCACAGATTGGTATTTGTTAGGTTTTTATAATTTCCCCTGCCTGGGTCAGAGCGGTAATCCAAGCCTCAAAGCATAACGCTGCTACCACCAGGCTTAATCGTGGGTATGGTGTGCAGTGTTGTCTTTACACCAAACATACGTTTTATAATCATTGCCAAAAATGTTGAATTTTACTCTCATGTGACTGCGTCTGCTTTTTGTGAGACTAATGGAGGATTTTCATCTTAAGAAGGCGTGCTTCAATGCCTCCCTATTGTCCACATATGATGAATATGGAAGGTTTTGTTCACATATTTATACACAGTACTTGCCAAAACCTTGCATGATAACTGGAGTGTGTAGAATTTTTATAACCACTATATGGACACCAATTGTCCTATTGTACTGGTTAATGCAAAAGTAAATGCTGTCACTTAACTGCTATTTTCTCACAGCTGACATTTGTGGCAGTATTGTTATCCAGTTTCTTGGAAAAGTGGGAACAAAATGCACCTTTCTAGTTGTCTGAGTTTGTTTACAACCACCTGTCTCAGATCCACTTTCTTACTTCCCCGAAGTGACTGGACGAAAGAGTAAACACTCCGGAATTGAATTAACTTCTCAGAATTTCACAGAACATGCCGTTTAAATGATATAATATATCTATGCCCTGTGTGTTTTACTGGCTCAATTCAAGCATGACTGCAAATGAATCAAGTGTGGCTGTGAAAAATGAACTCTCTATCAGAGCTTCAGGAAATCTATGGTGCATTGAAAGCAGCATTTAATCAACTATCAAATGATAAAATTGCTTTTCAGCTGGCTTTGGAGGGCGATTGATCTCTTTAAAGATTGATCAGCGTTTTAGGATAGACTCCGAAAGTATTTGACAATAGAGTCAACAAAATTAAAATGAAATGTATAATTTGATAGTAAAATCATGTGTTCTGTTCTCAGTGTGCAGCTTTGTTATCCATATGCTAAGTGTAGTGAAGGAGTCTTTGTAATTGGGGACTGTCTTCAAAGAAAACATAAATCTGCCTGCTGTCTTTGCCAAATGTGTTTGACAAATTATAGTGCTGGCTGATGGCAAAGCTAGTAGCTGTTTTCTCAATTGCCTGTGGTAAATTTCATCTGAAATTATAATCACTTCAAGGTACCTCTTGAGTCAGCTTGAGCAACATTCGCTGGATAAAGAACATTACTAAAGTTCCTTCTAGACTTTAAGAAGTTACACAAGTGTATATTTTCAGTGAATGCTGTTATGAAACTCTCATACTTTCTGTTGGACTGAAATTGCATTTTCCTGAAACATCAGCATTATAAAAATATCATTTAGTGTTGATAACCATCCTTAATATTAATAGATGGCATTGAATTTTGAACATTAAAATTTTTTACATTCTTGAGTAAAAGCCAGCAGGGGGTAGCCCCCAGTGAGTATCTTACTAAAATACCTAACCTCCAAGGACATAGCTATTCTGAAGGAGGCATTTTTTAAGGTTTTACTTATACTTGCACTAGATGACAATAGTTATGTTACACTTTATTGAGCTCTTGGCAAGGTTTAACTGCCTCAGGTCAAGGACTAGTTCAAATGTACACATCCAAGTGCAAGTCCCTCCTGTTAATATTCATATCTAGGGACCAAATTAGAAAGTGGAACCAAGAAAGAACATAGTATTAATATTACAGTACTATTTTTTTTTTTTATACATTTCTGCTATGATCATCATTTCACTTGTAGTGGTGCAACTAAGAATGGGCCTTTCTCGCGTCTGTTAAAATGGTCCTGTTTCAAAGAAACAGAGACTTGTAACTCAGAACAAAAGCTTTGACTACAAATGCAGAGATAAAGGCGTTGTCTAATGCAGTTCTTTACAGTAGACCTCACTGTTGGAGATCTATTTTCAGTAATTAGAGCCATAAAGGAAGTGAAATCTCATCTCGGTTAGGCGATCAGATTGGGCACATCTAAGGCTGCTTTAGATCTTCTATGCAGCTACTTTAGACAAAGGACTTTGGTAATTAACTCAGGGAGCTCCAATGGCTTTGGCTGATTCACTGGTGTCAGGCTTACACAAGGACAATAGCTGGAATGATAACTCGGCCCCAATTCTTTAGCTATGTTTTACGGCACCTAAAAAACAGAATTGTGACAGCCTTTTATTACACCCGTTGTCTAAGCAGAATTTCATCATGTGCATTTTTTAAGACTGTTCAGTCAATAACACGAGTAACTGTAAGAAGTGTGTTATTTGTATTTATTTTAATTGCAGCCCAATTTATGAGATGAGAAAAGTTTTTATTTCAAAGAATAAAATTTTATTTCCCAAAGAATCCATTGTGTATTTTAATAGTGGTTTGACTTGCTTTGGCTTTCCGAGCACAGCTCTTTCTCCTCTTATCCCCTGCAAATATATTACTGCAGCATGTTGAAGTTTTCAGACATTCATAATTGAGTAGTGTATGATGAATAGCACAAGGGTGTTCCATTTCAGGCTTGGAAAACAGTGGAAGGATCTGCAATGAGCCAATACTTTGTCCCCGCTATCAAGCTCCATGTATCTCAATATAGAATACAATTTGCTACAGTTAGTGTGTAGAAATGAATGTGAATTTTATAGCAACATGGCTTTCTTATCATTGTAAATGTAAGTTGCATTTTCCTGAAACCTCACTATTATCAAAACATTAGTGAATGTTTTATTTTTTTGTGCATTAGAGATACTGAATAATTTATTATTTACAGTCACCGGCTACTTTAATAGGCACACCTGTTCAACTGTTTATGCACACATCTGATTAGCAACTCAACAGATTATAGTAAGTAGATATGGTCAAGATGACCTGCTGAAGTATTTTATCTGACTTTTCTGCTCAAATAATTTAAAAAAAGTAGAAATTCTCACTTGGCTAGTCAGTTTAATAGTAGGTAGTTTTACGTGCACTTAAAACTATTTTACATGTGATGGCTTTGCTGTCCACTTCATCAACATAGCCATCTGTAGAACTGTCCTACTCATGATGAAAACTAGAAGTGTATTCTTGGTTGATGCTGAAATGCTTCCCAAAGTTACTTCTACCTTTAACCAGTTAGCAGTCTTTTAGACCTCATCATAGCAACCTTTTTAAAAACATTTCCTACGTTTTTTTTAAGGATGACTTTCTGAGCATAGTATACTATTCTCTTCTCTTCAGTTGGGAGGTTGTTTTTTTTCCACTGCAACTCCTTCTGAAGAAAAATCATTTGGATCAGTTTGGCCAATATTCAGTTTAGCATTTTTAAGTAAGACTTGTAAGAATTTGTTTTTAAACAGTGACATGACTTTAAGTTCTTTCAACATAAATGAGAAATATCATTCTGGCTTCTACTCTCGCCACAGTACAGAAACTGTGTTATTCAAGATCATAAATGACGTCAAATCCAATACAGATCAGAACAAGGACTCAGTTTTAGTGCTACTTAACTGCAGCCTTCATCCAACCACTCCATTCTTTTAAACAGACTTCACAATTTGATTGTCCTTTGTTTAATGATTTTAATATTGCTAATAAAGAGATATTTGTAAAATCTTTCCCTCAAGGTTCAATTTCAGGTCCAGCACTTTTTCAATTTCATATTCTACCCCTACGAAATGTCATCAGGAGAGCATTAATTCTTGTAGTTATGGTGATGACACCCAGCTTTACACGGCTATCGTGGACTTATGGTTTAAAATAAGAATCACAGAGAGTTTATGAGCGGCAGAAAACAAAACTGGCTCAACCACAACGACATAATTCTTAGTTACTGAAGCCCAGACAGAGAATCTGTCATGTACAATTATTGGCAATTAATTCTTCCAAAACAGTAAAAAAAAATAAAATAAAATCTGTCATCTTTGGCCTGGAGCCTAGTTTTGAGCAGTGTATAAAAAGTGTAACTAAGGCTGATTTTTTTTATTACCTTAAGAATACTGTCAGGGTATGGGAGTTTCTCTCTCAAGCCAATGTAGAAATATCATTTCACACTGTAATATTCTACTTTGTAGCCTTGCTAGAAACAAGCAAAAAAGGTGTGAGGTCAGCACATACATGACCAGTTCTGAAGTTTCTGGGTTCCTGTCAGCTTCCAAATTGATTTTACGACTTTTTTTTTTT
>NW_005187438.1:1544034-1545629 GCF_000239375.1 Pundamilia nyererei | reverse complement strand
TTTTTGGGGAGACCAGAGAGCAGGGCATTACAGTAATCAATGCGACTGGTAATAAAAGCATGCATCAACATCTCCGTGTTGGCCCGAGAGAGAATAGGGTGGACTCTGGCTATATTTTTTTAGATGATAAAATCCAATTTTGGTTACATGTTTAATATGTGGGATAAAACCAAGCTCAGAGTCAAAAATAACACCCAGGTTTTTCACTTGTAGCAAAGGACATAGTGAAAATGCCTGTAATTTAGACACGAGTTTCTCTCTCTGAGCCTCAGGACCGATGATTAAAACTTCAGTCTTGTCCTGGTTAAGCTGTAAAAAGTTTTCTGTCATCCAAGATCTTATATCTAAAATACAGTTAAAAAGGGCATCCATTGGTCATCATGGAATACAATGTTGTTGTAATACTGAAAGTATCAGTATAACAATATGCTGTGCAGTATGCCATACTGTCAACGGACTACTATATCACTTTACATAGAAAATAACAACAATTTGATTGGTTGTGTAGGATGTGTAGTGTCGTGTATCATTTATGTAGATTTTGTGAATCCCCGATATCCCCCATATCAAAAACAAAAAAAGTGCATTATTATATTCACAAGGCAGTTCTTCGTTGGTGTAGAAAATAAAAGAATAAAAGTTTATGGAAAAGTCACTTGGGGTCTTCAGTGATGCTGAAATGCTTTTCTGACCTGAATGCCTGAATTTAGTGGTCTCCCAAAGAGGTTGTCAATAAGACCAGCGGCCTGGCACATGCCCCTGAATTTCTGCACGTGCTTGAGGTTGCTTAATGCTCAAAGTCTGCACTTTGCCCTAACAGTCATTTATTTTAAATGCATATCAGATAGCACAAAAGAGAGAGCTGTGGACTGAAAATAAACCATCAGAAATATGCCATTATGAAGGACTGATATCGATGAGATTTTATTGATACTAGTGCCATTATCAATTCTGATTTCAGCTTTAATTCATTTAGGCTTCACCTATTGATTGATTGTGTAGGAGAGCAAAAGAGGCCAGCACAAGTTTTCATTGTCAGTGAACTGTTCGATTATTTCAGTCTTAACACATGAAAAACAGGGCACAGGCTACACTCCTAAGACCTTAATTTAAGAATTTTGTGGCCCTGTAAGGGGAAAAAAAGACCAGCAATTTAAAAAATATATATATTGTAATCATTATTTTCAGCTACTCTCATTCCACTGATACTGTAAAATGTAAAAAATTCCAATACATTCCCAATTTTGCACCAATATTATAAGTCACACAATAGTTTTTAATATTGTTGATAAAGGTATTACTGAGTTCAATATTTGACATGTTGATATTGATTTGTTTTTGGCAAATTACATTCAGGTTTTAGAAATGGTTATATAATTGGCTGCTACCAACCTATACCCCATATTCGTAGCTTTCAAGAAGCAGGAGTGAGATCACTTACATACCAAAATATGACACATCTAATCCTCCCTGTCATTCAGTCATTCAACTGAGCCGGGACCTTTTACACCTTTTGACTGTGACCTTTTAAAAAGGAAACCGTGCCAGAATAATCAGGCACCGTGATAATGGATTAGCAAGTGTCATTTTTTTTT
>NW_005187438.1:1524457-1543803 GCF_000239375.1 Pundamilia nyererei | reverse complement strand
AAAAAAAAAAAACAAGAAAAAAAATCTTTGTCTGACTTTAACAACGACATTAAGTAACCTTGCTGTATTCTTTATTTGTACAGTTGTGCCATATCATACAGAACTGTTAATTTTTTATACTCTGATATTGTTTTTAGTCAGACTGACATGGAGAAGGAAATGAAATTTTCCCTGATCAGTTTTCCTAACCACAGCTTGACAACAGCAGCATTTCTGCTCATAGCACTGATAACGTAATTGTTCGTCCTGCAGTGGCCACTTGACACTGCCTCCCAATGTGATTTCGTCTCTATAGACTCCCATAGTAAAATGCCCAACTTTCTAGCATTAAAGGGTATGTTTACAGCCTGGTACAAATTTGTTCATTTGCCCATCTGGGTTAGACAAAACCATTCCTTACCACTTCATATCAGCTTTCTTCAACAAGTACAGGTAGCTGTAGCTACCTGTTGAAGAGCCTTTCCTCATCTATTTAGAGTCTTTGAAACGGACCTGTCCACTCATGTTGGTGCCTTTTGGAGCATTTTAATGGCATTACCTAACTAATAATATGGCTTGCAGTATGGTGCACACTAGGGCTGGGCCATATCACGCCGTTCACGGTAATACTGGTATAATGTTGGGCAACGATAAGAAAATGAAATGCGCATGCGTAGTGCCTTTGTTTTCATACGCACATGGCAGAAAAAGCATGGCGGAGAATGAGGAGGGCGAAAGCGGATCGTTGAATGAAACGGATGAACCAGAATTGGTTTGTAAAAGTGCTGCAACTTCAGTGGTGTGGAACTGGTTAAGCTTTCGTCCGTCAGATACACAACAAAGCACTATTTTTTTTGTAGAGCATGCTAGCGGGCCGTTGTTATTACCATGTTTTTGGAAAATACGGCACACTTAAAATCAATGCTTTGATTTTTCTGGAATTCGACAGCACCCCTTATAATGCCATGTGCCTTATGTATGAATTCTGGTTGTGTTTAGTGACCTCAAAACGATTTTATGTGGTACACGAAAATCTGTCTAATGTTTTAGTACGTCTTTGCTAAGCTACGAACCCGCACCGCTTGATGGATGGTCGCCAACCAAAAGTTTTCACTAATAAAGTTGTGGAGTTGTAAAGTATTTTGTCTAGTGTCAATTATATCGTCAGTTACATCGTTATCGCAAGTTTTCAAATGTATATCGTGATAAATATTTCTGGTCATCGCCCTGCTCTAGTGCACACCATACCAAGTTTATGACACAGCACTTATTAGTTGGTATATGTGTACAGTCAGCCTACACAACCTATATTTGCGGATTGCTAATCATGTTTGGTAGCATTAGCCAATAACATGGCATGCCACCTGCTGAAACAAACAAACCAACAGGTTACGTCATAGTGTCTATGTCAAACATTTGTACTTTAAGTAGTTTTTACATACCAATAAAAGGTTAGCCATTTCAACACAAAGACATCAATCCACTATGGAGGGCTATTTTATGTAATTTTTGTTCCTTGTGCTTGTAAAGTCATTCTACCCATTGTCAGGTCATGGCTTAGTCTTTTGCTTCCAAAGTATAATTCATGATTTATTGGTGTGGGCTCTTAAGATAGGTGCATAAATGAAAGCATTGGCAGATACATCACCACCCAAGGTCACACACATTTAGCATTTCTCAGCTCAGGCGTTTATTATAGAGGGCACTCAGTTGATTAAAATATGATTTAGATGAGGGACATTTAGCTTGGTTCATTATTTCTTTCAACATAATGGGAGGTATTAAAACATTAAAGTCCTATAGGAAGCGAATGCTTTTATTATGAATTGCCGCGCATGCAGTGATGACATAAATTTGCTGTGTAAAACTTGAATGTTGAATTGTGAATTGGTTTCCATCAATTACTTGGATCGTTTTGGGTCAGTGTTTTAAAGATATGAGAAGTCAAAGTATAGTATGTGCTTGTGGATGTATGTCTCATAAAATGTGATGAAGGTTTCTGCTGAAGTGGAGAGACACTTTCTGTTCAATATAGGCATGCCATCTTAGATTTTCTCCAACATGTATCCTTCTCAAAGTCTCGCAATATCTTTTTTGACATTAAATCAAGAGAAGTCTGTTCCATCGCCAGTCAGCTGCATGATCCTAGAATGATATTTGCCCCAACTTTCAAGTTAGTGGAAACTGTAACTAAAGCATGAAGTTTATAATTTGACCTAGTGGTTTGTTCAACATAGACTGCTTAAATGCAGAAGGATTACACGCTGTGAGGCGAGAAAAAGAATTCTTGAGGGGGCTTTGATCGCTAGTTCAATATCCATTACTTTGGCACAGCAGAGACAAGGGGATCCAGCAGTATAAATTAACATCAAAGGCAGATGAGCTAATGGGGAAAGGTCTACTACTAGTACTATGCCAATATAAAAGTAAAATGACTATCAGTTCCTACCTGCTTTAATTATTCTACAAGAATCGAGAACATGGTTTCAAGCTGATCTTAAAATTCAGCAAATGTAACGTTACTGTTCTTTTGAATCATTTATCTCTGGCATAATTTTAGGCCTCTTTACAGGACAAAGAGCACATACTTTGACTTTTATGTAAATTTTGTGGGGTTTATGCATACACTTTAATTCCACTGACTTGGCCATCGTTACTTACAGTCAATTATTATTATTCAATGAAACCTTTCACACATCCATATAATATTCATAATCTTGACTTTCAAAGATACATAGAGTATGATATTGCAATGGATGGCATCAGATTTAAAGGGTTTGAATCCAAGATGTAATATTAAGGTGTTCCTATTTGAATATTCACTTTTTTGTTAAAGTTGCTGCTGTCACTTGAACCTGTAACTGCACTATAAGGATGAAAATATAAGACCACTCCTCTTAATCCTAGAATTCAGACATGCCACAAGTCCATTGTATATAAAATAAAGTACCTACCCACACAGTCTGCCTTTACAAACATTTGTGAAAGAACAGACCACTGCAAAGAGCTTGTAACAGGATGCCCAAGTATTTTTGTCCATATAGTGAATTTCCTTAAGTTAATCATGTGTGTTATTATTACATTATTGGAAGATGTTCAGTTTTATCCACAGATAGCGTGAAAAAGAGATTTTTAAAAAAAATCTTTTTTCTCACAAGATAAATTTTTTTCAACCCATAAAAAAACTAACTTTTTCCCTGTGCACTCACCACCATAGCATTAGCAGTAAAGGAATATTCACCTAATCAAGACACATTAGCTGCAGCATCCTTATAGAATTCCTCTTCTCTTTCAGGGTTGTGATTGGTTCAGTAAACGTGATGATGGGTACATTTCCCTCAAGACAAGACCTTTAATTAACTGTCTATTGTCATTAACAGGAGCTGCCAAAATTTGTGATGTCTGATGAGAACATGCAAAACCATGGCCTCCATTAGCTGTTCCGATACTATACTTGTGAAATAGTGAATGTAAAAGCAAATTGGAGCATGAAGAAGAAAGAAAGCTGAGCATGCTGATGTCATGCATATTGAACCATTCAGCCCAGTACTATCTTGTCTTTTTTTTTTTTTCTTTTATCCAAAACTAATGAATTACCCTTGGAAGTAATTGTCATATCGGTCTCATTAACACTGGGGCTTCTCCTTTCAAGTGCTTTAGCCTTCAGAACTGCTGTCAAATTCATTGCTTTAAACCAGGTAAGACGAGAAGCATAAAATAAAATCTTCATGACAAGTGCAATGTTTGTGTAGCACAATAAAATGCTGATTACAAACAAACATCTTACATTTTTGCAATTTTTTATCTATATATTTTATCTCTATATCGTTCAGTGGCACAAAGGTATGTTTTATATATCCTAAACGGACCATTACCTGATTGGATGCGATTGCTATTTTACAGAAAACAGCTCTCATGATGATCACCTGTGGTTTCAGCACACCACACCTTGGCTACAATTTCCACCACAACAGCTACCACATCACCTCTTCAAAATGCTAATGAACACAAACAGGAGAGGGGCTGGTGTGGCCACAAAGGGTGAAATCATGTTCCGGTTGTTTCGTGTCAGCACGAGCATCTTCCCTGGTCTGACAGATCGGCCAATTAACCTTATTTACCGCAGCTCCCCTCATCCTCTAACGAGCTCCACTGGGCTTCTTTCTAATAACGAGCTGCTGAGATTGGGGACCATTGGTGTGTTGGTTCCAATTGTGTTTGTCCTGTAATTATTAAGGTGACAAGATAGCAGCTCGTGCACTATTGTGCTTCCTGAGCGAGGTCGCTCATACCGTTGTTCATGTTGTTTTTTTATGATTGGTATGCCTCATGCAGAGATACTTGGACTTCCATGTACCCATAGCACTGTGATTATTTGCTCAATTGTCAAATGATTTTTAGTTCAAATCCAACATAACGAGATTATCTGTCCTATAAAAATAACACGTAATTGGAGCGTTTTTCACAATCTGTACAAGGTTGAGTAAGCAAGTGGGACATTAAGTATTCTGTCTTATTATTATTTGTCCTTAATGTTCTTTATATCCCCAGACATACACACTCACAGGCCACTTCATTAGTTATACCTGTTCAACTCTTCATTAAATACCTTACCAGCCAATTACTCAGTACATTTAGGTTTGTGGACAAAGTCAAGCCAGCCTGCTGAAGTATTTCATGAACTGCAGGTTTCCAACAGAACCATTGTTAAGGTTTATAGAACATGGTCTGGAAAAAGCAAAACAATCTAGTAAGTGACAGTTTTCTAGATGAAAATACCTTGTTGATGACAGTAGTCAGGGAAGAATGGCTGGATTGCTTAGAGCTGATAGGAAAGTAAAATTCAATCAAATAACCACTTTATACAGTTAAAGTATTTAGAAGAGCATCTCTGAATACATAACATGTCAAACCTTGATCCCAAATGGACCACACCAGGTGCCACTCCTGTCTAAGCACAGAAAACTAAAGCTACAGTTGTCACAAGTCACCAAAATTGGACAACAGGAGATCAGAAAACCATTGCTTCATCCCTTGTATCAATCATCCAGACTGTTGATGGTGTTGGAGACATTACCCTGCTACACTTTGGCCCCTTGTGAGCAAGAGCAATGAGTATCGTTGCTGGCCATGTCCATGTAAGACCTCATGTACCCATATTTTGATGGCTGTTTCCAACAGAATAACAAACCATAGTGCAACCCTTAAAACATCTCAAACTTATTTCTAATTTATTCTTCTTTTCTCTCATCTCACTGTACCCAAAAAAACATTCCGGATCTCAATTGAGTAAAATACTTTCTGAATATTAACAACATGGTTGTGCAGCTGGTCAAATTCCCAGCAACTGCATGATGAGATCACATCAATATTGGAGGAATGTTTCCAACACCTGATGAATGTATGTCATGGAAAATTGAGGCAGTTCTGAATGCAAATGGAGGTCCAGCAAGGCGTACCTAATAAAGTGTGTGGTGAATGTAGATTCTGCTGATTTTTTGCTTTATTGTTTTTCCTGCTGGATGAAAGCAATTCCCGGGTCATCTATGCCTTCTATAGAGAAGCACAGTTCTAAAACAAAGAACGGTAAAGCCTTGTTTAAAGACTGCAAGTAAGTGCACTTGCTGATTTGAATAATGTTAACATTAACTTGTGAATTCACAAAAGCTGTTTTGTTTTCTTGTTTGCTGTCAGCTGTGTTGCATTCAGCCTGTATTATGCATTTAACGTCTGCATGTTTTTCTAGTATTATTCTTTCGAAAATATGCCCCTCTGCTGCCTGTGATGACCTGTGACTGGTTGCTAGGGTACATAAAACCTCCATAATGAGAATATATACAGGTTGAAATTGCTTCATTTTTTTTTTTTGTAGTAAGCTCTCATACACAAGTGTCTGAAATAATATTTGTAAACTGGGCTTTTCCTTTGTGTTTGTTCTTGTAAAAGTCTCACTCCTAACTTTATCAGTGACACATTTTCTTTCCTGTTTTCATGACAAAAGTTCCACCTTGGCAGAGAGAGAAAAAAAACCAGAAACATCAGGTTTGCTCCGACCACTTGTGATTCATCTATTCAAGTAATCCTGCCTTTGGAGCAGATATACTCTCTGCTCCATGACCTTCACTGGACAAGCATTGGTTTCAGGGCTGTGATTTTCAGGTCCCTACTGTGTTTGGTGTGGATGCCTGTGGAGACACTAATACAACCCATAGTGCACAGCTTTAATATGGTGCTGAGAATCCTCTTCTATTCAACCTTCAGCTTTCTAGAGGCACTTGGGCAATCTTTAAGTTGCTATTTTTACGAAGAAAAAGGTATCTGTCATAAAACTACACTGAGACACTGAGACCACTTAACTAAAGGAAGAGACTGCTGTGTGTGTGTGTGTGTGTGTGTGTGTGTGCGCGCGTGCATTATCTCTTTATACCTTTCGTCCGGTTTATTGCCCTAAAAGCCCTTGGGCCTTTTTTACTCCCGTCTAAATAGTCGTTTACCGAGTCAATACGCCCAGTTAATGTTAAGTCACAATAGCCAGTATATGGCAGTGATCCATACCAAGTGGTGTGCTTAAGGGTAGTGTAATGTTTTCATGTCAAGTCAATGTTTTTATATCTCAGTAAGTGCTGTCACTGCAACAAGGCTTCAGTGGTGAAGCAGGGCGGTCTTAAGTGATTTGAAAAATAAAAGAGCATATTTACCTGATCCTTATGGTCTTTAAACCACATTCAACTGTGTTTGGAATTCGTTTTTTCTTAGTTGGTACAAGCTTACAGAGATTTAAATTAGTTCAAGGTTCAAGGTTCTAGTTTCTAGTTAATCAAAAAAGAAGAAGAAAAGAACAAACATGTAAGTGTCAATACAACACTTTTGATATCTTGTCAGGTTTAAATTTTTGTCAGTGTCCCCACCTTGTGTTAAAGAAAGCTTCATGCTATAGTCTCAAATATTAAAGGTCTTCCAGTGAAATACAAAAGCACCTCATGTCAAATCAGGAGCCTATAAAAATACATTTCACTGTCACATTACAAGTAAATATATATTTGCGAACCACAACAGAGAGTGCACTATTATCCTGGTAGCTCCTCATCTTCAAAAAGACCAGCGGTTCCCAGGCAATGCAGAGACATCAGAGAAAATGTAGCATGTCATCTTCCCTAATGCAGCAGGAGCTATCTGATAATCAAGCTGGCAAGCTGCACTCACTTTTATTTGAACTGTAAAAGTTGATGAATCAGACTTGGCTGCACACTTACGAGCCCCCTAGCCTTCTCCCCTTTGTCTGTTGCTCGGCCAAGATTTGTGTGGCTCATCCATCCTATTAGGGCACAGTGCCCTCCAATATGCTACCCTTCAACATGTGCATGGAGGGATCAGTTCTAACTATTTGAATCACAGAGAATGGAAATTCTGTTTTGTCAGTGTCCTTGAAGCAGACTACAATTTGCCAATAATGACAAAGACATCCCTGTTCAAGCCTGTGAAAATGCAGTCAAAGCCATGTTTCTACTTTGCTGCATTTTACCCATCATGTCAGCTAGGTTAGTTTTGTGTCACAATAAAATGAGGGCTGCAGCTAAGAGTTACTTTCAGCATCAGATTTGCCACTGAGTAATCTTAAAACTAAAACAAATAGATTCTAAATGTCTTTATCCTTCATGGAAGCTGAACCACAATATACCGATTGAGCCAAGACCTCACAGAAGAGTTGCTTTACATCTTAAAAGACATATTCATTTGGAAGTACATAAGCTACTTGGTTATATTTGAACCAAAGACTGTACTTTTACAAGAGAAATGACAGAGACAGCTTTGTGTTTTGGGATTTCCTCAAGGCTTTCCTGGACTAAGAGACTGGAACCCATACCTGGGAGGTCTACTGATCAAGATAAACCTGCGGAGTTCTTACAATACTTCGGGAAGTAGCGTGAACGTACTGTACTTAATTGTTAAAAAAATATCATTTATATACAATTTATATGTATGTATGTGTATATATATGTATATGTATGTATGTATGTATATGCATATGTATGTATATGCCATATTGTACTATTCTTAGTTAGTGTATTGTCTGTCTTGTCTTAATGTTGGTTTATAATGGAGCACTATAACAAAAAAAATTTCCCCCAGGGATCAATAAAGTATTCTGATTCTGATTCTGATATACAAGGGATCAGTATAATTGCCAATGAGCAATGTTAAAATTGGAATAGAATACTCTTTTCTTGCTAAATATTTGAGGCAAGATGTCAGTGTAAATTATTCTATTAGATGCAGTCTCTGATGGCTTCAATTTGAAACAGTTTCATTGCGATACTAGTTCAGCATGCCTTTACTATTTTAGTGTTGCTCATAGTGGATTAGTGGCAGTCTCATTGTGTTGGCTTTTTTATTTGTGTATGAGAAAAATTAACAACTGAGGGTGCCAAAAAAAGAAGCTCACAGCAACATTTTCAAGTCCTGAAAGGTACTTCACCATGCAGAATTATTATTGCAACACTTTGCATCATATGATACTAAGTCATTATACGCTTTTGTTGGATCTTGTGTCTAATTAGCTTGTCTTATTCATCCTTGTCATGGAAAAAAGAATGTTTGTGTCAATTATGGGCGCCGACTGGCCATGGGGAAAAGATGAGACTGTAATGGATAAAGAAGACATATTTTGATGTTGTTGTTTCATTTTCTCCGATTTTTGGGTCAACACATTTTATGGATGGCTTGACCTCTTGAACTCTGATAGTCACTTCACTTTGCTGTCATAAAGCTGTGGAATCATCAGGGATGACGTGTCATATACAGGAGGTGAGATCAGCATATGAACAAGTAATTCCTGTGAGCCAAAAGCTCACGGGAATTAAATTCTCTGTCTCCCACTTGACTCTGTATGATGACAAAGAGTGGATATCCTTAGTGATCTCCCAAGCCTTGCTTCTTGTCAGCATTCCTGCTAACACTCGGGTTCTTAATTGGGGGGTTATTTTGAAGCTGGGTCTAAATTAATTTTAAATGATCAGTGAGATGTAAAAACAGCATGTATGAGGAGTATCACTGACTCTGATTCAAAACTGCTTAGAAATAGGCTGACTTTGCCCGATTACTTCACATTCGGCTACTGCCATGTTAGGAAGCCAGTGGATGACACCAAGATGACTGTGTCCATCTTTTACATACAGCCAGTGGAGTGGGTGCGTCAGGGCTCAGGTATTAGTTTAAGCTACATCATAGTCCCAGAAATATGTAATAAAGTTGGAAGTGAGCACAATAGGTCACCTTTACATGACAAAGAAAAGTGAATTTGAACACTGGCATGATTTGCACTAATTTTACAGCTCCTAATTGCAATGCTGCCATGCACGCTTCAGCATAAGTCGTGAAGTTTCATGTGAAATATTATGTCAGCTGCAGCATGCCGTATATTCAGCCACATTAGACAGAGAAAGGAGGTGGTGCCTTCTGTATCAATAACCTTGACTGCTCAGTGAATCATAAGGTTGTAGAAATTTCTGAGGCAGTTTGCCATCTTAATAGTCCTGTTTTAAAGGGGGACCTCAGATGGCTTGCTGTGCTGTGCCTCCATTTCCTTTGTTCTAATTTCTATTTCTATCCTCTGGACATGATCCTCATTGTCAGTTGCCGGCCTCAGCGATTGAATAGCTTCGTCAAGCCTCCCCAGAGCCCTCTGTTCTACTGCAGTCTTGGCAGGCGGGAGCAGTTGATGTTGCCTATCTGTGCCTCTTTCTGAGCTGTATTAGCACTTGAGCTGTTTGGTATTGCATTTCCCAAAAGGTGGTTTGATATGTGGAGCATTTACAATTTTCAAGCTGGTTAAGTCAATACCACAATCATTGTTTCACCTGATATTTGTTCTTTTTCATGTTTAGATTCAGGTGGCCTATTTTGAAGAAGTGCGAGGTACAGCGTGGTGTAATATCTCCTGGTATATTTCTTATTAATCACTAAGGTATGATAGAAGTGTTTATTACGCTTTAAATGGGTGCTTTCACCGTCCAGCATGTGAATATGTTTCTTCAAAGCTTAACTAAAAAGAAGACAGTTTTCTGCTTTCCATGAAATTAGTGATTCATATTGAGATTAAAGTATTTCTAGGACAGTCTCACTGCTAGTATCATCACCTCAGGGATTCATGCTTTCGCTTTGTGTTTCTATCTTAAAGGCTTTTTTCTTAGGCTCTAATTTCCTCAGTGAACATTCCTCTAGCATACTTACCAGGGGCAGAATATTAATTCTGATATTCACTGTCAAGAGTCTGTGGCTTTTACCCCTTTTTTTTTCTTTCATCACTCATCACCCTGGCAATAACAGTAGTGTGCGTGTGCATGTGTGTTCAATGAGAGATTAAAAAAAAAAAGTGTAGAAGTGACAGGGCAGTGGTCAGATGTTTCCCTGTGCCACTGGCATATCTCTTGTGTAGCTCAGCACTATTTAAGAACATGAACTCGCTTTGCCTGTCACTGTTTGTCTACTTGTGTAAGTGCAGAGGTGGACAGATTGTGCCTGGCCTTGCGTGCCCATGGCCTTTTGTTTTGAGTCCCTCTGGACTTCCCTCTCGTGACAGGCCCTGTGTTTGGGTGGAAACCCTGCCGAGCACCCTGCTGGCGGGTTAAGTGCTCATGCACATCACCATGGGGACTGAAGACCGACAAGCAAAGGAGGTGTTTTTCTTCCTCTTTTTTTTTTCCTTTAATGTTTCTTTTTGTTTGCACAGGAGGTCTTTGTTTTCCTAAAACCAGTGTCTGTGTGTTTTGGTGTTTTTTTTTCTGTATTTATTTGTCAGTTTTGTTCACTGCTATGAAAAAGGTTAGGCTATTCTCAAAGTGAGATATATTTTCACATTCATTTTTTTTCTGTATCTCAGTGTTTGAAAGAAACAAATGAGTTCATTCTTCATTTATGATGGAATTCTATAATATATAAAACTATGCAAAAGTGGAATAATCAAACCTGGATATTTCTCTAACAATGCTAAAAAAAGTATGTTGATCGACTTGATCACTCTGCTTGCTGTTTACTATTCACTCAGGCTGTTCAAGGATCACATGTAGTTGCATGCTTCCTGTGATATCGCTGCAGTAAATGCACAAGTGTGGACCATTAAATTTAAAAAAGCATGACTGTATATTCTTTTTTATACTATTGAGGTACTTGATAATGTACTCTTTATAATATAATCTTGTCTGGAAGCTGAGCTCTAAAATGTACAAAAAGATAGTTAGTTGAAATTGTAAATTGAATATTCATGAAGATTGCATATCCTGGGTTTGTCCTCTGTTCCAACTGACCAGAAAACAAAGATCTAGTTACCACGTGGGGGAAATTGAGAGAAATGAGAACAAAATCAGCTGTTAATCATATGCCCACTTTGCCTTTTGGTCCTCTTCCACCTCTGCTGTTTTGTTCTTCTGCTTGAGGCATTTGCTGAACAAGCAGCTTTCCATCTGCCAATTTCTTTACTGTTGAAAGTCTAAATGCTTCAAAGCAAATGCTTTCATGAGATAATTCCCAGAGTAAAGATTTAATTAAGTGTGGTCGGCTTGTTTGAATGAATCGTCTGTTCATCAGCACAGTACAATAAAAATTAAACCACCGTGTTTGAACCATTCATTCCAGCCAACTTGATCATTCAGCGTCTTTGTTTGTTGCTTTTGTGGGTCTGGATGCTGTAAGTGTTTAACCCTAGAACACTATCGCTGGGTGATTTACACCCGAGAAAATACATTTACATGAGTTCTCACTCCTGCAGCTGTTTGCGTGTCGAGGAGCCTGTGCCATCACCAGGGAAGTCTCAAATGTCCCAGGAATGGGTGGACCAAAGACCAGCTTTCCAGAGTCATTATTTTGTTTTAGGAGTTTTATTTTTCATTTTGTTAGACATGGCACCGTTGAAAGTAAAAGAAGACCACTCTAATTTGTCATGTGTTGTCATATTTTGATATATTTGATTACTTTTCATTGGTTATATTATACCGGGTATAAATCACCATTAGTGATCGTGTTACTATTTATAGCGATAGTGTTCTAGGGTTAATTGTATTTATACTTGATACTTGGGTCTATGTGACTTTGTGCTTCACATGGGTAATCTTGCTGGGTGAGAGAAGCACTTGTATTGGTACTTTATTTTTCCTTTTTTTTTTAAAGGAACAGTGAGAGGTAATGGGCCTGAAACGAAGTTTTTGAAAGAGCAAAGCCAAAAGTATAGGCTACATAAAAGTGAACTCCTGCGAGGATGTTCTTCATTGCTATTCCATGACAATTTCTACTGTCTTTGCACCGTTTCACCACTGTCATTTGGACCAGCACTTCCTATACTATTATGGAAATCCATCTTTGAAAGTTTGCTCCAACGCCTTACACGTAAACATGGCTGTCTTTGGCTTTCAACACCAACACCAACAAACAGCTGAAAATTACGCAAGTAGTGATTGGTTTGTCAGCTACAAAATGAAAGCGGTATGACATACGACAGAGGGCATGCAGCCTCCAAAGAGTTTTCACCGTGCTGAGCTAAGAATAGAAAATAATTCCCACAAATTGGTTTCTGAGGAAAACCGAGGTTTTATCGAAACCTTTCATACAGAACAAGTGGAGCTTTAAGAGCAAAGTAAACAAGGGATTTTATGATTGCATTGAAGATACACAGACATAAAAATCCTGCCACTATTCACTCTGTGATACATGTGACTTGAGAGACCGGGGGAATTTTCATTTACCTGCAACTGAAACATGTATTTACCTTCTTTGTTCTGGAAGGATGTCAGTATGATTGCTTCCCCACTGACCTTATTATAAAGGGTGAGAATCATAGCGAGTGAGATGGAAGAGGTAGACAAAAGAAATGGGTCGACTGCATTCTTCTCTGCAGGTTCTCCGTCAGGCAGACACAAGAGCGGTGATGTGACTAATGCTGTAAATGTGCTGGCGTGCTTGCAATATGGGCTTTTTTGAGTGAGCCAAGCCAATCGGTGCTTTGCTGCGTGTCTCCTCACCTACACATTTCAAAGATTCGTTGTGAGAAGTAATTTAAACTTTTTGTCTCGCTTGGTTTTTCTTTATTGCTTCGTGTGATAGAAATAGTACAAGACAGTGAGAAAAATACATGTGACTTTGATATTGAATGAGATAGTAGAAAAGGCTGGTTTTACAATTATGATTAAAATGTTTGAATTAGATTGGCCAGTTGAAACTGGACAAAGTATGTGGAACAGCTTATACACCAGTACTAAAAAGTGCATATGTATTCAGTGCACTTTATCAGGCATTCCTTTGCTAGTTTTATGTTGGATCCCACTTTGCCTTCAGGACTACCTTAATTGGCGTATGGCGTAGATTAAACAAGTCGCTGGAAGTTTTCTCAGAAATTTGGGTCCATTTTGAGTTCATGGCATCCTTTGCTGCACAACATTTGCCACTCACATTCATGATTGTGAATCTAGTTGGTGCTAGGGGGCCCAAAGTGTGCCAAGAACATTTCTCCCACCACCACCACAAGGTTGATCCACTGATACAGTCAAGATGCATCCATGGTTTCATGTTGCTTACTTCAAATTCTGAACCTATCATCCCAGAAGTCGAGATTAACATCTTTCCAGGTGTCTGATTTCCAATTTTTGGCAAGTCCGTGTGGATTTGTAGCTTCAGCTTCCTGTTCTTTGATGAAGAATGGTCTGCTGCTGCTGTAGCCAATCTCCTTCAAGGTTCAGCATGTTGTGCACTCAGACATGCTCTTCTACATACCTTGGACTGTAACAAGTGATTACTGTTACCTTCCAGGTAGCTTGAAGCATTCTGGCCATTCTTCTTTGATCTTTGGCAAAACAAGGCAATTTGACCCAGAGAACCACTGCTCACTGGATATAATTCTTTCTTGTGGATGATTCTCTAAGCTCTAGACATGGTTATTTGAAATACTCAGACCAGCATCGTTTCACATCCAAAGTCACTTAAATCCCCTTTCTTTCCCATTCTGATTCTAGGTTTTTGCAGGTTGTCTTCTCTGTGTCTACACTGGTAAATGCAGTGAGCCACTGCCATTTGATTGGGTGATTAGATATTTGAGTAAATGGACTGTTGATAAGTTAAAACGTGTACCTATTAAAGTGGCCGGTGAGTGTATATGTCAGTAATGCAAATGTGCTAATATTGCAAAACATAGCATACATGTTTTTTTTTTCTGTTTGTTTATACATTTCCGTATGTTTACATCCAAAGCCATGCAACTACTGCATTATTGAGTTTAAACGGATAGCCTAACCCTTTCGTATTAACTGTTCCCCATTCATTCTGAAATGACTGATAATTAAACTTCAATAAATATTAATATTTACTAATAGTAATCTTACTTATATTGTTTTAATAGTGTGAATTTTACTTTTTTATATTTTACATGATGTCCTTTGGAATTGTACCAAGGCAGTAGTGCTACTAGTCTCACTCCCAACTCATCACATTTTAACCCAACCTTGTTACATTTTCCTTACCCGAAGCAAGGACATTTGGTGCCTTAACACAGCTAGTAAAAGTAAAAGAAAGCATGTGGAAACTGCTAACTCACCTGCCTATTCATACTTTCAGCTACAACTTTATAATAGCCATTTAACTAATGTTTATAATAATTAACTACACCTTATTTTTAACCATTTGCAAACTTTTAAAATGCTGCTTCCAACTTTACAAACCAGCTACTAGGCAACTAGTTAACACAGTCATGATTTTGTTTTAAAATTAATTGAATACAAGGGAAACTTTTAATAATAATGCTGTTACCAAGGTTAAAGAAATTAAACAAAAAATGAAGTTGTAATTACAAAGATATTTCTCATTTTATATTTTTGGCCCTTGCAGCTCTGGGCAGTAAAGAATGGACAGCACCCTTCAAATGCTCCTCTCAGTGGCATAATAGCAAGTTTAAACACACGCCTCCAGTTTAGCTCGTCCTCACTGTCAGATTACATTACATCAACCTTTCCAGGCATGTAGAAACTTTCCTATCTGGAAAACATTTGTGCCATGTCTTTTGGACTGAAGCTTGAAAAGTAACAGCTGGCATAGAAAACAAGTAGTACATGTATCTGAAATTCTGAGACACTAAAAAATCACACTAAGGAACAAAACATCCTGACAAGTCTCTGTAGCTTTTCAGTCTAATCCGTCCTGGACCTTTTTCCCCTATTCTTCTAAATGGACAATTTGTAAAATACCTTAAACTTAATTAAAAATGCTATGTTGTTAAATGTATTTTTAAATGTTTGATGCCATGTTCAACAGTCATTCAAATAGGTCAGTGGCATTTTCAGTGTAATCAGAATCAGAATCAGAATCGTGTTTATTGGCCAAGTATATGTGCAGACACATACAGGGAATTTGGTTCCGGTAGATGGTGGCTCTCAAGCACAGCAATAATACCATTTTCTGTATAGTACTCAAGATTTTTTGGCTAGTCCAACCTCTAATTCATATTTCACATTCTCTTTTTGAAGCGCATGTCTAGAACAAGGGAGGAGGGGTCTAAAATGCATTAACGATATTAGGTGTGTGCATTTAATTCGGTGTGCCCTTTTAAAGGGGAAGGGGGCTTAGCAGCTGTCTATTTCCAATAGCATTTATTATTTATTTTTCTTTGAGAGCTCTAAAGTGTTTTCGGTGACAGGGGGCAATATCTAAATGGGTTTTTTGAGTGCATGTAACCCCCGTTTTCCCTTTGCACACTTCACAGCATCCTGTCACTGTAGCTTTGTTTAAAAAAAGGCCCATTGGTCCCTCAGTGACAATTATTGCTCCCTCCATTTACCCCTTGTTAGTGTGTTAGAATCACTGACCACTGAGCTATTTCAAGCTCACAAATGGATTATAATAGGTTACTTCATGTATTTCTAAAATTGAAAAATAGATGTTATCATAGCAATGTGTGAAAGCAGTATTCCCTTACATCGTGGAGATGGTACATTATTCTGCCCTTAACCTATACATCAGCTTTACCGTAGTCAACACATTAAGAACTAAGCAAATGTTTGATATATATTTCTTAAGTAATATGAAACAACATCAATAAAAGACTAATTGGTGTCTGCTGTTTCTCAAAAGTGGCATCAGAGCTGTGCTAATTAACAATACATCAATTGGCTGCGTGTAATCAGAAGTGTGTCACATGTTCCAGCAGCCAGCTGTTTGCAGGGTGGAAGAGAGTGGTGCGCTGGTAGTTGTATCATACTACTCTTTAGCCAAAGCCGCTTGCATCCCATTAATATGCATATGGTGTACTTACACATGATGTACCAGGTTATGGCAAAAGTGAGACATGTCTTACTCCCAGCGTCACATGTGGATGGTGTAAAGGATTGCTTGGCATCAGATTTAAAAGCGCTGGGTAAGCATCATTTTTCAATATGGTGGGTTAATGTGTATTTTAATTAAACCCCACACTTCTACTTAATCTAACACATAGTTTAAAGGTGCCTCGAGCAAACCAAGCAGTTTTTGGTACCTTTCCCTGACCAGTGATTCAACACAAAACTCAAAGAAAGTGAAACAATGTGCAAAACAAAAAGCCCAAAAATGGGAAACAAGCAAAACTCTCCTACGAACATGTGGCTTACCCCTTCTAACTTTTACAGAGTCTTTAAAAGTACTGGTACCTTTGTCCTATTTGATATATTAATTTATTCATTGATATTTGCCCCAATTGAATGACTATATTTAATTATGGTAGAGTTTTTCTTTCTTTTGTTTGAAATGAGCACCAACATGAGACTTTAACAACCATGGTTGTCTTTCTGTGTCTCTTTTTAGAACATTAGCAGCTAATCTATTTGTGTAAAAAGTAGCTAGTGATGCATTCTTCTTTTTGTATTTCTGGTCACGTCAGATGGTTGCCCCTCCCTGAGCTTGGTTCTATTCTTTCTTTTTTTTTCTTTTTTTTTTTTGTTAATTTAGTGACTTTTAAAGTACTGAAATCATGACCAACCCCAAGCTGGTGCTTTAAGGGCAAAGAACACACCATGCAACACCAGCGGCATATGGCATAACAGCAATATTTGCCACAGATTGAGGAAGAATTTTCAGAAATTCATGTTTTTATTTAAGAGCACTGACAAAGCAGAAGAGATCATTTTTTTCTGTGGAGACTGCACGCGTGGTTTACATTTTGAGTCTTGTATACAGTTGCTTGTTCAGAGGGACATCTCTCTCAAAGTGACAAATTGCAGCAATTACTCTGATGAAGTTCAAGGATGACACCATTATGATGATGTAATAATGAGCCCAGCCCACCTGACAGGTTCTAATAGGAAAGTGCCGAAGGACATTTCAGTGATGAATGACTACCTTGTTTTGTATTGCTTTTTTGTCAAGCTCAACTATAAACTGGATCTGAATAAACCTCCTGTTTGTGCTTTGGAATGGGCTGGGCTTTAGAAAACCTATTCCTGGGGTGAAAGAACTAGTTCAGTGCAAAATGTAATATCCTGTCAGGAGATACATTTAGATTTTCAGATTAGATCATTAACTCATATCTGTTAAATTACATTTGAAGTATTCATATTGCTTAATATCTACCCTTTGATATTCTAACAGATAGCAGTAATAATACATGGATTTAATAAAGTTGAGCACCATCATTACGCATCAAAGTGTACTCCATGCCAATGATTACTCTTAATTAATGAAACACATATTTAGAACAATCTAAAAATATGTGCTTTAAATGTAGACTAGTAAAGCGCTATACAAATACAGACCATTTACCATTTTAGACTATACAGTCTACTCTATAAAGATCTAACAGGCATAAAGGTTGTATCCATCTTGTTGCCAGTAGCGTCAATGCTTTTAACCATATACTTTTTTCTCAGTCCAGCTCTTTATTCTAACATAACTATAAAACCTCTAAAGTGTTAATCTTTCTAAAAATTGCTATATCGCAACTCCATTAGCCTTAGAGTTTGTGTCAATTATATTAGGGACACTTGAGAACCCCCTGCTGTGTAAGGGCCTGTAGAAACAGCTGAGAGTGTGGGCAAGGCAGCTGTTGGCCAACCTCCAGACCCCTCACTGCTACTGTAATGGCCCTGTCGGCCACCTTACCATCACAGTCCCGTAAAACAATCTCCCAGGGGAGAAGTGGCCACTGTAATAAGATAGAAATGTGTGTAAATGTTCACCAAAAGGAGAGAACCACTGACAGTACATCAAATATAAATGGCCTGTCTACTGCTCAACTAATGTGTTTGTTCATAAGGGAGCACATTAAGACTGGGATGGTGTATGCAGGATGCTGTGAAGTGCCCGAGGATTTATTTTCGTAGACGGAGTAATGATTGGACATTGAGGAGATCATGATGCTGTTTCACTCTGGCTTGCATCAAATTTTAACTTATATTTAAAAACTTAAATGCATATAATTCTAGGACTTATATCGTACCATGTATGTAACATTTAAGACTTTTCTGCAATGAATGTACAACAATTAATAGACTGAATGTGAAGTGACAGTACTGTGCTTAAGAGTTGAGTCACCCCCATTTCTTAATATTTTGCTAGGAAAATGGGAAATAGGTGCAGTGATTTAATGAAATATGCAAATATAAATGGAAATACAGTATATAAATCAAAAATAGTTTATACAGTTTTAACAAACTTGTAAGTCAATGTTTGGTACACCACCTTTCTTCCCCAGTGACCACAGTTCCTGTAGTATTTGGTATGTCTTTCCTCTGCTCTTTCCTATCCTAGTTTCTTGGCAGTCACCCTTCCTCTGAAACAGTTTCTGATGAGGCTTTGGTGAACAGTAGATTGTTCTTTGCTGGATTCCTTCCTATTTCTTAAGGACTTTCAGATACTGTTTATGTGCTGTAGGTAGTTTTTTTTAGGCCTGCAATTTCGTCTTTTGTCCTCCACTTGTCCAGCTTCCTCCGATTTTTAAAGGATAAACAGTAGACCATGCCAAATTATGCCATATTTTCAGCTGTAAATCAGCTTGGTTGTGCAAAAAATAGTATTTTATGACAAATTGTGTCATCAGTGGTACTTTTATTTTTATTAGATTCAGCTAAAGAACTGGGAAAAATATGTGTTTTTGTGACAGGGTGCTAGTTAAAAGGCCTAAGGATACAATTTAAAATTGGTTCTCTGCTAAGTTGTCTGTTAGTTGCCTGTATGTGACACACATAAGAGATAACAGAAAACCTAGCCAAGAACTCAATTTAGGTGCAATAAAATGCACCTATGTGTGCTCTGTTTATAGATGCAAATAAATAACTGTAATTTGGCATCTTAATCAAAAACAATAATATGAAGTAGTGTAACATAATTTCTGAATTTGTTCTTACTAGAAATAACAACAATAATTA
>NW_005187438.1:1522714-1524377 GCF_000239375.1 Pundamilia nyererei | reverse complement strand
AGGTCACCTCAGGGTGGAGCATAATAAAGTTAAGTATTATTATAGAGAAAACCCATCATTCCCCCATAGCAAGGACATAATTTCTTCAGCTGCATTGCTGCACCCAGATATTGCAACCAAAGACAATATTTATTAATATAATGTTTGGTGTAGGATAGTAGAGGGAAGTGGGTACTGGAAAAATAAACTCAACAATTTACTGTGAAACATAACTTGAAGTAATTTGATTGAAAGAGCATTTTTGTTTGTCTGCGTGTTTTGTTTAATTTATTTGTCTTAAAAAAGATGTTCAGCTGAGGATCTTAAATGTAAAAATTGATTGCTTCCCTTTGTGATTTGTTGAGGCAAATTTAACCAGTCACATGCATTTCTTTGGAAAACATTGAGTGTGAATTTTAATTTTTTTCTGAGATGAACAATTAATCGAGACAACAACTATAAAACTATATATGTACGTTTGATATGCTTTGCTTTGATATATGCTTCATTCTTCGATTACTGTGTGAGGTAAATCCAGCAAGGGTATATACAAAGTGCAATGATGAGTCATAAAATGTGAGCCTGTTCTATACATTAGGGCAGCATGGTAAATGCGGTCTAATTTAGCTAAGGTAGTGGGACAGGCAAATCGATAGATGGCATCACCATAATGCAGCTGAGATCAAAACAAGCTTAATCTATACAAAAAATGTACAGTAAATTTGAGCTTTTTCATCAAAATGTAAGATGATGTTTAAAGTCGAGATCCTTATCAAGCCAAATAGATATTAGTATGAGTCAGCAACCTCTATGGTATCACCTTTCAGAGTTTTGATGTTAGGAGCTTCAGACAGACTTATGGGAAAACAAAGAACTAATTTTGCATCATGGAGAGCAATCTGTAAGGTGACAAAATGGGACTGAAGGTTTGTGTATACTTCTTTCAGAGAAGCCGCTGATGAATATAAAATTGTATCATCTCCATACATAAGGTAAGAAGTGAATTTGAGCTGGTCACAAATGTTATCAATATAAAGAAAAAAGAGCAAATTAGACCCTTGTGGAACCCCTTCTGATGGGTTCCACAACAGTCCCTCATCCACATGGTGCCTACGTGGATTTGCAAGTTTAACAGTCTACTGAATTCTGGACTAAATTCTGTGTTAGATTAACAAATTTGCATTTGTTGTCTTTTTTGTGGGTGGGCTGGGGCATGTATAGAGAACACATGAAGAAAAATGGGTCTCTGTGATGAATAAAAATGAAATGATAAAATATTTACACAATTACTTTACGGCTAGCCTATAACATACATAATGAAATGTTTTGCTCTTGCATATATGCCTAGATTAGATCGGAATAATATGCATTACTCTTTCAGTGAACTGCTTATTTGTTGCCTTTAAGATATATGAAGTAGAAATAAATATGCATATACAGTAGAAGTTGTCCTTCTTTAGTCTTCATGCTCCATACAGCATTATATTCACATTTCCCTTAGAAAACAATTGTTTTGTCAGCAAAAATGCTTCTCACACCTCATTGCTTCCATCTGTATGCAGGCTCTGGCAGTTTGCTTAACATACAGATGCCAGATGCAGGCATTATTGCTGGAAGGCTACTCCACCTGTTCATAGAATTGGTGGGAAATGTTTCCCTTCTGATTTTTAGGGTGTTTCAAAAA
>NW_005187438.1:1514980-1520873 GCF_000239375.1 Pundamilia nyererei | reverse complement strand
TTGATTTATATTAAAGTTTTAGATATTTCTTGGAAAACACTATTAAAACCACCTACAGACATAAATTACCAACTTCTAGAATGGATTCAGAGATCAAGGTTAATGATATAATCTAAATAGCATATCAGTAGCAGTAGTGGTGGTTTTTATGAGGTTGAACACTTCACTGAAAATGTCTTGTTCACTCTTCTAAGTATATTCATTATTATATTTGCTGTAACTCATTTTTGTTACTACTAACTTGCTGAATCAAATGTTAAAGGATGCAATGTCTTTCATTCTAAAGCCTCAGTTAAAAGTTGAATGTGTTCAAATCTCAAATCTCACAATTCTTTTTTTCCTCTAATGAAAATGTGAGCTTTCATTATACAGGACACATGCTTGCTCAAGGTCATTAAGAATATAAACTTTCCTTTTGAAGTCATAAAGTTCAAATTGACTGGTGCCAGAGCAGGGAGTTGGTGCTATGGCTGATCTGAGGATCCCTTGAGAACTGGCAGCAGTTATCTTCCAGATTGCTGAGGGCTTTAAAATGAAACCACTATCACATACTTGCATTAAAAAAAAAAAAAAACCTGCATAAATGGTAGCAGGGCTGTGGAGAGAGAAAGCAAGGGGAAATTACTTTTTTTAATTTTTTTTATTATTTCTTTATTTTCTCATCCAAAGAATGCACAAAATAATGTATATCTTATAAAATGCAATTCTAGCATGTTGTGTTTGTTATTATTATTATTAAGGTTAAAATAACATTTTACAGGTGTACCCCTATGTTGTAATCAAAGAATGTGTTTCCCGAAGGTACCCTGTATGAAAGCTTTCCACTTGGATTTTATAAAATGAAACACAATTACTATGTAATTCCATCACTTGAAAACAATAAAACTGCTGACATTTCTTATCCCACTTGGCAAGATGCTAATGTCGGCACTTTTTTTTTTCTTTCACTTTTAACCATTTTCATTTTGGCATCAGATAAGGATAAACAAGACTCATTAGCATCACTCTAATTAGATCTCTGCCATGGCTCTGTAATTAGCTCAAAAAAGCAGTTCTCAGATCTCCCAACTTACATCAAAAGGAAATCTTTCTCAATTAGAATTCAGAATCCCATGTAATTTTCCCTTTGTTTACCTTACAGTCTCCATATATAGTGTTTGACAGCCAGCATCCATAAGATTTCCATATTTTCCCGCCCTCTACCTAGTGGTTATTTGCCTGTTTTTAGAGGCATGACACAGTTTGGAAAAACACAAAATCCACCAGCCAGACCTCATAGTGTAAAAAGTGAAAGGTGAGCTGAAGTATTAGTTATAGCTTAAGTGGAACACAGAGGTACCAACATGCTCAGCAGATTTATTAAAGGTTATAAAAGGTATAAACTTTTCTTTTTTAAAAAAGAAAAAATATTATTGTTTTGTTTTAATAAAGCACTGAAAGTACAGAAAAAATGATGTGCTGAAAAGGCAAAATAGGAGCATTATTGCAAAACAGAATGCAGCACAGAATGATTTTATTGTGATTATCATTATCTTTATTAATTACTGTTGGAAGACAAAATTGTAGCTGAAATTACAATTTGACTCTAGTACACCATAATTACTGGGATTTTAACAACAAGAATTAATCTAGTGGTGATGCATTTAATTTGTCTTTATAGTGGGCACAAAAAGCCTCACACTCCCACCCGATCCCCTATTTAAGAACATACATTTTTTTTTATTATGGTTATTTTTGGGTTTTGTTTTGCACAGCTTATCCCATCTTTCTGACCTCTAACCACTATACCCCTCTAACCTAATTCAACTTAGGAATTCAAAATGCATCATTTAGTCTGCATATTACATCGTGCCTCAAAGCCTACTGCAGTCAACTTGGAGAACCCGTGGATGTAATGAGAAGCATGACACCAACCTTTGGCACACATTGATATATGTTGCAAACTCAGTTCTGCATGCCCTGCAGCATGAATTTGAAAGAAGACAATTTGAAGAAACAAATTGGAAGTCTTTGTGTAACAGTACCATGTTAAAACGCAATCTGTAATGCAAGGATAAAAAAAAGTACATTATAATAATATTATCGGTGTCTAGCTACAATAAAAAAGTTACATCAGAAAGTTCCTCTCCCTGGTCGTGGTGAAAGCCCTCAGGAGGACCAGGGAGAGGAGCTCACCCGGCCCTGACAACATCAGCAGTCGAGTTCTGAGGCACTGTGCAGGGCAACTAGGAAGTATGTTCCGGACTCTATTTCAAATCTCAATTGACAGTCACACTGTCCCCCAGCTGTGGAAACACTCCACCGTCATTCCCATCCACAAAAGAAACAACCCAAAGTCTCGGAATGATCTTCGTCCTGTGGCCCTCACCTCCCTGGTGATGAAGGCCATGGAAAACATCATAAAACAGCACATCGTAAGAGCAACTGACCCCATGATGGACCCACTCCAGTTTGCTTACCGTGCACGCAGAGGTGTTGATGATGCCAAAATCTTCATCTTGGACTCCATCCACAAACATCTGGAGCTCCCTGACTCCTTCGCCAGACTTCTGTTTGCTGATTTCTTATCGGCGTTCAACACTCTGCAGCCTCATATCCTGGCCACTAAGCTTTCCACCCGATTTCACCTGGATGATCAACTAATCCTGTGGATATTGGACTTTTTGACCAACAGGACTCAGAAAGTTCAGGTCAACAAGTCTCTTTCCGGTCTCCGTGCCACCTCCACTGGCTACTTCAGTCACCACCACCATCCACGGGAAGCCAGTGGAGGTAGTTGAGGAGTACAAATACCTGGGAACCATCTTTGACAACCTCCTGAAATTCTCTGCCAACACAGAGGAGATTCTCAGGAGGTGCCACCAACAGCTATACCTCCTTGGTAAACTCAACTACTTTGGAGTCAGCAAACCCATCATGATGACTTTTTACTATGCCTTCCTGGAAAGCATCATGACCTTCTCCATCACCTGCTGGTTCCACTCCTTCAGCCTTCAGAACAGGAACAGACTGCAGCACACTTCATCAGTGTGCTCTAAAATCATTGGCCTGCCTGTCAGAACTCTGGCACAGGTTTTCAGCAAACAGGCCCAAAGAGGGGAAGCCAAAATCATCAATGACCCCTCTCACATTCTTCACCCTGCATTTCAATGGCTCCCCTCTGGGTGACGCCTCCGCTGCATTTCCTTCAGGACTGAGAGGAGGAGAGCCACCTTTGTCCCCAAAGCCACTCAGCTTTTTAACTCCAGCCGATAAGAACATTCCCCACGCCCATAAACATAACCTACACTCTTCTTACACTACTGACACTTTATTCACTTTTAGTCACTTGCAGTCATTTATTCACCTTCAGTCACTTTAATTTTAAAACTGTGTAATTTTAAAACTGTATATACTGTATATTCTGTGTATTTATTATTTCACTCCTATTGCCTGTTCTTATTGTCCTTATCTTCAACGTATGCTGCTCGATTGTTTGTTAATTGCCCCTTGGGGATAAAGTCTTCTGATTCTGATCAGTGTTTATATTTGTAGCGATTAGGGATAAATTGTTCAGAGAAAGGAGAACTACAAAAAGAAATATACTTTAGTCAATCATTAATAACAAAACATACAATCAAGCAAAAAAATCATTTTGAAAAAGTGTCATGTTAACTATGGACAAATCTTAATGAAAAATTGATTTACCTTTCAAAGTTAGAACACAAAAACCAGTATAGTTTGTTTTTTTAAATTTTGGCCCTTTGAATCACTTTTTTTCTGAATGTCATAAACCAAGCACATAATAAATAAATTCTTTTATATTCTTGGTCCACATGTATTTTCCTCCCACTATACGCTGCTGGAGATTTTTATCAACAGTCTTCAGTGATTGTCATGTGAAGGCTAGAGAAATAAAGGATCTTTGAGCGACCAGTTCTATTAATGGAGAATTATTCTGTCATTCAAGTCTCTGCCTCACCATTGACATGTCATGGTTTTTAAATGGTGCTCCCAGGGTATCCACACTAAACTTGACACAAAATGAACTGTTGAGAGACGCATTTTAAATATGAAGTGCCCAGCAGTACTTAAGGGGAGTGGAACACATCCTTCAGTGAGAAGTCACCCGAAGTGGCCGGCTTCAAAACCTGACATTTGTCAGCAGTCTATTTCTTTCCTTTTGCAAAACCTACAGTGGAGATGAACTGTTAAACTTGCATTGTCTCAGGGAATGGTAAGGGTGTTTTCAAAAATAAGGATGCTTATGTCTTCTTTAGACATTTACCTCGACAGAATTCGTGGCTGTACAATTAAAAGCCTCTTTGTACTTAAAAGTGTAAAAAATATAGTGCGTGTCCAGTACATACAATAGAGAATTGTCATCTGCTTCTTGTGATGTCGCAGTTAGCTGTCACGTGGAAGGAAAAACTTTTTTTCACATTTCCATTGTAGCAAATTCAGCCTGTTTTTAATTTTTACCCTACATTGCCCTACAGGTGCATGTGTATATGCATGTGTGCTCTTCACTTTGCTGTGTAGTCTTGTTTTTTTTTTTTTTTTTGCCATTCCAGATAATTTGTCAAGGTTTCAGGTCAGGATAAGAAATGTCTGAGACTTGATGGCAAAAATACAAGGCCCAATATCTTTCCATCCACACTGTTGTGTTAGGAATTTAGGACTTATCTGGTATGTAAAAAGTCAAAGCAGAAATCAAGTGACTGCTAACAGGAAAATACTGATCTGGTATGGCACTTAAAAAAATACAAATAAATAATGTAAAATAGTGCATGCAGTTATCTTGTAGTTGAAAGGATATCTGTGTGTGGGAAACGGAAGAAGGGAAGCACATTTAGACTAAATGGTAAATAGTCTGCATGTGTTCGTCATTCAACCACTCAAACACACACTCACACACCAATGGCAGCAGAGCTGCCATGCATGGTGCTCGCCTGCCATCAGCTCTACCACCTGAGCCACAGCTTCCCCACAAGGGAGACTGGGTTTTCCAAACCGCATGTAAGATACTGAAATGAAGTGAAAGAGGGCTCTGATATCTAATGGAACTGAAATTGAGCTTCTGGCCATTAGATTACATGCGGGGCTTGGCATAATGGTAAGTCTGAATCTCAAATAGCCACAAAAGATAGAGAGCTCTAAGGAGTCATAGTAAAAAAGGTCGAAATTAAGTGCTAGAGTATAGTTTGTTATATTTTCATTAGACAGTGAATCTGATCTTGGTTGTACATTTGGGCGACAGACAACAATTAATTGTCATTTATGCTTTATGCACAGGTCTGAAAGGTGATCACATGTTAAGGCAATTTAGCTAATCAGCCAGAACCAAATCCAAACCTAATAATAGCTGAAAAGCTGATCACTGCACGTCATAGTCACGGCATTAGAATGCTTAATTACAGCTGATTTCACAGTGGTCTATTAATGATTGAATGCTAAAAGTACCAATACCCCCAAATGCTATTGGGTATTCATTTATAGGCCTAAATTATTTTCTGTGTCTAATTAGGATACCCCCTTCTGGGTTGGCAAAGCTAAATTAAGGAAAGGCCATGCAAAGGAGAGAAATAATTGCAAGCTAAAGGTGGGAAATACCGGCACTTCAGGCTGTCGCATGGAGATCTTGCATAAACACATGTTTGTACATAATTCAGGCCATAGGCTTTAAAATGCACTATGAAAGGATAACATGGTAGATTAAGGCAAATATCTGTGTAAAAAAAAAAAAAAAATCTGTGTATTGAAATATAAGATTCTAATGACAGAAATGAACAATTTTTAGTCATAAAAACAGCATATATAGATAACAATGTCACCACAGTTGACAAATAAATTAATTATACAAAGATCAGCATTAAAGGTTGGCCTAAGAATTCTCTTGAAATCAGACCATGAA
>NW_005187438.1:1509794-1513265 GCF_000239375.1 Pundamilia nyererei | reverse complement strand
AACCCCTTGAGCCACAGTTGCCACAGTTTATGCAAACATATTCCAATCATACTTATATAATTTACATTCATATAATGCGTAGACTCTCGGCTTTCATTTGAGAGATTCAAGTTAAATGAAGGGTTTCAGTTCCCTTAACATGTGCCAATGTCTTTTTAAAGGGACCAAAAGTAATTTGAAAATTGACTCAACACAGTAAATCCAAGAAATTGCTACAATAGCAGGAGTGGCAAAATCTACAGTTTGGTACATTCTGAGAAAGAAAGTAAAGACTGGTGAACTCAGCAACGCCAAAAGGCCTGGACGCCCACAGAAGAAAACAGTGGTGGATCATCGCAGAATCATTTCCATGGTGAAGAGAAATGCTTTCACAACAACCAAGTGAACAACACAGGTAGGTGTACTGATATCCAGTCTACCATAAACAGATGACTGCATGAACGTAAATAAAAAAGGTTCACCACAAGGTGTGAGCCACTCATAAACCTCAAGGGTAGAAAGGCTAGATTGGACTTTGCTAAAAAGACATCCCCCCAAATAAATCAGCACAGTTCTGGAAAAAGATTCTTTGGAAAGATGAAACCAAGCTTAACCTCTACCAAAATGATGGCAATAAAAAATATGGAGAAGGTGTTGAACAGTTTATGATCTAAAGCATACTGCATCATCTATAAAAGACGGGGAGGCAGTGTGATGGCTAGGGCGTGCATGGGTGCCAGTGGCACTGGGACACACCTGTTTATGATGATGTGACACAGGACAGAAGCAGCTTAATGAATTCTGAATTGTTCAGAGACATACTGTCTGCTAAAATCCAGCTAAATGCAGTTTAATTGATTGGTTGGTGTTTCATAATAAAGATGGAAAATGACCCAAAACATACAGCCAATACAACCCTGGAGTTTATTAAAGCAAATAAGTGGAATATTCTTGAATGGCCAAGTCAGTCACCTGATCTTAACCCAATTGAGTCTCTATTTCACTTGTTGAAGACTAAACTTCAACTGAAAGATGCTAAAGTAAAGGCCTGGCAGAGCATTAAAAAGGAGGAAATCCTGTCTAATTACTTTTGAGCCCCTGGAATGAAGGGATTGTGTTTAAAACAAAATCAAAAGTTCCTGTTATTTTAATGCAATCTTTTTGTTCAACCTGCAGAATTGCAGCTGGGAGTCTGCATCCCTTCATCCACACTGCATCTGAGTGTGGATGAGGGAATGGAGGTCCTAAACGCAGGACCCTTGCGATAAACAGTGCGCAGTGGAGTAAATAACAACAACACAATTAATCCCCGTGAGCTCCCTCAACTCATGTGTCGTGTCTTCGCCCAACATGTCCGTGCTCGTGCTTTCTGCTCCTGTGTCTCTGCACTCCCCGTGTTCGCTGTTCTCCTGTACTCCACGTTCTTCCTGGGGAAAACACAACAGAAGCAGCCGTAAGAACACTCAGTCCAGGAGGCATACACTATCTGCACGTCACTATACACACACTAACTTGGAGTCTAAACTCAATCATCCAGCATCGGTGGGAGCACCACTATCCAGCTTCCCCACGAGCCTCATCAGTAGCAGGTGCATGGCATGGTCTTCTGGTGTGGCCAGCCCCCTAGCCGAGCCGCACCCTCTAGGCCTTTAGGTGGCTTTCACCCGGCCTACAGGACACCACCACATCTGCCCACACACATGCACACACCCACACTTGCCTAAACATACACGCATGGAATACACAAACGGACAGCAAGCACAGTGCACACATATATTCTACAAAATATTTTAAAAAGTCCATAACTGCTCAGGGAGCCTTAGTCGCTCAAGCCCAGGTCCCTGACACTGAGTTGTTTTATTACAAATTCATTGTGCTAATGTGCAGAACTAAAATTAGAAAAAAGTTGTCTCTGTCCAAATATGTATAAACCTAACTGTAGATAACCATTATTGGGTGATCTGCAGATTATGTTCCTTTTTAATACCAACAGTTATAAATATAGTCTTTCACGTCTCTGTCATTTGATAGAAGAACAAAGAACAAACTTGTTTTTTTATAATTGCACCACATCACATCACCATGCCATGACTGTCCAGGTGGACATTTTTTAGACTGATGTTAATACAAGAATTGTGCAGTCATTGAATCACCAAAGCACAACTTTCAGACACCATGCAACTCCGCACTTGGTGACCCTGCTCTGTAATTTTATACTGTCTGCCACTTAGTGGCCGAGTTTCTATGGTTCCTAAATACTTAAACTTTACAATAATTGCGCTTACAGTTGATTGCGAAGAATCCAGGACGGAAGAAATTTCATGAACTCACTTGTTGCAATGGTAGCATCCTGTTAAAATGTCACATTAAAATTCAGTGAAAAATTCAGAGTGACCAATTCTTTCACGAATGTTTCCAAAGGCAGAATGCATGCCAAGGTGCTTTAATCTTTGAAGTCGCGTTTCTTCAAAGATTAAGAGGTGTGGTCCAATATATTTGGCCATATAATATCAACATCCCCGAACCTTTAACATCACCGAAACCGATCATTTCTGTCTTTCACTGAATCTTTAATCTTCTAACTTTTATGTCATTAGCTGAGCAACTTCTTTGAAGGGCACCATTCAGTCATGCTATTAAGTGAACTGTTTTTAATTGAATTACCTTCGCCTACAATTCCTGCCTGGGCACTGGTTTCTCAGGAGAAAATACGACGAGTGAATAAGAAATCTGCTTGTAGAGGAAGAAGGTCCTGTGGTAATATTACATTTCAGTTTAAGTCTTTGGGATAATGAGCTTAGGTTTAAGAGCAAAGAGCCAGACAGTAGTAGAGTGACAGCACTGGAAGAAGCTGAGGAACTCCAGGGATACAACTTCTTAAATCCTCATCTCTTTTATGTCACTTACTTAACTCACACTTGAAGTAGATACAAGCATGCGAGCAGAAAGACGTTTAAATGGAACATTAGCAATTTATCACACTTCTCTTCAGTTAAACTAGCTGAAGTTTTAAATAAAAAATGACAACTCGACAGTGCAGTGCATCTCCAAGGTGCATCATTTAAATATCTATTTTTGGATGCAACTTAAATATGCAGCGTTTAATATAAACCTCAACTTTTAGTGTACTCAAAATAGTTGACAGAAGAAATTTCAGCATCTGTAAGAATGTGCATCCTTATCAGAGGTCTTTATATAGTCTTTAAATTTTGACCAGCCACCTGTCCCACATTGTGATTTTACCCCCTCAAAATCATATAAGGTCGAGCACTTTTTACTCCTTCGCAGATATTAAATTGGTGAAATCTAGCTATTGAAGCTGGTGCACAGTCATGGTTTAAATAACATAAACCTGCGTTCATCTATAAGGCTTTATTATATGACATCTTAAAAAGTCATCTTGCCCTTAACTCAAATACAACCTCAGATAAACAGCTCTCCCATTTTGTTGTTTACACAGTATGTATTTATTAAAAACCCCCAACTATGGTT